>NC_083111.1:32634380-32957582 GCF_949774975.1 Lagenorhynchus albirostris
ATTACATTTTGAAAAATGGCTCCCATGTCCTTGAGAAAGACATTCCTGGGTTGTAAATGTGGCAAGATTACTAGAAGAAGATTTATGTGTCAAAGGGGTGAAAAAAGAATTTGTATGTTTTTTAGAGTAAATGTTCTAAATAAGGGGAGGTCAAGGGCCTATAAGTCAGGAAGAAACCTGTCTAAAGTTTTATTAAGCTGAAAGGAATGTTAAGGCTGTCTTGGTCAATCTAAACCTTGAACACAGCTACAGATGTTTGCCAACTCTAGAGAAAAGCCTACAAGTACGGCAAGCTCCTTTACCTTTAATCTCCCATCCTCCCTAATCTGATTTAGATATTTCACTTGTGTTGTCACAGGCTTACCAATATCACAGAATTTATCAGGTCAAATTGCAATTTTTTGTCTGTTTACTACTCTTGACACTAGACTATAAGGTACCTGAGAACAGGGGTCCTGTTTACATTTGTAACCACAGGACCTACTGTAATTCCCCTTACTTCAATTAATGCCTGCTAAAATAAACTGAATTCTAAAAAATTAACAGAAAAGTAGCTGAGATAGGAAATAAGAATGTGGGAATTACAAAAAAATGAAGAGTCTTTAGTTTAGTAAAATGAAGATGGTAAGGGAATATGATCAGAAGCCATATATTCCTAGAAGGTATGAAATTTTCTAGTAAATCCTAGAAAACTAGAAGTTGGCCACACCCAGTGGAGAAAGGAAAGAGGGCTCACATTTAATGTACACCATATGGTAGACACTATGTTAGCATATCAAATTTAATCCTTTATCTGTGAAGAAAGCACTGCAAACCCTATTTTATAAGTAAGAAAACATACCTGGAGTGGCCATATACCACCTACCAAACAGTGAACCAAGATTTAAACACTCACCTTTATGGCCCCAAGTCATAAAGCTATTAAACTTGGCTGCCTTGAACATAAATTATAATAGTTTAAGTTTAGGAGAGAACAATGATCAATACTTTTAACTTTGCATATGAGATGATATCCCTAAGAAGGGATCACCCTCAAAATATAAATAGAATCAATAAGTATCAGATGTATCTTTAAATACTAGAGACAAGCAAGGTTGTAAAGAAAACTGGTGATGTTTGGGGGTAACTTCCAAAACTTTTGAAGGTGGTGTCACCACAAGGAGACTCTGTCTCTTGGTAGCACCATCAGCTCTGCTTCTGGATTGGATGGATATTGAGATGACATTAGAAGTGCTCTTCTCTTAGAGTTAAGACATTCTCTGATTCTTTAGTAATGAAATACCTTTGATTCTTTGCTTTATCACCAAAAAAGATTGTTTAAAGGAACAACCTTTCTGTTTTTCCAGATACACACTGGGAATGCTATTTACTAACTCTCACTACATGCTAGCGATATGATGGTAGTCCCCTTATATATCCCAGTATACCGTACAGAAAATATTAAGGCTTCTGGCATCAGCCCCATATGGTTAAATAAGCTATTTAAAGGAGGATATTCCTGAACTGGAGAGGGATGTCTGGGACAAGAGCAAGCAGGATGGAGAGGATTTAATCAACAATTTAGTTTTATTTGGAAGCCTGATAAAATTCAAATACCCGTGTCTCGCTTACATGGGACTTATTTTTCAACATAATATGGCTTGACGATTTTTCTTAAGAATTTGGGATGAGAAGGAAAAATCAGTAATTTAATCTAGTCAATAAAAGGAATACTGATGTTCCTCATATTTCTTTGAAATCCTTTGGTAAATTTCTTGACTTGTCATCTGACTGATTTTTACCCTTTTCTAGAAAAACATACCGGGAGGAAGTAAGACCTAGTGCTTTTCTAGTGTACTGCTGACATTCTTCCAACTCTTCTGGAAAACATCATTCTATCACTTATATTCCTGTAGAACTGTAAGCTGAAATGAAGAACCCTCTTACACAGCCTCTTAGACAAAAGTATCACGATATTCTTACAAAGACCCTATCCAAACAGACATATTGAAAATAATTATTAGTTCATCATCATGCCCCAACCAGACTGCAAGGTTGCTTCGCAGCAGAATCAGGCACCCTTAACAGGAACATGCATGGGAACAATGGTGAAAAGTGATTGAGATCTTACAAAGGCAAATTCTTTGAATTAAATCTTTGTGAAAAGACATCATGGGGAAAATGAGTTTTTTAACCTAAGAATTGTTTCCTGAGATTGATACATTATTTCATAGCTAAACATCAACCATTTTCCATAGAATAGATAGAACAATGGAACTTTTAGTCTTTACATAATTTAGGGCACTTACAAAACATTATCAGTGTTAGCTTGAAAATGAATAATATTTCTGTGTCGTCCCATTATCTTTAAAACTGTATAGATATATAAAGGAAGTTACTTACAAAAATAAATACTACAAATATATTTGATTAACGACATGTTCTATTTTTATGTCATACATAATTAGACTATAAAAAATTGTATTCTTTTAAATTTGAACAAGATATAAGTATATATATATATATGTATACATACATACACACAAACATGCATTATCTATCTAATTCCCATTTCCAGTGGGAAAAAAAGAAAAGAAAAAGCCTACAAAGCATTGTCGCTTTGGGACTCCTAGATTGAGTAATTTTTACTAGTTTGACTGAATGGGCTGATTTGATACTACAATACCTGTAAAGGCACTAACTTGCTTCTATTAGTAAATGGAAGAAAATCCAGTACGTATGGGCTCTCTTGATGCAATATGTAAACACCCAGCAAGTTCAAAGAGTAAGCTGAACACCCTGGCAGAAGACCTCAACTTTGACCCTAGTCCCATCTCTGGCTTGGACAATTCACTTAACCACCATAGACCTCATATTCCTCATCTATAAAAGGAGGCCTCCAAGATTATTTTCAGCTCTAAACTTCCTAAAGTTCATGTTCATCAACTCTAAGTAGCATCACTCTTTTTTCTCATAGAAGAATTGTTTCTTTTACTGCATTGGGCATTTGACTACTGTCTTTATGTAAATATGAGAAGTAGCAGGCTTGTTCGCCAATACATTCACGTATCAGGCAGCAAATTTTCAATACTGGCTTTTTCTTTGCTTTTTCTTCATGTCTGATTCCATGTTGCAGAGCTGATTTTTAGTTTCTGGAAGTTAAAAACATGCAGGTGCAGATATAATATGCTGCAGCCATTTATATCACCAGGCATAATGTTTTAAAACAACTGGCTTTTTTGCATAGTCTTTAGAAGAGGGTTAGATGAGCGCTTCTGTTTTCCTTTTCTTGAGAAGTTTTATAACAACACCAAAAGGTCATCTTTAAAATGTCAGACAAGATTAACAACAAAATCTTGGAAGACAGCCAGCCCACCAAGGAAACAAACCCAAAGGACTATTTACAGATGCAAACCTTAAATAAGCAACAGAATCCCGAGAGTGGGGTGAGGGCAGGGGAGAGAAATACTTTGTAGCAAAGAAATACTTTCAAGAGATGCCTCAGGGCATTGAACTGTTGGAAACCAGTAGCAGTAAACAAACCTGGCCCACAGCAATTGCTAAAGGCACATTCATGAAGAAGTTGGAAGCAAGAAGTCTAAGATCGTGAGTGAGAGAAGCAGAATCATGAGCCACACCCACACTGGGTTCTATATGCTATTGTTAAAACAAAGAGAAGTTGATGTAAATATTTTAATTGCAAGGAATTGAAAAAGTGGTTTTCAATCCCACTGGTTGATGCCAGGCCAGGTTTTTGATTATACAACTGAGGATGTAGCTCTGTAGTCCTGACAGCTGAGTAGTAGAAAAGATGCTGTTTTCTTCCCACAGAAATACCACTTCTGGGCTTCCCTGGTGGCGCAGTGGTCGAGAGTCCGCCTGCCAATGCAGGGGACACGGGTTCGTGCCCCGGTCCGGGAAGATTCCACATGCCGCGGAGCGGCTAGGCCCGTGAGCCACGGTCGCTGAGCCTGCGCGTCTGGACCCTGTGCCCTGCAACGGGAGAGGCCACAACAGTGAGAGGCCCGTGTACCGCAAAAAACAAAACAAAACAAAAAAACAACCACTTCTCCTACTAACAATTCTAAAGGGAGAGAAAGCCTTTAACAGAGAACACATTGAAGGAGAGTCACAGTTATTTAAAACCAGAAACTGAAATATTGATGTAAGAAGCAAGTAGGTTTAGGAAGAGAGCAAGTTACAGAAATTGATAAAATCTTTGCACTTTTAGTTGAAGTTTTTTTAAATTATAGACAGAAATGGAGAATTCTCTGCAATTTGTATTTTATCCAGTATTCAAGTAAGTGGCCTATTAGTTTAGTAGGATGAAAACTATCTTGCTGGCAAATGTGGAAACTAATACTGAAACAAAAATATAAGGCAGAGACATATTTTTGTAGCAAAGGATTTCGCCAGCTTTGTCAAGGTTGACACCAGAATCATATTATAGTTATACTTAATATAAATGTTAGATTATGAAATACATAAATGTGTATTCAGGAGAAATAGTCAATAAATTGTACATAATGTACTACAGTTGTAAATGTTAGGTTCTTTTCAATGAGTACTTTATAGTGTTTTTGCGATCTTTTTAAAGAGCCTAGTTTTTAAATAAATACTATTTCAAATTTGGGGAATGAGAAGTTTAAAATAAGATGAACCAGATTTCTACAATCCATTTTCTGATGCTCAAAGTGGGCAGACTACAAAATGGAGCATGGCTGAGGCCATGTGGTAATCAGTGTGTTCCTTGCACTGTTTGAATTATATTATACATCCGTAATATGCAGGGGCACAGATCACTCATAGGTTATGCTTTTTAGGCAGACTTTTACACACGAATAATAACTAATTAGAATAGACCTTAGCAAAGCCGTGATGTTTGCTTGTTTCATCAAGCTCCACTTTCTGAGTTTCCCCTGTGAGTCTGTTTATTGCTCTGTCTTCTCTATTCCCTAATACCCTCTGCACAACACTTATGCCCTCAAGTTCTCTTCCCTCTTACACATCATCAAAACTTGCTTTTGGATCATTCAGGCTGAGGTAAAAATGACTATGATCTTAAAGCACAACCAGTATTTGAATTTTAATGGGAAAAAAAGATCTAAGGTAAAGGGATGAGATTCAGAGATAAAGGGATGAGAGTTGAGTGCCAACCATGAGTTAGTAGATGAGAAGACATTTTTAGGCATCAAAACTTTTCTGCATCTCTAATCATAATACTAATTCTGCAAGCTATATAGTTGGAGACATGCAATCATATGAAAGGCTCAAGATACCAGAAAATAGAAACCAAAGCTATTTCTTCTTAGTTCATAAATAGGGTGTAGGTTTACTAAAGAGGACATTAAAATTGCTTCCTGTTTCCTGAACCCAATCCATCCAGCAAGGGAAAGGAGTTGAGTAATGTGGCATTTGAGTTGGTTAATGGCAGGGAGAATTCAGAGTGGAATTACAGATGTAAAATGGATATCAGGATGTTATTTGTGTGTATGTGTCCATTGTGTATGTGTATAGAAGCCACCTCTGTCATCTAGGAAAAGACATTTAAATCTTCCAGAGTTATTAATTCACTGAGAAGAAACGATAAACTTCAGCATACTTTTGTTGCTAAATTAGGTCATATTTGAGGGATGAATCAATAACAATGATTTCCTTGAAAGGTCTCTCAAGGCTATTGATTTTTTTATGGCACTGGTATGCAAGGGGGTTGTTCTGAAAGGACACAAACAGGTAATACTATCTTTCAAGAATTTTGGTAGTAGTAGTTGAGCAAAAACTACAGTATGATAGAAAGCAGTTAGTTTTCTTTGTCTCATATACAGAGTTAAAATTAAAAAATGAAAAGACCCTATGTTTTATCATTTTATATTTAACACTTATCTACATAAGTGATAAAACAAATTGCTCTTACTACCCATTATGATTATTAAGGTACCAAAAAAATTCACTTTGAAAACGATTCCTGAATATGGATACATTTTGTATTCAGAATCACATGGAAAAAGAAGCCTCTTAACTTCCATGGGCCAGTGTCCCATAGTTATTGATCATTATTCATGGGAAATAAATTAATTTTCTAACATTCCATCATTTGCTATTTTTTAACAAAAGATGGATTTTATTGTTCAGCACAGGGAAATATAGCCATCATTTTATGATACTTAAATGTAGTATAATCTATAAAAATATTGAATCACTATGTTGTACACCTGAAACTAATATAATATCGTAAATCATCTATACATCAATAAAAAAGAGATTTTAGTTTTCTTATCAGCTGTTCTGTTCTTTGTTAAGAAGTGAGGAAAAAAACACTGATTCTAAGGAAGTCAGATCCTTGATTTGCCTGATGATTATGAATATGAAAAAAGTGTTCTCTAAACAGTAGCTCTTAATCAAAAAAGGCCGGCTCTAACGTATTCTACAAAGAAGAGTGTGCCAAGATATAGCAATCCTTTTTGATTTTTTTGAAGTTTAAACAAATAGTGTACTCTGCATGAATTTTATCTTTCAACTAAATCATTGTACTGTGGAATTTATGATGTTATAGTACTAGTTTACGAAGAAAGTGTAGTAGGCTTCACATATCTCCATATCTTATATTGATGGCATTTAAATTCTAATAGCGAACTGTTATCGTTTCATAAACTAGGAGAAAATTGCGCTGATAACAAGCAGGAGAAGCTGGCAGAACCAATAGATTTTCCACTCTGCTTTCTATTGTTTGTAAGCCTAATTACCCTAGTTGACCAATTAATGACAACACATGACAAAATTTTCCTGACTGCTAATTAATTAGCTCTGAGTTCACTAGTTCTGTTACTGCTAAGGCTTCCACTGATTCTATGTGTGAATGTCTTCTTACCCTACTCCTCCTATTTTCCTCTTTGAACTTCCTCATATGTAGAGAACCCATTTGATTGACTTAAGAGTCAGAAGATACTTATAATCAGAGAAAAAGCAGAAAAGAATGACTATAATGCCAATTAGTATAGCTATTAATTAGAAATTATGTTTTGAGGATTTTCAGACAGAAGAGGGGTAGAAATGATAATAGTTTAGTTTTAGGAAAGCTATAGTACACAAATAGAACCCCAAATCACACCACAGATAATTTTCCAGGAATTTAATATATCTGATATACACTCAATTTGTGCCCATGAATGGTGAGCAACTAGAAGTAAAGGAGAATCACATAGTTACATTTCTGGACAAATCAGGTTACCAGAATGATGTAATAATGGCAGTTTACCTGAATCACTTCTTAGGCTTTCTTATTTACTATGCTAAATGTTAAATGAGATTTCTGAGTAAAAGCATTACAATGACTTCAGCATTGTGGGACATGAAACACAGTGAGAACTCAGAGCAGGGAAGGAAATAAGGTAAGAAGGAAAAAGAATTGAAAGAGCTGAAAGATGTATTACTTGGCTGTCAAGTGTTAGGAGAGTTTATTTGTGATTTTTCTTAATCTTCATAATGCTCTTGTCAGAATGGTAGTAACATACCCATTTTTTTAGATGAGCGACCTTTAACTATAGGTTGTACTTGATTGTCTGCCAGGTCTTCAAGTCTGTGATGGGGACAGTAACGTCAGAAATTTCAATCCCAGTCAAATCAAGACCTGGTAGAAACACCATTATGGAAGTGCATAGTTTTGACCCAAATTTGACCACATTAAAATGTTGTTCTTTCTTCTCCAGGATGATAGTCTATATTTCAAGAAGAATTATAATTCTTGCCCCATAACAATTTCTCTGAGTTCTTTGTGCCAACTAAAGCCTTTGATTTTCATATTAGCAAAGCCCTGGAATTATATGCAAAATGCTATGAATAGTTATCTACCTATCTATTTTTAGCAAAAGGATGCAGAGCCGTTATCAGATTCTCAAAACTCAATCAGATTATCTAACAGTTTCCATTAAATGAGGTAATGAATGACCTTTCTGGATCCAAACATTATAATATTTTCAATCCTTACCGTGGTCCCTGAAATGTCTATTATCGCTAATTATCAGTAAGGGAACTGAGGCGTAGTAAAGTCTAAGTAAGTGAGAGGTCTGGAATTCAAATCCAGGTCAGTTTCAGGCTTGAACACCACTAATTCTATAGCCTACACTGCATTCTATGCTCTCACTGTAGATAATAAGTGTTCATTTATTTCCTTTACCCCAGTTGGAGACAAAGAACATGGGTGTGTGAAAGAAAGTACAGATTAGTTTTAATGTAAATGATATAATAATAATGCTAGTCAGCAGTTACGGAATATTCATATTGTGCTAGGAGTTGAGCATTAAGTACTTTACAGGCATTCTTTTATTTAAAATCTCATATATATAATACCTACCTTAGGAAGTAGGGAGTATAAATGTGCCAAGGTGATTGAAATAACGTGGTCATGTACAGGCAATGAAACTGGGAAAGGGTTTTCTGGGCTGATGGTTGAATGTTGGCCAAGACATTAAGGGGAGAAGGGATGGGCACTGGTGGGGAGACTGAAAACTTATTCATCGTGGGGAGAAAACACTGGTGTTTAAGCATCATACTGGTTGCTTCAGAACTGTTACCCTCATAACCCGAAAACTGAGGTTTTGCTGAAAGCTGAAGGCAGATTGCTTGCAGTGTGGAAAAGAATTTACTGATATCTATTCATCTCTTCATGTTTGAACATGACTGTTCTGCAGATTTTTTGAAATGACTCAAGTTCTCTTTCAGATCTGGACTAAATGTCTGTATCACAGCATTAGGGCCCATGGAGCAGCATTTGCAAGCCCATACTCACCTCCCCCGTTTTTAGTGTTTTGCACTCTGGAAAAGCAAACAACAGCAACAACAATATCTTATTTCCTTTTATCTATAGTTATTACTCATCTTGTCAAGAAACCCAATTTGATATATTTATGCTAAAATATAAATGAAATTTTTCCAGTTTTATTGAGATTTAATTGATATATAATATTGTATCTGTCCAAGGTGTACAATGTGATGATTGTTATATATATAGTGTGTGAAATGATTACCACAATAAGTTTAGTTAACCTTAATTCACATAATTACAAATGTTATCTTTGTGATGAGAACTTTGAAGATCTACTCTCTTAGCAACTTTCGAACATAAAATACGGTATTGTTAACTGTAGTGACCAAGCTGTACATTACATCACCATTACTCACTTGTCTTACAACTAGAAGTTCTTACCTTTTGATCGTCTTCCTTCATTTTCCTCACCTCCAACGCCCAGCTCTGGCAACCATCATTCCATTCTTTCTATCATGAGTTCAGTATTTTAGATTTCACATATGAGATCATAAAGTATTTATCTTTCTCTGTCTGACATTTCATTTAGCATAATGCCCCCCAGATCCACCCATGTCGTCACAAATAGCTAGATTTCCTTCTTTATCATGGCTGAATAATAGTAGGTTGTATGCACCCCATTTTCTTCATCCATTCATCCACAAAAAAACACTGAGGTTGTTTCCATGTCTTGGCTACTGTATTGGGTTGGCCAGAAAGTTCATACAGCTAATGAATACACTGTTCAATAAAACTTGGTGAAAATGAAAAATGTGTCTTTTCTTTTTACTTAAAATAAATCTTTGGCAAAGCCAGCTAGGCATCCCTTTGAGTAATGACTTATATCACATTGAAATATTTTAAACATATGAACAGTAATAGCTTAAATGACAAATGTTACTAATATTGACACAATTTATCAAAGAGAATATGTTAGAATATGTTAAAATGCAGATGGACAGTGAAAGAACAAATATAACTTTTAACTAAATATTGTGTTGATATTTAGACCATTGGTTAAAATCATGATAACAGGTTTCATCCATTTCAAGAAAGCAGAATATTTGCAGATCACTTAACATTTACTAGGTATATTCTCAGTCTGGAAGGATATATTTCACTTACATGTGTCATTTAATTTAACCACATCCCTCTGTAATAGATAGTGTTATCCCTATTTGCAGATAGGAAACAGGCTCAGAAAAATTAAGAATGTTACCTAATTCTAGTAAGTAGCCAAACCTAAACTGATCTAATTCCAGGGCAAAGCTCTTTCTGACACATCAGTGTGGGTCTTTATCTCTTTGACAATTGTTGAACATTAAAAGCCTTCTTCCAGGTAAATGCATAAAGAAACAACATGAGCAATGACATAACAATACAAGTCTCACTAAATAATTGCTGTGTTTGGCCTTGCTTTTGCTGATAGAGCTTTTGCAAAATTGCTTTTCTCTGAGATAGTGGACTTTAAATATTTTCTTTGAAGACTTTCCTAAATTATACCCATCAGAAAGCTACTTTGCTTTAACGTTGAAGAAAAATAAAAGCTTACTTAACTACACTTAGGTGCCAGGGTCATACTATGAGCTCTACACCTGCCAGGATTCACTCTAAGATAGGGTGGCTCGCAAACTGTCCATAGTCCTGTGATTTCTTTCTGATATTTTGAAGTAGAAATAATTTAATAACTATTCACAAAAGAGAGAAACACTGTTTCTTAGTCCTCAATATCATACTGCTGTAGGCTAATTCTTTCTCTCTTCTGTTGCCCCTTAGTATAGAGAGTGTGTTTTGGGGACCCTCCTTCACGATCTTCTCCATTCCAAGAGCATCTTACATAAATCCAGGACTTCTCAAGCAGCCAGTTTTGCCAGATGGTCTTAGGGTTGGTTGTACCCATATATGTATAATCCTGAACTTCTCAAGTAAGGTCCTTAGAGAGCATAATGGCTAAGAGAATTGGTGCTGATACCAGACCTGAGTCCAAGTACTGCCTCTGCCCCTAACTAGCTGTGTAACCTTGGAGAATAACTTAAGCCCCTTAAAGGGATTAGATTTCTCACCCAGAAAATGGTATAATAAATGCACCTACCCCATATGGTTAGTGTGTAACTTAATGTAACTTGAGATGGTGCATGTTAAGCATTAGCACAGTGCCTGTGTCTTGTTAGTAATACCTGCTTTTATTATTAATTATTCTCTTTATATTCCCAGTTCCAGCTAGGTGCCTAACATATAATAGTTGTTCAGCAAATATTTACTGGATTGAACTAGCTCTGAAATTTAAGCATTGGGTCAACAGCAAAGTAGTCACCCCACCATCATTTCTCCCACAGAAAGGGAGAATAGATGGAAGCCAGCCATCATACTTTCTTTTCTTATTCTAAACTTCCCATCCAGCCCCAGCAATAAAATAATCTTCCTGAACCCCAACAATTTCAAGAATTTTTCAAATCACACTATTTGAAAATAGTTGGGTTGCCCTAATCTAATATGTCCCAGTACCTCAAGGTCACCAAGCTTATATTAATGAAGTCTAGTTAAGATAAATGATTACAGTTAGTAAACCAACTGCTTATGAGCTCATTGGGCTTTTGAAAATTTACTATCTGCACTTCACAGAGACACAAGTATTTTGCTTTTGTAGGACACTCAACAGTCAAAGTAGTCTTTTAAAAAGCACAAATCCGATGCTATTATTGCACTGCTTCTAACCTCTAAAGGCTATCTATTGTAAAGAGATTAAGTTTTCAACTACTTAGCCAGGCTCACAGGGGCCATGTGCTCTGGTCACTTGCTACATCTTTCCCTGACCTTCATGGGGTTCGAGGCACAGTTGTCTTTTTCAGTCCCTCAGATACAACAATCTCTATTTCTTGATCTCCCAGCTTTAGATTGGCTAATCCTTCTACCCAGACCAATTTCCCTCTGTTCATTAAGGTCTCGGTTCAAACGCCACCACTAGTATCTTGACCAAAGAGACCTGCCTCCTCAGTGCCTCTCCATCCCATTGTCCAGTCGTATTTCTGTCACTGTACAAAATTTATGTACATGTTTACTGTTTTCCTCCACCAGTGGACATTTGCTTAAGAGCAAGGACTTTGTAATTTTTTGCTCACCACTGAAACTTCCAAGGCTTGCAGCAGACACTGGCACATAGAAGGTGTGTAGGAAGTCTGTATCTAATAAATGAATAAATATGTGAATGAAAAAAACTGTAAAATACTAACACAAGAATATTCTTCTTTCAAAAGAATAATGAAAAATAATTTCATTTAATAAGAGTCATTCTTAGTTACTGATATATAACTTAGTAGTTCCCATTCAATTTAAAATGTTCCATTTTTTTTCTGATGCTTCACAAGTCATTAACTAAATGTTGCTCAGTTTTAAGGCCAATCTGTGAGACATTATTTAACTTGTCTACTCTAAAGTTCCAGCATTAACTCAGGCGGGGCTTCACCAAGTACTGATCATGTGACCTTGGCCTCTCATTGCCTCAGTTTTCTCATTTGTAACATGGTATAATAATAGGCTTATTTCATACACCTATGAAGAGGAAAACTATATATGTGTGTGTGTGTGTGTGTGTGTGTGTGTGTGTGTGTGTCTATATATATGTATTTAAACAGTGTCTTAGAATAGTGTCTGGCACGTGATAAGCATTATAGAAGTATTGACTGCTGCTACTAGTACTGTTATTATGAGAACTAACTGTTGAGAATAATCCTTCATATAGTGGTTTATTCCACTGAAGATAAAGGAAACTCATAGAATGTTAGAAATCAGATTAAACACAGAAAGCCAGTAAAATATACCAGGACAGAAGTTGATGCGAGTGTAAAAGCATAGAAGAAAAAAAAGGGTTTTTGTTTTTCTTTTTCTTTTTTAAAGAAGGAAAGAGCCTAGAAATAGGACAAAAACTATTCATTGGCTATGCTGACATGGAGATCGCTGGTGACCTTCATAAGTAAAATTTCAGACAGTGGGCAGAGAGATTATGGTGAGAGAAGTCAGGTGGAGGTAAATTAGAGAGTAAATGGGACGTGAGGAAATGGAAACAATATATGAAGATAACAATTTTGAAAAGTTCAGACATGAATTGGCTAAAGAAGATATGCAGGGATTAGGGGAGGAGGGAGGCTTTCATGTTACACGTATAGTTTTTAACATTTTAAGTTGGAGTTACTAGTCTAGAATGAGGTTGAATTTTGGCAAGAATCATTCATAAGGAGTAGATGGGTTGTAGAAAATGCAGTGCTGTGAAGTACTTGAGAAGATGAGAGAAAATGAAATGCTATCTGTAGTGCACGTGGCCTTTTAACTTTAACTCCTGTAGTGAAAGGGAATACAAAGATCAATGCAAATGCTAATGAATTAACGGATTTGGCAGTGGACTATTTACTGACTTCTGTGTTCTTAATGAGTTATGAAGCACCTCACCAGCTCAGAGTGAAGGAAGTAGAGAGGATGGAGGAAAATTTGAGGAGGGTAGGTAAAGCTTCTAAGAAAATAGTCCTTAAGGAGAATTAGAAAGAACTTACTGTAAGTCAGAGCAATATTTCCAGTCTTGAAAATCCATTTGAAGTTGGTGATTATTAATTTATTGGAATACCAATTTGCCCTGCCACATGATTTTTCTCCAGCTACCTGGATATAAGTTACACAGAGGCAGGAAAGAGTGAGAGATAACAATCGAGGAAATACAATTAGTATTTTTTTTACCTTTTTCCACTTCCCCGCTCCAACTCTGGGGAGCCTTCATGGACATGGCTGCCCTCCCAGCCTCCAGCAGCACTCTGTTATCAAAGAACTCAAAGAAATGGAACATAGGTTTCCAACTTATTAATTTAGCAAAATCAAAAATTATATATATAATGTCTTCTGTTGGCAAAGATTTTTGCAATATAATTTGGTTCCATCTTTTGACAAGTAATTTGGCAATGTCTAGCAAGATAAAAATGTTAATAGCTTTTTACACATTAATTCTAATTCTGGAAGCTTATGCCGATAAATAATTTATAATCCAGAAAATTATTATATAAAAATGCTCATTGTCATGTCATTTGTAATAACAAAAAATTGGAAACACCTTTAATTGTTAACAGTAGGAAAACAGTTTAGGAAATTATATCCACTTAGTAGAAAATTACACAGTTACTATATTATAATTACAAGATGATGGAGCAAAATAGAATAATGCTTAATAAAGAAAGGATGAAGAAAGCTGACCTAAAATTGTGTCTTCCTTATGACAGTAATTATGTAAACATATCAATATTTATTAAAACTTAAAACCAAAATAAGGTTTTAAAAGCTCTGTACCAGTAATGGGGATGTAATATTTGTTTCAAAATATTTTTTAACATAACTCTTATAATTTTGTTTTGTCTACTCCTTTTCTTAAGAATTTCTGATTATTACCTCATTTTTCATTTCATAGTTTCAAATAAACTCAGCAATTTTATCATCAGAGAAGATTAGACTTATTTGACAGTTCATAATTCCAAGTTATTTGGTATAAAAAGACCATATACACTTGTAGGTGCTTTCAAAATAAAATTTCGAGATTTTTTTTTTTTTGCTTAGTCTTTCCTAGTATGGAGATTAAGCAAACTACCTAAAATTGCTAGCCATTCTTTTTTCATTTTTCTCATTTTATTCATTTATCTTGCCCTTCACAGGAATGATAACAAATGAGTCTGCAGTTGTATCTGCCAATTTCTTAAATCCTCTGTTATCCACATTATGAAATCATACTAATATGAATGCTTCCAGTATTTTCAGAGCTCTTTTGTTATTATACTTTAGCATTCTGTATGAAGTATCTTATGTAAGTGTAAAATTTAGACTCAACTTCTGGAAACTTTTGATTTCTTAGTTCAAAAGTGAGAGAGATCCTTAGTTCAGCCATATGATTAACAATTATTTGTATAGTAAGAAGCTCCTAAATTATTGTTTTATGGATACCTGGCAGTTTTCTTGCCATTTCTCAGAAGTTCTCTATTAAACACATTCTCTCTCTTTCTCTCTCTCTCTCTCTCTCTCTCTCTCTCTCTCTCTCTCTCTCTCTCTCTCTCTCTCTCTCACACACACACACACACACACACACACACACACACACACACACACACACACACACACACACACACACATATTGTGATTAAAAGCACAGACTTTGGCATCATGAAGTCTAAGGTTCCATTTCCAATTCTGTAGTGTCTGGGCCACCTCACTTTAGGCAAGTAACCTAATGTCTCTGAACCTTGTTATTTTCATCTGTAAAATAGAGATTACAATTATATCAGACAATCCTCAAAACATCCGTAATGATTTTAGAGTTTCAGAGTCAGGTACAAGCAGGCACTAAGTAAATAGCTAGTGCTTTTATTACTTTATTATTATTTAGGTCTTGGTTTTCCTTGAGTCTGTGAGTCCCCATAATGAAATGTAATTTCCAGTAGATTGAGTAACACCTGTTTTCACAAAAAAGTTTAACTGAGTTCATTACTTTCTGTGCAACCCAGATTAGTTTTCTGCCTTTTCTTCTGTGCCGTATGTAGGTGTTCAATAGATTTATTTAATAAATGTATCGATGCATGAACACGTAGATGAATTTTTAAATGCTTCTTTTTGAGAAGGTAGAACAAATGTGACACAGTAGAACAGATAAGAAAATAGTCCATGGAAAAAATGTCAAAGTCATGTATGTGCCCAGGGCCAGCCTAAGAAGAATTGTTTTTTTTTTTTTTTTAAGGAAAAATGTGTTGAATAGCTTATTTTAATTATTTTTAAAAGCTAAGTACAGGGACTTCCCTGGTGGTCCAGTGGTTAAGACTTCGCCTTCCAATGCAGGAGGTGTGGGTTCAATCCCCAGTCGGGGAGCTATGGTCCCACATGCCTCACAGCCAAAAAAACCAAAACATAAAACAGAAGCAGTATTGTAACAAATTCAATAAAGACTTTAAAAAGTGGTCCACATCAAAAAAAAAAAAAGTTAACTACAAAAATTTGCTGATGATTTACATATTTAGGACCAATAAAATAATGTGAGATTAGCTGTACTAAAACAGAATGTTGAGCTACATTCATATTAAGTGACATTATATAGTCTAAATTTATGGAAAACTTCTGAGATGGCTGAAAAAAAGTAAGATGGTGAGTGACCTTTGAGCAGAAAAAGACAGAAGGAGAAATGGCCTTTTCTACATTCTCTTGTGCCTCTAAGTAAAGTGCATGGTAATCTAGCTACAAAGCTATATGTCATTTGGCTTTAGGCATCTACTGTGATTTACCTTGTGAAGATCAGATTTTGCCATGGAGAGGATTTGTAAAAATATCACACGTTCCAGTACCATTGGCAACCACAGCTACCAAAAACTCCAATTTAAATTGATGAACCTAATATCAGATGATAGTATCATTTCCTTGTGGGTGTTCTGGGAAAAGGTGGGTAGGAAATGTATAAAAGTGAATACTTTATTGACTGAAATAACAATTCATCATTTTGAAAACATAAAATACATTAAAGTTGTTATAGCATCATACATTAATATTTCACTGTATTTTAGACATTGTCTATAATCAATGTTTTCTGCCCTTTGAAACAGAACCATGCTTGTGGTATGCATTAATCATATAAAAGATTAAACACTGAAAAGAAATTCAGCCTTTAAAGACAATTTGCTTTGATTTATTCAGTGGGTTCTCCTAAAAAGTTAATACCAAGAATTATTGCTTGTTAAATTGGAGTTACAAATTCTTTCAGAGTTACTTAGTATTTTCTTTAATATCAGTATCAAGGAAGGCAAAGCAAATTTACATATTTATTAGGAAATACAGGCACATAATCATAAAACAAGAAAATACAACATTTTTGTAGACTTTATTTTTTAGAAGTGTTTTAATTTTACAGAAAAATTGAGAAGATAGTATAAAGTGTTTCTATATACACTATACCCATTTCCCTCTATGATGATCAACTTATATTAGTATGTTACATTGTTACAATCAATGAACAAATATTGATACATTATTGTTTACTATAGTCCATACATTAGTCCAGTTCCTTAGTTTTCACCTAATGTCCTTTTTCTATTCCAGGATTTCATCCAAAACATCATATTGCATTTAGTTGCCATGTTTTCTTAGGCTCCTCTTGGGTTTGATAGCTTCTCAGATTTTCCTTGCATGACCTTGGCAATTTTGAATAGTTAGGTTTGTGTAGGATGCCCACTACTAGAATTTGTTTGATGCCTTTTTCATGATAATATTGGGATTATGTGTTTTGGGGAGGAAGACCACAAGAGTAGAAGGGTTATTTTGTCAGATCACATCAAGTGTACAAAGTATCAATATGCATTATGACTGCTGAGGTCGACCTTGATCACCAGGCTGAGGTAGTGTTTTTCAGGTTTCTCCATTGTAAAATGACTGTTTTCCCTTCTCCATATTGTACTGTTTGGAAGGAAGTCAATATGCTCAGCCCACAACTAAGGAATAGAGAGTTATGCTTAAGATGGAGTACTACATAAACTATTTGGAATTCTTTTGCACTGGAGATTTATCTATTCTCCCGCATTTATTTATGTATCCAATTATTTATTTATATCAGAAGAACTCATGGATTTTTATTTCATACTTTGGGTTATAATCTAATTCTACATTAGTTACTTTGTTCCTCAAATTGCTCTAGTCCTGACCCTTGTGAACTCTTTTCAGTTCAGTGGCTCGTGTGCCACTCTGAGGTATCCCCATCCTATATATTTTTTTGGAACTTCCTAACTTTCTGACACTATAAGATGGTCTTGTATATAAATCTTGTATATTTACTGCCCCAGTCCTAGAATCAGCTATTTCTTCAAGGATAACTAGGTCTTTTCAGTGGAGAACAGTATTAGACAGCAGGATCTGGGTGAGGGGTGTGCTAATTGCTGCCCGGATGTCATTGCTTCTAGGTCTTCTCAGCTGACAGAGCAAAGAGATAGTATGTGTGTACATTACCCATGTATATGCACATATCTATAAGTATCTCTCTACATAACCATGTGTATTAAGGTAATATGAAGCAATATTAAGCTAAACATGAATGTATATTGATGTTTCCAACTTTAATCTGTTACCACATAGATCATCTTAGCCTCATCTCTTGCTTATCTTTAACTTTCAACTCCAGCAAAACACTTGACTTTTAGAAGTATGAAAATCAAATTGTAGCTACTTTGGGAAGCCACATCATCTAGCAGAATAATTCTTAAAGGGCAAGGTGTATATCATCAAATTTTAATTTACAGTCAGCAGTGCTTTGTAACATCAGTAGGCCTCCAGACCTCTGCTTCCAAGAAGATGAAGTAGCCCATTTCTCCCAGGTTCTTCCACTTAAAACTAAAACCCTGAACATAACAACAAACAAACATAGGAAGACACTGAAAGGTGGAAATGAGAAGGCAGACTTAACTAGGGACTTTGGGACTTGAGGAATAACATGGTGATGAGTCCCCTGTGTTTCCTGTTGCTTCCCATACATCCTGGAGAGGGTATTACAGGAACCCCCAATCAATAACCACCAACAGAACAACAGACAAGAAAGCTTCAAAAAAGAAAACACAAAACCCCCGTTCCCCCTAGCCAAGGTATGAGGAAAGGGGTTGCCAAAGACAGAAAACCATTTGGGCAATAATATACACACTACTCGAGCCAAGTGCCAGGGGAATATTGCACCCGTCCCCTATGTCCTGTGGTTTCAGTTGGGCCAAGCTAGGATTTGATCTTCCACACTACCCCACTCCTGCCCTCCAGAAGAGGCAGCGCTCTGATTCGCCACCAGGGCTGTTTCAGTGTGGTGCAATGGTGAGCTGAGCCTCCACCCCTTTGCATTAGCAAAGAGACTTTCAAACGTGGTGCCTGACAGGCTAGTTAACACTGGGCTGCCCTCACACAGTCGTGGGGTCCAATGGTGGGACTTAGCCTCTGTCTCTCCCCGACATCAATAAGAATAGGATGTTACAGGTTGGAGGGAGTAGGCACCCCACTAACCCCCAACACATGGTGTCAGTGAGACCCAATGGGGTGCTGAATCCCCATAACCGTCCTGAGGCAGTAAGACAGAATGAGATGGCACAAGCAGGGCTAGTTGGCAGTTCTCTTCCTCTTACCCTGGTGTCAGTGGGGCCAGCAGGTAGCTGACCCTCTACCCACATCCGGCATCAACAAGAAGGAATGAAGTGGGAGGAAGGACAGCAAACACTTCACTTCTCCCCTCCCCTGGTGTCAAGAAATGTACTGGGGAGATGAACTTCCACTCCTACTAAAAGGCAACACAATGATAATAATGTTCCCACTTTTGGGGGGAAGGTGTCAGAAGGGCCAATAGGATAGCTGAACTTCTACTTGATCTGTCTTCAGTGAGGCAATGTAAGTGCCCACTTTTGCTGGGGTATTGACAGTAGGGCCCAATGGAAATCTGTATGTAACCCCTCAGTCCTCATACTACACCTCCAGTAGGATGACTTCCTTCTAAAAAGTAATAATAAATTAAATGGGATACAGAGTCATATAATAACTCACAATGTTTAGAATACAATTGAAAAATACTCATGGCACCAAGAACCAGGAAGTCACAGAATAAATGAGAAAAGACAATAAACCTACACCAGCACTGAGATAAAACATCTATTGAAATTATCAGACAAGGATTTTAAATAAGCTGTCACATAAATGCTTCAATTAGCAATTATGTGTTCCTTGACAGAAATGGGAAAAATAGAAAATGTAAACAAAGAACTAGAAGTTATAAGAATAAAAACAAATGAGAACAGTAGAACTGAAAAATACAACAATCAAAAAACTTTGCTCAAGAGTAGAGTGGAGATTACAAAGCATAGAATCATGAACTTAGAAGAGATCAATAAAATGTCCCAAATGTACAGAGAAAAATAGACTGAGAGGTAGAGATGAGAGAAAAAACAGTATCTCAAGAACCTGTAAACAGTAACAAAAGCACTAACATTCATATCATCAAAGTTCCAGAATGAAAGAAGAGAGCAAGTAGGACTGACAAAGTATTCAAAGAAATAATGACTAAAAAGTTCCCAATATTTTAGAAGACATAAGCACAAATTCAAGAATCTGAGCAAACCCAAAGAGGAATAACACAAAGGTATCCTTGTCAAGACGCGTCATAATTAAACTTCTGAAAAGTAGAGACAAAAAAAATCTCAAAAGTGCACAGGCAGAAACAATGCATCACTTATTGAGAAACCAATTCCAATGACAGCATATTTCTTGTCTAAAACTATGGAGTCAGAAGCATTGACATAACATTTTTCAAGTACTAAAAGAAAAGAACTCTCAGCCACAAATTCACACTTTTTATATCCACTTTCTTGTTTGACTTATATTAATGGACTACTAACTCATCTTTCTATATCTGGGCCTGCCATCACACTTCTCCAAAAATCTAGTCACTGTATTTCCAGAGTGATCTTTCTGAAAAAGAAACAAATTTTTCTTATAAAAATACCTGATTGTGTTATGAAACTTTTCTCTCTTCTAAGTTACCAGGTAAAATCCTTCAACGGATTCCCATCTTTCTTGGAGTAAAATCTCACATCCAAACTCTCTTTGTCCTTTTGGGCTGCTGTAAGATTATCCTGCAGCTTGGGTGGCTCATAAACAACAGGAATTTTTTTTCTCACGGTTCCGGAGGTTGCAAGTTCAAGAATAGGGTGCCAGTATGGTCAGATGAGGGCCCTCTTCTGAGTCACAGACTTCTCATTGTATCCTCACATGGCAGAAGAGCTTAGGGAGCTCTGTGGGGTCTCTTTAATAAGAGCACTAATACCAAAATCATTTCCAAAAGGCCCCACCTACTAATACTATCAGCTACGGAAATTAAGATTTCAACGTATGAATTTGGAGGGGAACACAAAGACTAGACCATAGCACTCACTATACATACATGGACCATGCATGATCTGGCTTCTACCACCCTCTCCATTGTCTTCTTTTCTTACAATCCAGTGAGCATTTCCTTTTTTTTTTCTTTTTTTTTTGCGGTACGCGGGCCTCTCACTGTTGTGGCCTCTCCCGTTGCGGAGCACAGGCTCCGGACGCGCAGGCTCAGCAGCCATGGCTCACGGGGCCTAGCTGCTCCGCGGCATGTGGGATCTTCCCGGACCAGGGCACGAACCCGTGTCCCCTGCATCGGCAGGTTTACTCTCAACCACTGGGCCACCAGGTAAGCCCCAGTGAGCATTTCTTATACTGATTATGAATGGAACTCCTTTCTGCACTGATCCTTAACCATTCATTTTCTGGCAACCATGAATTTATCTTCTCTTTTCCTCAAAAATTCACCTTTCATTCATATTACATATCCATTTCAATTGCCTTCTACAGGAAGCCCTACTGATATCGCCCATATACTACTGTCCACAGCATGAATTAAGGTCTTACCGTGTCTTCCTATAGCACTCTGTAATAATTTTTACAGTAACTATGGATTTTCTTATTTGAGTGTCACAATACATTGAATTCTAGGTGGCACGATAATGATTTTAGTAACAGTAACACTGGTGCCTAGTTTAACCCATAACATACTTCAGGTGTTCAATAAATGTTTGTTGAATGAATGAATGTTTGAATGAATGAATGGTCAATTTGAACTCTTAATCATATTATTTTTCAAAAATCCGTTACAAGATACCCACAGTTTTCCAGAAGATTAGGGACTTAGGATCTTAAACTTGATTTAATAGAGGAAATTTTTACTCATACATCATGCTTAAATACCTCAAAGTAAAACCATAAACCCAGGAATTTAAGGTTATCCATTTGGACTTTCAAGTCAATAATTAATATCTCCTGCCCCGACTGTATTAGATGGTTTCAATGCTCCACTCATATCTCCCCAGCACTCATCATTCCAGTATATGCTGATAGGATCATGCTGCCACCTGCAATTATCCACCTTAGGGCAGGCCAGAAGTGTGCAGGAGTTAATGTATCTGGGTGTAGCTTTCAACCAAGGACAGAGGGGACTGGAAGATAAGTACTTCAAGTTTCTCACCGATTCTTGGGATAACTCTGAGACATGTTCTGTAGAGTTTCACAGAACTCCCCTGAAGTACTGGCAGCAGTTCCCTGCAGGAGTAATTTATTCAGTAATGCACCTCTGTTGGCTTCCTTCCATGCCTCCATATTCAGTTCCCACTCCACTTCTGAGTTTTCTGGAAGCACCTCCCAGATGAACAGTTTGCATTCAAATTATTTCCTCAGGTTCTGCTTCTAGGGGAATTCAATTGATAGCCTCCTAACGACCCAGTGCTCCTTACAGAGCCGTCACTGGTACAAGTACCAAGGCACGGCACATTACGTATCACTCCTCCTAAATCCTAATATTTTTAAACAGATAGGAAGAGCATGACCTTGAAGAGAAAAAGAGTTTATATGAGGATGGCCAATGGATAAAGGGAAGGAGAGACAGTGCCATTTGCTTTCCATTAATGATAGTGTGTAATTTATGGGCAGATGGTCTAACAGGTGTGACTATAATTTGAGGAGCCTGCTCCCTTGGTTACAGAAGACTGCTATTGTTATTATTATGGAACCACAACCTCATGACTTTATTGTTTCACTTGATGTAGCCTTTTCCTTTACCCTTAAATCTTTCTACATCACTGAATTGCAGCCAATAGATTTATTTTCTCCCTATGGCTCCATCACAAAAAAAGACACACATGTGCGCGCACGCACGCGCGCACACACACACACACACACACACACAGAGTTTTGTGTATGCCAGTGCTAGAAAAGACAAGCTCATGGTGCATGTATGCAATGGATATTGTACATTACAGGTCTCTGTGAAATAGTCTTCTGCAGGTTCCTATGTTTATTTTATGAATAATTAACTTTAGTAAAGTTAATTTCCTGAAGATCTTGATGAAGACTGAAGAAAGGAAGTAAATTGTAAAGAAAAAGACTTAGAAACTTGCCCTTTTGCCCTCTCTTTGTGTCTTAATGAACAAAGGATAACTGGGCCTTTTTTGAAGTCTTTGCTTGAGTTGAAGACACAAAATGCAACCTGTACTCTTATCATAATATGTTCAGTTTATGAGCACACAAACTTATAAACCGTGAATTTCCCTAAAGTTATTATACCATTTAGAAGATGTTTGCTTGGACATTTACTTAAAACCAAACAATTGAGGTCTATGTGTCCAAATAATTTCCTTCTCTCTTGCTTGTCACCATTTCAGTTTCCTGAGTTTCTGGGAAGGCCTGGTTTCCCCAAAGGAATGATTTCTGGTAGAAGTCTGAAGGTCTGACCCAAGAAAAAAACTCCAGTATAGCCAATGAATTGAGGACAAGAAGGTTTCCAATCAGGTAGGAACATTTAATCTCATACATTACAATCATCTTAAGTAAGGTGTGCTGATAGCTGGATATGATTTAACTGCTTGGAAAAAGATGCATATATATTATATAACCTACCCCACAAGGAAGCTGTTCTCAATTCCCTTAGAGGGTGTGGTGTTTCTCAGAGAGTGCCTTGGGGAAAAATGAATACAATAACAGTATGATGCTTCTTTTTTTTCATTTTTAGCGCATTGTTGCCAAGTACACTTGGTGATCTTGGTGTCTGTGGTTTAATCCCAGGAGGTTAGACATGTGGAACAGCACATTAACCCTCTTTAGTATTTTCTCCCAAGACAAATCATTTTTATACGTTGTCTCCATGGTCTTCTAGTTGCTTATCAAAATTAAGCATCAAGTCTTCTAAGTGAGCAATAGCCCCAGTCAGTGTGAGGAAATCAGCTTGGTTCTTATTGGGGCACAGCTTCTTGGTCTTGGCACAAAGTGAGTTCACATAGGGAGTTAGAAGGAGGAGAATGGGGCATGCGAAAGGGGAGTTCTGTGTTCTCATTTACCTATGCATGTTGAAACTCCACTAACAGCTTTATTTTCATTAGCAATTTGTGATAAAATCTTAGGGTAGGGCTTCCCTGGTGGCGCAGTGGTTGAGAGTCTGCCTGCCGATGCAGGGGACATGGGTTACTGCCACGGTCCAGGAAGATCCCACATGCCGTGCAGCGGCTAGGCCCGTGAGCTGTGGCCGCTGGGCCTGTGCGTCCAGAGCCTGTGCTCCGCAATGGGAGAGACCACAGAAGTGAGAGGCCCGCGTACCGCAAAAAAAAAAAATGAAAAAAAACCATGCAGTAAAGATATGGAGACAGATAAACCAAATTAATATGTCAGAAATGAGTATACATTTTATATTATTCTGTCATAAGTATTTCATGTTTTATATATTGTCACATCCTTTTTTATTATTTTTTATTTAAGTATAGATGATTACATTAATTTCAGGTGTACAACATAGAGATTCAATATTTTATAGATTATACTCCATTTAAAGTTATTACAAAATAATAGCTATATTTTCCTGTGCTGTACAATATATCCTTGATGCACATTTACTTTATATGTAGTAGTTTGTAGCTCTTAAATCCATACCTTTATCTTTCCCCTCCCTCCTTCCTTCTCCCCACTGGTATCTACTAGTTTATCTATATCTGTGAATACGTTTCTATTTTCTTTTATACATATTCATTTGTTTTATTTTTTAGAGTCCACATATAAGTGTCAACATACAGTATTTGTCTCTCTCTGTCTGATTTATTTTACTAAGCATAATACCCTCTAGGTCCATTAACATTGTTGCAAATGGCAGAATTACATTCTGTTTTCATGACTGAGTAGTATTCCATTTTATACATACACCACATCTTCTTTATCCACTCATCAGTTGATGGACACTTATTTTGCTTTCATATCTTAACTATTGTAAATAATGCTGTCATGAACTTTGGGATGCATGTATCTTTTTGAATTAGTATTTTTTTTTCTTCAGATATATATCCAGCAGTTGAATTGCTGGATCATATGGTACTTCCATTTTTAGTTTTTTGTGGACCTCCATACTGTTTTCCATAGTGGCTGCACCAGTTTACATTCCCACCAACAGTGTAAGAGGGTTCCCTTTTCTCCACATCCTCACCAACATTTGTTGTTTGTAGACTTTTTGATGATTAGCTGTTGGGACAAGTGTGAAGTAATATCTCATTGTGAGGGCATGTTTTAAGTCAAATAAATGCTTGGGATGATTTGGGTTTGTATTATTCAGTTTGTTGTCATAACAAAATACTACATCCTAGGAGACTTAAAAAACATGAATTTAATTGCTCACACTTCTTGAGGCTGAAAGTCTGAGATCATGGTGCCAGTATGGTTGGGTTCTGGTGATGACCATCTTCCTGGCTTACAGATAACCAAATTCTCACAGTGTGTCCTCACACTGTGGAAGCTCTGTGCCTGTCCAATTTCTAGAAGAGCATTAATCCTATCATGGGGGCTCCATCCTTATGACTTCATATAGAGCTAATTACCTTCCAAAGACCCTACCATTTAATACCATCGTGTTGGAGGTTAGTGCTTCAACATATGAATTCGGGGGGGATACAAACATTCTTTCCTTAACAGATTTATTTTATTGCAAAATCCAAAAAGCTTTTCATTTGAAATTGAACACCACTTATAGCACTACATGTAAATTATTCCTAGAAATCATTATGTCAGTATTGTCCAAAATGAACCTATATAAAATTATCTGTGGTGCTTCATTAAAATGCAGGTTCACAGATGCAAAATCCATGTTTTTACAAGCTCTTACTGACATTAATATTGGGCAACTATTGCTTTATTTATTTATTTTAAAGGATTTCTTCATCTTTTTTTAATTTGAATTTTATTTTTTTATACAGCAGGTTTTAATTATTTATCTATTTTATACATATTAGTGTATATATGTCAATCCCAGTCTCCCAGTTCATCCCACCCACCCTCCTTGGTGTCCTTACATTTTATTCTCTACATATATGGCTCTACTTCTGCCTTGCAAACTGGTTCATCTGTACTATTTTCTAGATTCCACATATATGTGTTAATATTCAATATTTGTTTTTCTCTTTCTGGCTTACTTCACCCTGTCTGACAGTCTCTAGGTCCATCCACATCCCTACAAATGACCCAATTTCATTGCTTTTTACGACTAGTAATATTCCATTGTACCACATCTTCTTTATCCATTCATCTGTTGATGGGCATTTACATTGCTTCCATGACCTGGCTATTGTAAACCGTGCTGCCAGGAACATTGGGGTGCATGTGTCTTTTTGAATTATAGTTTTCTCTAGGTAAACACCCAGTAGTGGGATTGCTGGGTCATATGATAGCTCTATTTTTAGTTTTTTAAGGAACCTCCATACTGTTTTCCATAGTGGCTGTATCAACTTACATTCCCATTAACAGTGTACAAGGGTTCCCTTTGCTCCACACGCTCTCCAGCATTTATTGTTTGCAGATTTTTTTATGATGGCCATTCTGACTGGTGTGCGGTGATTGCTCATTGTAGTCTTGATCTGCATTTCTCTAATAATTAGTGATGTTGAGCAGCTTTTCATGTGCCTCTTGGCCATCAGTATGTCTTCTTTGCAGAAATGTCTATTTAGGTCTTCTGCCCATTTGGGGATTGGGTTGTTTCTTTTTTTTAATATTGAGCTGCATGAGTTGTTTATATATTTTGGAGAATAATCCTTTGTCCATTGATTCATTTGCAGATATTTCTCCCATTCTGTGGGTTGTCTTTTTGTCTTCTTTACAGTTTCCTTTACTGTGCAAAAGCTTTTAAGTTTCATTAGGTCCCATTTGTTTATTTTTTGTTTTAATTTCCATTACTCTACGAGGTAGGACAAAAAAGATCTTGCTGTGATTTATGTCAAAGAGTGCTCTGCCTATGTTTTCTTCTAAGAGTTTTATAGTATCCAGTCTTACATTTAGGTCTTTTAACCATTTTCAGTTTATTTTTGTGTACGGTGTTAGGGAGTGTTCTAATTTCATCCTTTTACATGTAGCTGCTGTTCAGTTATCCCAGCACCACTTATTGAAGAGACTGTCTTTTCTCCATTGTATATCCTTGCCTCCTTTGTCATAGATTAGTTGACCACACGTGCGTGGGTTTATCTCTTGGCTTTCTATCCTGTTCCACTGATCTATCTTTATGTTTTTGTGCCAGTACCATACTGTCTTGATTACTCTAGCTTTGTAGTATAGTCTGAAGTCAGCCAGCCTGATTCCTCCAGCTCCGTTTTTTCCCTCAAGATTGCTTTGGCTATTCGGGGTCTTTTGTGTCTCCATACAAATTTTAAGATTTATTGTTCTAGTTCTTTGAAAACTGCCATTGGTAATTTGATAGGGATTGCATTGAATCTGTAGATTGCTTTGGGTAGTATAGTCATTTTCACAATATTGATTCTTCCAATCTGAGAACATGGTATATCTCTCCATCTGTTTGTGTCATCGTTGATTTCTTTCATCAGTGTCTTATAGTTTTCTGAGCACAGGTCTTTTACCTTCTTAGGTAGGTTTATTCCTAGGTATTTTATTCTTTTTGTTGCAATAGTGAATGGAATTGCTCCTTAATTTCTCTTTTTGTTCTTTCATTGTTAGTGTGCAGGAATACAAGAGATTTCTGTGCATTAATTTTGTATCCTGCTACTTTACCAAATTCATTGATTAGCTCTATTAGTTTTCTGGTGGCATCTTTAGGATTATCTATGTATAGTATCATGTCACCTGCAAATAGTGACACTTTTACTTCTTGCCAGATTTGTATTCCTTTTATTTGTTTTTCTTCTCTGATGGCTCTGGCTAGGACTTCCAAAACTATGTTGAATAATAGTGGCAAGAGTGGTCATCCTTGTCTTGTTCCTGATCTTAGAGGAAATGTTTTCAGTTTTTCACCATTGAGAATGATGTTTGCTGTGGGTTTGTTATATATGGCCTTTATTATGTTGAGGTAGGTTCCCTCTATGCCCACTTTCCAGAGAGTTTTTCATCATAAATTGCTGTTGAATTTTGTCAAAAGCTTTTTCTGCATCTATTGAGATGATCATATGGTTTTTATTCTTCAACTTGTTAACATGGTATATCACATTGGTTGATTTGCATATTTTGAATAATTCTTGTATCCCTTGGATAAATCCCACTCCCACTTGATCATGGTGTATGATCCTTTTAATGTGTTGTTTGATTCTGTTTGCTAGTATATTGTTGAGGATTTTTGCATCTATGTTCATCAGTGATATTGGTCTGTAATTTTCTTTTTCTGTAGTATGTTTGTCTGGTTTTGGTATCAGGTTGATGGTGGCCTCATAGAATGAGTTTGGGAGTGCTTCGTCCTCTGCAAGTTTTTGGAAGAGTTTGAGAAATATAGGTGTTAGCTCTTCTCTAAATGTTGGGTAGAATTCACCTGTGAAGCCATCTGGTCGTGGACTTTGGTTTGTTGGAAGATTTTTAGTCACATTTTCAATTTCAGCACTTGTGTTTGGTCTGTTCATATTTTCTATTTCTTCCTGGTTCAGTCTTGGAAGGTTATACCTTTCTAAGAATTTGTCTATTTCTTCCAGGTTGTCCTTGGCATAAAATTGCTTGTAGTAGTCTCTTATGATGTTTTGTATTTCTGCAGTGTCCATTGTAACTTTTCCTTTTTCATTTCTAATTTCATTGATTTGGGTCCTCTCCCTCTTTTTCTTGATGCGTCTGGCTAAAGGTTTATCAATTTTGTTTGTCCTCTCAAAGAACCAGCTTTTTGTTTTATTATCTTTGCTATTGTTTTCTCTGTTTCTATTGCATTTATTTCTTCAGTTCCTTTTGATGTAAGTTTAGGTTTTTTATTTGAGATTTTTCTTGTTCCTTGAGGTAGGATTGTATTGCTACAAACTTCCCTCTTAGAACTGTTTTTGCTGCATCCTCTAGGTTTTAGATCATCATGTTTTTGTTGTGATTTGTCTCTAGGTATTTTTTGATTTCCTCTTTGATTTTTTCAGTTATTTCTTGGTTATTTAGTAACATATTGTTTAGCCTCCAAGTGTTTGTGTTTTTTTACTTTTTTCCCCTGTTATTTATTTCTGATCTCATAGTGTTTTGATCAGAAAAGATGCTTGATATGATTGCAATTTTCTTAAATTTACTGAGGCTTGATTTGTGACCCAAGGTGTAATCTATCCCGGAGAATGTTCCATGTACACTTGAGAAGAATTTAATCTGCTGTTTTGGGATGGAATGTCCTATAAATATCAATTAAATCTTTCTGATCTATTGTGTCATTTAAAGCTTGTGTTTCTTTATTAATTTTCTGTCTGGAAGATCTGTCCATTCCTGTAAGTGAAGTGTTAAAGTCACCCACTATTATTGTGTTACTGTCGATTTCCTCTTTTATGGCTGTTAGCATTTGCCTTATGTATTGACCTGCTTCTATGTTAGGTGCATATATATTTATAATTGTAATATCTTCTTCTTGGATTGATCCCTTGATCATTACATAGTGTCCTTCCTTATCTCTTGTAACATTCTTTATTTTAAAGTCTATTTTGTCTGATATGAGAATCGCTACTCCAGCTTTCTTTTGGTTTCCATTTGCATGAAATATCTTTTTCCATCCCCTCACTTTCGGTCTGTATGTGTCTCTAGGTCTGAAGTGGGTCTCTTGTAGACAGCAAATATATGGGTCTTGTTTTTGTATCCATTCAGCGAGACTGTGTCTTTTGGTTGGAGCATTTAATCCATTCACATTTAAGGTAATTATTGATACGTATGTTCCTATTACAGTTTTCTTAATTGTTTTTGGTTTGCTTTTGTAGGTCCTTTTTTTCTGTGTGTTTCCCACTTAGAGAAGTTCCTTTAGCATTTGTTGTAGGGCTGGTTTGGTGGTGCTGAATTTTCTTAGCTTTTGCTTGTGTGTAAAGTTTTTGATTTCTCCATCGAATCTGAATGAGATCCTTGCTGGTAGAGTAATCTTGGTTGTAGGTTCTTCCCTTTCATCACTTTAAATATATCATGCCATTCCCTTCTAGATTCTAGAGTCTCTGCTGAGAAATCAGCTGTTAACCTTATGGAAGTTCCCTTGTATGTTATTTGTTGTTTTTCTCTTGTTACTTTTAATAACTTTCCTTTGTCTTTAATTTTTGTCAGTTTGATTACTGTGTGTCTCAGCATGTTTCTCCTTGGGTTTATCCTGCCTGGGACTCTCTTCACTTCCTGTATTTGGGTAGTTATTTCCTTTCCCATGTTAGGGTATTTTTCGACTATAATCTCTTCAAATATTTTCTCGGGTCCTTTCTCTCTCTTCTCCTTCTGGGACCCCTATAATGAGAATGTTGGTACGTTTAATGTTGTCCCAGTGGTCTCTTAGGCTGTCTTAATTTCTTTTCATTGTTTTTTCTTTATTCTGTTCCATTGCTGTGAATTCCACCATTCTGTGTTCCAGGTCACTTATCCATGCCTCTGACTCAGTTATTCTGCTATTGATTCCTTCTAGTGTATTTTTCATTTCAGTTATTGTATTGTCCATCTGTTTTTTTGTTCTTTAATTATTCTAGGTGTTTGTACTTTAATTCTTCTAGGTCTTTTTTCAACAATTCTTGCATCTTCTTGATCTTTGCCTCCATTCTTTTTGAGGTCCTGGATCATCTTCACTATCGTTATTCTGAAATCTTTTTCTGGAAGTTGCCTAGCTCCACTTCATTTAGTTGTTTTTCTCGGGTTTCATTTTGTTCCTTCATCTGATACTTAGTTCTCTGCCTTTTCATTTTGTCTGTCTTTCTGTGAGTGTGGTTTTCGTTCCACAGGCTGAAAGATTGTAGTTCTTCTTGCTTCTGGTGTCTGCCCTCTGGTGGATAAGGCTATCTAAGAGGCTTGTGGAAGCTTCCTGTTGTGAGAGACTGGTGGTGGGTATAGCTGGTTGTTCCTCTGATGGGCAGGGCTCAGTAAAACTTTAATCTGCTTGTCTGCTGTTGGATCAGGCTGAGTTCCCTCCCTGTTGGGTTTCTGGCTTCAAGTGACCTAGTGCTGGAGGCTACACGCTCTTTGGTTGGGCTAATGGTGGACTCCGGGAGGGCTCATGCCAAGGAGTACTTCCCAGAACTTCTGCTGCCAGTGTCCTTGTCCCCGTGGTGAGCCACAGCCACCCCTGCCTCTGCAGGAAACCCTCCAACACTAGCAAGTAGGTCTGGTTCAGTCTCCTATAGGGTCACTACTCCTTCCCCCTGGGTCCTGATGCACACACTACTTTGTGTGTGCCCTCCAAGAGTGGAGCCACTGTTTCTCTCAGTCCTGTTGAAGTCTGCAATCAAATCCCTCTAGACTTCAAAGTCTGATATTTTGGGAACTCCTCCTCCCATTGCCAGACCCCCAGTTTGGGAAGCCTCACATGGGGCTCAGAACCCTCATTCCAGTGGGTTGACTTCTGTGGTATAATTGTTCTCCAGTTTGTGAGTCACTCACCCAGCAGTTATGGGATTTGATTTTATTGTCATTGTGCCCATCCTACCGTCTCACTGCAGCTTCTCCTTTGTCTTTGGATGTGGGGTGTCTTTTTTGGTGAGTTCCAGTGTCTTCCTGTTGATGACTGTTCAGCATTTAGTTGTGATTTTGGTGCTCTTGCAAGAGGGAGTGAGTGCATGTCCTTCTACTCCACCATCTGGAACCAATCTGGGCAACTATTGCTTTAATTGTTAAAAAAGAAAAATTCAGCAATCAAAAGACAACATAATGGAAATACATTGAAAATGCATATTTATTTAATAAAGAAGTAATTATATAATTATTTGAACATTCAAATTGTTACATACTTAATGTGAAGGTATTAATAACAATATAGTACTGACTACATTTTTAAGGCATCCAATAAGCCACTGTGGTTTAGTTTTATTATTGCATCTTAACTACAAGGTGAGTAATAATAGTATTCTCAATGTTAATATGTGGAAATTGAGATTTATATGAATTAACTCACCTAGATAACAAATAGAAGATCAAGCACATGAATTCATGATGATATAGATCTGATTCTATTTCATATGCTTGGAACCAGATGGACAAGAAAGTGATTGAGGTTATTTTGAGATCTCAAAAAAAAGTTTTGCATAATTAATTAAGTTATCCTTATTATTTATATGCATTTTTATATTTCATTGTAACGTATTACCATCACCCAAGACACAACTTCAAATTTGCAACCTTGAAATATGGTCTTTTGGTGACTGGTGCCAGTATTTTGAAATTTAGCATCTTGAGAATCTGTGGGAGAGTAATGACTTTAATTTTCCATAGAATCAACAGATTTCTTTGGTCAACCAACATAAATACTGAAATTTGCAAATTTCTTGTAGGCTAGATCTAGCATATATTTTCTTCTCATTCGAGAAATACAAAGAGGAAATGACTGAAATTTTTGCTTTTATAAATTCTGCCTATGGTATGCAGAAATTCTATGTGGCAATAGTAGTTTCAGTTGTGAACTCCCATGCTTTGATATTTTAGACTGGAGTATATCTTTTGGAGCCTCGGTTAGAAATCTGAAACCCTCATTATTTTTGCATTTGTTAAACTATGTCTTTTGTTCCACTTGCAGACCAAGTAGTTGGCTTTGATAAAACTTGATCTACATTCAGAGATCTGCTCTGATCTTGGCTTTCTAAATGGTTCATCCTGGGGCACCCTAGAATGTTTGAGAAGATACTTTTAACCGGCTTCTTTTTTTTTCCTTTTAGCTTGGCTGTTTTCATTTATATACCTGAAACTTTTGAAGTTTACATTTGCTCTAAGACTGAAAAAGTTTTGAAAAGCTTTGTATTCATGTATTTGGCATGATTTTCATGAATTAATGCTCTTATTTCAAATGTATAATTTTATTTAATAATTTCTTATATATATAGAGAGAGATCTAGATAAATCTATATCTGCATATATGTGTGTCCATGTCTTATAAAGAGAATTTGCTGTCTTAAAACAGAAATACTGGGTATGTTTTACCTATGTTTACTCACAATGTTTTGTCAAGATCAGAATTTAAAAGTGATACTTCTGTATCTGTTCTCTTTGAAAATATGTTCATTGAGGGATGTAGCCTGAGGGCATCTTGAAAACACAGTTTATTTTAGGATTCCACATATAAGCAATTCATGGAACTAAAAAATAAACTATAGTGTTATTTTTGTATTCTCAAGCCACTTTCTGCATCTCAACTTTTAATTTATTGGCATTCATGAGATTAAATTAGTGATGCTAAATCATGCCTTAAACACACACACACACACACACACACACACACACACTATATTTACATCATTCTTCTGTGTCTTTATATCTACTATGCATTCCACTAAAGCACCTAGAGTATAAAAATTGGAATTACTTTTCCTAAATTGTCTATCCAGCTTGCATGCTACTTTCCCAACTCTTTTGGACATTTTCAATATTTTTCAGATTCCCACCAGTACCTTGAACCCAATATGTGTCAAGTGAAATTCTTCTCTTTCTCTCTCTTTTTTAAGTGTGATCCCAGAAGTCTCACCAAGAGATGGTGTTGATTCTTCTCAGTGCAAGAGGTAAGTTGATTTCCCATGGAGTTCTCCTGTATAAATCAATATTAGGGTCTACTTGGCACCTTTTGAATTTCCTTCTTTGGTTTTGGTAACAGGAACCTACCTGAATACAATTTACTTAGACTTACATGTAGAGGTGTTTATGAAAATAGACCAGTCAGATCTCATGCTCTGAGGAACATAACTGTCCAATGATACTAGTTGCTGCCCCTGTGGATTCACCACTGCACTAACACTGAGACCATATATTCTATGTCCTGTTCCTAGCCAATGACCGAGCACAGAGGAAGTCCTAAGGTGGACCCATTTCAGTGAAAAGCAGGGCTCTTCCAAGGCACAACTTTGTCTTGAGAGCACTCAGCTACCCAACCCCAGCATTCTTCAAATTGTACTGTAATCTGCGACATGTCCTACAATAACCTTCATTCCAATCACCATTTTCTTACACGAGATTGATATTTATATCATAAGCTGAAGATTCTTTCCCCTTTCTTCTGCTGCCCCTCCATCCCACTTTCATCTCTAATCCCATATTGACTTCAGCATCTTGGAGAACCCACACTAATGTAAATGGAAAATAGAATAGTTAAAGAAAACTGGTGGTAAAGTGAGGATTTGAGATTGATTCACTATCTACTGTGCTGGTGAAAAGTACATCATTCTGACTAGTTTTGGGGCATAGACAGTTCCAAACACAAGATGATTACCCACTAACTAAATATTTCCCTGTTTAAGATGCAGGGAAATAAACTTGTGGAGGGAAATATCCTTGAAGTTGTAAGTGATTCTGGCGTTTGTAAGATATGGTGGGAACTATGACTATAAATAGAGCAGAGTTGTTTGTTACTGCTAATCTGTATTGACTCTTTGTGGAGGGATAATGAGAAACAAAGGGCAATTAGCAAGCAGTTAGAGACCTCTTTAGTAACTTACAAAACAGCCCTTACCTCCAACAGTAAAGGCTGAGCAGTATACCAAAGATCTGTCAGAGTGGAGATCAAGAGATATTTGAATACCCTGACAAGGCAGATCTTAACACCTTTGAACCTGAAAGTAGGGATGGAACTTCTGGAGGAATGTCTGAGAATATGACTCTGCAGACTCCTGAACACTATGAGTTTAAAGAGATGTCCCACATTTTTTCATCCAAAGCTAGCACTTCTCCTTTTGGAAGACGTTGCAAAAGCTTGTCTACCATAAGGGACTTGTGACCTTTCAGTAGCTTCCAATACCACTTTTGCTGGCCCACAAGCTGAGGACTAGTTTAAATCTCAGCATAACTTGGCTAAGGATGTACAAGGTCTGATAAAAGAGAAAAGAGATTACATATTGGAGAAATTGCAAAAATAGCTAGTGAGTACAAGAAGGAGTCAAGGAAGCAACCCTGGAATTGGATTTTAATGGTGTTGATCAAGGAGTCTGGAGTTTAAGACTGGCTAAGTCATGACCCATTGACTTGGAAACACAATTTCTGGCTTTAGAATGGCTTTCTAAAGACATGGATAAATCACCACCTTGGAGGCAAACTCTGAATGGACAGAATGCTGTCCTTCCAGATGTAGTGTTTGCACTAAATCAGAGCACATGCTTTATATGGCACCATGTCCCCAGTAGTTCCAGGAAAATTGGGACGATCAGTAGGTGTACAGAAAAGTCACCATAATGGTAGGAGTAATCAATCTTGATCAGTAAGAGGGATTAGGGCTGTTTTTACAATATGCAGTCAAGGAGGAAACCATATGGAACACAGGTGACATACTTGAACACCCCTTGATACTCCCTGGACCCATGGTAATAGTGTCCAAACATACTCTGAAGACTTGGCCTAAGAGCTGTCTAATTGACAAGAGCTCAGAACCTCAGAAATGAAAGTTTGAGTCACCTTGTCAAGATGAAGTGATGGTGCGAAACAAGGCTTTGTGAATAGTTCCATTTTTCTGCAGTGTCACAGCTTTCCAAGCAAAGATTACTAGAAATCTGTGTAAAGTAGGGGTCTCCAACCCCCGGGCCATGGACTGGTATTGGTCCGCAGCTGTTAGGAACCAGGCCTCACAGCAGGAGCGAAGCTTCATCTGCTCTTCCCATCTCCCCATCTCCCCATCGCTCGCATTACTGCCTGACCCCCCCCCCCATCCGTGGAAAAATGGTCCTCCACGAAACCGGTCCCTAGTGCCAAAAAGGTTGGGGACCACTGGAAGGATAATTGGATGGTAAACAGGCTTTGGGAATTACAGATTATGCATTGCTCAAGTGCCATTTGCTTGCATTCTAATGTAATAAATCTGGACTCCACTTTTTTATCTCCCCCAGAGCAGAGCCATTTGATTACAGTTAGAAGCAGCATAAAGGGGACTTGTTTATGCTGTACAGTCCAAGTCTCTCATCTCTTTCTCTCTGTCTCTCAGTTGCTCCACCTCTCAGAGAGGAGGAACATCAGAAGTGCCAGCCACCCTACATAAGCTCCAAGTCTCATCCTTTCAAAGTTCCTTTCCTGTAGTGCAACTTCTGCACATTCAGATGATCTCTGGTCCATTTTATCAGGTCAGTTGTATTTAGAACTGGTACTGGAGAAAGGGCAAGGATGAGTACCAGTTGTAGCCCTGAGACCACTTGCAAAGAGAGGGACTGTTATTCATCTCACTAACCTTCCACTTTTAAGGTTCTCTTTGGGAAGATAAGCCCATAGGAACCATGGTGGAGCTGAGCCACCAAGCATCATGGAGAAATGGATATATGTAGCACAGGGATGGACTGGGGTAACCTTAGAAACATGACACTCAGATCTCCTATTACAGGGATCATGATTGGCTGATGGCTCCAGTTACTGTTACCAGCACAGGACAGAGCCTGGTGTGGCCAAGAAAGCGGGCCATTCCTGTGAATACAAGACTGCCCCAACAGGTGAGTTTGGCTCTAGGATGCCCCATTGGCTTTGCCAAACCTTTCTTGGAACTGCAATGTAGTCTGAGACTCTTCTTATTCATTCTACCTTCCTTTCCTCTGTCCTTCCATGGATATCAGATCTACATCATGTTTTGAAGGTTCTCCTTTCTTTCTCAAGCTCCTAGGTGTTAACAGATCTCTTGCAAGTCTGATCCCTTCTTACCATCTGCTTTCCGCAAATGCAAAATTACTCAGAGTATAAATTTATGGAGCAGCTCCAGGGAATCCAACATGATCTTCTCTTATGCACCTGATGGCACTCAGGAAACATTTCTTAAACACTTTCTGAGTGAACATTTGTGGGAGTGTGCATGAGGCCAAAGATTAGCAGCCATCATTTATTGTTCTTGCTACATGACTATATTTTCATCTTTGGTACTAAGTAAATGTAGCCAGCCTGTATGGACAGAGGCAAGAAAAAGAAGGACTCTTTATTTTAACAGTGAGTGAAGATAGCAGTTGACTCTATAGATGGATGCTGAGAGTTGTATTCTATAAAGGAAAGAAGATTGACCCGTGTGGACAATCATTTGTCACTTAGTAGCATAATGCAGAAACATTTCCCTATAAATAAATGTACACATAAGTGTAGTATTGTCAATCAATCTGGTTTTTTCTTGTTTTTAGAAAGCATAAGGGATTTTCCCTCTGATTTGGTTGAGAAGAAAAGGAAAACGAAAGAAGGCAAAATAAAAACCCCAAACAGTTACTAAGCAGTTTGCAGTGACTGTTTAATATTACTACGGAACAAATTATTTGGGGGGAGCTTGTAATCTACTCTGGGAATTTGTTCATAGATACATAACATACTCATGTATCTCACGCTGCTGTTTACACTGAGTAAGCTATTGATTAGAACCTCCAAAATTCTCTCAAGTTTGGATACTCATTGGTGTCACATGGGGAGTTTTAAAAATACCCATGCCTCAACCACACCTCTAGAGACTCTGCCTCAATTTCTCTGGATGAGTCTAGGCATTAGTATTTTTAAAACTTTCTTGGATGTTTCTAAAATGCAATTAGGATTAAAACAATTGGTAACATGTAAAAGAGAGAGAGAGAGGGAGAGAGAGAGAAAGAGAGAGAGAGAGAGAAACTGAATATTCCATCCATTTTCTAGATCAGTGGAAAGTTGTATATTCACCTGAACTGTTTGCAGAGGTGACAGTAGCAATTATGTTGCACTAGGAAGGGTTCAGAGGCATTTCCTTGTCATGTTATTTCTTCATCGACTAGTTCACGTTACACTTTATCTCAGTCTAAAGACCCATGCCATCTCCTTTAATTGACTACATTCAAAGCCTCAGTGTTGGTCTCACTGTAACTCTGTCAGGGTCTTTCAGCTTAGATTACTCATGGTTACAGGCTTTAAAAATTATGGCTTTTATTCATATCCTTTGAAACCATATTCTTAAGTGGTTAGTAATTTTATTTATACTTTTTTAAAGTTCTCTTTTTCAATGAAAGAAGTATCGCATTGTGTGTCAAAAGAAATTTATGGAAATAAACCTGACCAAATAGTAAGTCAATGCTCTGGATTAGACCGCAGGGCCCTTTGCTCTCCATTCTGCTGCTAACTCACTGAGGCATGAGGCTAGGGTATGGCTTTGATGCCCTTCACGGCCTCTTTGGATTAATCCTTAGCCTTAATGCCTTAAGACTCAGTGAGGTGCAACATACCAATTCCCACATGTCCCGTTTCCCTTAGTGATGGGTTAGTTTTTGATTCATCATTTCTGCAAGTATCGTGTCAAATGGGTCGATAAAACATCAATATTAGGACAGTTCATGTCCCGGTGGTCAGCTAGTGCCCACATGCTGAGAATTAAGTGGCGAATCACTACACAAATGTCCCAAGACATAAGAATTAGGCTGTATCGACACGTTTCTCAGATGAAGCAAAACAATAATTTCTCACCTGCTACATTCCATTGCTGGATTGCTCAGTCATTGCATAGAGACTTCTGCTAACAATTAATACAGTCATAAAAAAGGGAAAATAACAGGGGGAAACATGCACACAAACTGAAAGCAGATATCTGCATGCTGTTGTCCCACAAGTTTAGATCAACCCCACGTCTGCCTGGAAACTTGTAAATAGCATTCATAAGTGATGTTATCATATAAAGTGTGGTGGGGAAATCACAATGGTGCCTATTTGTACATTCTGGAATTAATATCTATGTGCAGATAAGAGAACAATTAAAATACACGAAACAAATGTACACAGGGGAAGGTAAGAACTGAACATGATCCAAATATGTCATACTGTGGAAACCTTAGGGAAATAAAGTTTTTTGGGATACTGGCAGACAGCATAGCTGCTGGAACCAGGATTTTGAAGTCTTGCAGCTTGGAAATAATGCTTTCAGTTAATAAGGGTGTGTGGGTGGAATTAAACACACCACTCCCACTACTGTAGTCAGAATTATGTGCCTCATTTCCATGCACGGTCCTGAAAATAATTCTTGCAACTTCTTTTATGAGAATACTTTTGAACAAACCATGGTAGCATCAAATGATATCAAGATAAAACTTCTGTTGCTACGTGCTCATCCTCTTACATTATAAATAGGTTTAGATATACACACAGGCATCAGGAACACTCCAGTGTGTTCCAAGAGAACAGACTTTAGCCAAGTGAATCAATTTTAATTTTAGACCCAATGAACATCCTTTGAAGACTGCCAAGGTTATTAAAAGGCAACAATACTACAACAAGCGGTGTTTTCACAAACTAGTGTTTCCTGGTTTTAGGAATGTGTTGTGCAACAATGTAGATACAAGGCCAGATATAGTCTAAGTGATTTAAATCTTTTGTTTATGTATTTCACAATATAGGGCAGCAGACTTAGGTGTGTGTGGGGGGGACAAGTCTCACATTTGAGGCACAATTAAATGCACATGTAGTTTTTTTTTTAACATCTTTATTGGAGTATAATTGCTTTACATTGTGGTATTAGTTTCTGCTGCATAACAAAGTGGATCAGCGATGTGTATATTTATATCCCCATATCCCCTCCTTCTTGCTTCTCCCTCCCACACTCCCTATCCCGCCCCTCTAGGTGGTCACAAAGCACCTAGCTGATCTCCCTGTGCTATGCGGCTGCTTCCCACTAGCTATCTATTTTACATTTGGTAGTGCATGTATGTAAATGCCACTCTCTCACTTCGTCCCAGCTTACCCTTCCCCCTCCCTGCGTCCTCAAGTCCATTCTCTACGTCTGTGTCTTCTTCCTGTCCTGCCCCTAGGTTTTTCAGAACCTTTTTTTTTTTTTTAGATTCCATATATATGTTAGCATACGGTATTTGTTTTTCTCTTTCTGACCTACTTCACTCTGTGCACTATTCAGTGTACTTTGATTTATAACAGAGTAGATTTCAAAATCAAAAAGTTTATATTATCAAATGTGTGTGTTTCTGTGTGTGTGTGTGTTGGAGAAAAGGGAGTTCAGGTTTGTTTTAAGAAGTCTGGTATTTCTTCACAAATAAATTCCAGTGAAATTAAATCACATGATAAGTTTTATAGATAGTTTTAAAAGAAAATAAAAAAAATTAAACACAAGGCAATTTCTAGACACAGTTTCCAAATACCCAAAGACATGCATTTTCTTTTGAGAGAGATAAACCAAATGGATTAAGCTCATTGAATAGTGTAAGGACAAAAGTTTCTGTCACAAATTGCTTTAAAACAATACTTTCCCATGTTCACTTAACTTTGTAAAATTGTTAATAAGTAAATAAGAATAGTACCACTCTCAGTAGTGAAAAGACATTTTTAGATGCCCCTTGGTAAGGGGCGCCATCAGAAAAACTAACAAGAAGAAAAAAATAAAACCAAATATATTACCCCTATAATAAATCATTTTCTTCTGTGATCTTCGTTCTGTAGCATCTGATGATTAATAATAAATTGTTTTGTATGCCATCATGAGAAATACAACTTTCTCACATTCTAACAAGTCTTATTTGACTTAAAATGGAAATTTTATTATACTGGCATGTGGTATGGCCTTCAACAGACCATTAGTAGAGCTGTATTTGTAATTTAAAAATATTTCTGTTAGTAATGGAAGCGCCATAAATATTTGTTTTCAGTCAAGAAAGAGGGCAGTTAGTCACCATAAGAGAAAGAATGACACATTGAAAGAAGATTTAATTCTGTAACACCTATAGGACTTGTATGAAAATCATTATCCCCCAACTTCTTGCTGGGAAGATTTGGAGAAAAGACTTTTTGACTGTGATATTTTCTATTCTCCTGTTATTCTCAGGGTTGATAATTCTAAATAGAGGAGAGTGCTCCTTCTACCAACGACAAAACTGTGACAAAGGTGACGTGCCACCTGGTCTACATAGAGGTACACGGAGTTGCCACTCACCTGTTCTTCCTCCATCCCTGTTATGCCCTTTCTCAGCCCTGCTCCCTAAGCAGAATTGTCTCTGAAACATAAATTCATTCATCCTTCCAGGGACTAAAGGTCACTTCTCCTCTGGGCTTTTGAGATTTTGAGAAATGCACTTAGCCTATTTGGCTTAAACTAAAACCTCAAAGTGACTTTCAGAAATAAAGGGAGTGTCCAAGTGAGTGTGTATATGTGTGTGTGTGTGTGTGTGTGTGTATGTGTGTATGTATGTATGCATGTGTTATTTTGGGCACATTGGAAAGTTCTCTTGAGATGTAACACGCAGTATGGAGACTACACACTATTCTGTCTCTTTAGGAGGATAGTCCTATCTTTGCGAGGTCCTCAGAGATCAAAACTGTTTCACATTCACACTATATTTTGCATCCACATCATTAGAAAACCATAACACAAATAAATCTTTAACTATTTGTAAGTGTTCTTCAAGATTTCCTTATACTAATTAAGATCTCACAGTTGTTCCGACAGTTACTCTTTTCCAGGGCAACTTGTATATTTCACGTGCTCAGTATTGATTTTTCTTTCTTTTTTTTTTTTTTTTTTGTGGTACACGGGCCTCTCACTGTTGTGGCGTCTCCCGTCGCGGAGCACAGGCTCTGGACGCGCAGGCTCAGCGGCCATGGCTCACGGGCCCAGCCGCTCCGCGGCATGTGGGGTCTTCACGGACCGGGGCACAAACCCGTGTCCCCTGCATAGACAGGCAGACTCTCAACCACTGCGCCACCAGGGAAGCCCCTGATTTTTCTTTTTTTATTAGATACGTGATGTGACTGCATGTTATGCTACATTTGGCTGATATCATCCCAAGATGTGTTCATGGGGTCCACCCTCCTGATTGCATAAGGAAACCAAAATTAAGTGATAAATCAGCTTTGATAATAAAGAACACAAAGAAAAATGATAAATACAAGTATTATTGGCTTTAGTAGTTGGTCTAATATTGGGAGCTGATCATGTCATAATAAAAATAGAAGTTAAGAATCATTAACTGTTGCAGTAACCGGGGTACCTAAAACCCCTCTATAAGAGGAAACTGCTCTATAAGATGCTCTATAAGCAACTGCTCTATAAGATGGAAACAGACATTCAGAATCCACAGTATATTCCTTGTCTTCAGGTGCATCCTTATCTAAAAAAGAATCCCTAAAGATTAAGAAGGACAAATTCTATATTTGATTTCGAAGCCTGTTTTGAGATGTATGCATTAATGGCTCCTTTTGAAATAAGATCATCTACTCCCTCCCCTCCATTGCTTCTTTTAATCTTTCAAGCTCTTACCATATACTATTTTAACCAGTGGGTGAATGTAGAGGTATAGGAAATATGCATATGATATTACCTTCATAAATTCACCAATCTTGTGCAAAATAGGGTGCATAAGCAAATAATTTTATTACAAAGTGACAATTTCTTCCAGAGGAGTAGTAAAAGGTCCTCTGAAAGCATGAAAAGGAAGATATTCTATGATATTTCAGTTGATTTTTGAAGGATCAGTAAGAATTTTTACAAGCAGAGGTAGAGATAGGACAAGTCAGGCAAATCACGTAGATATCACGTTTCAAAAGCTGTAAGAACTTCATGTGGCTGGAGAATAAAGGTGAATAACAAGGGGCAGAAAAAAAGTGGTTAAAGGTAACCATGATGAGATAGGTAAGAGTCTAGATTGAACAAACCATATCTGTGTACAAAAGTAGTTTGGACCTCACCTTACATACAAGAAAGGGTTTTAAAACATATTTGTCATATTTGTGTCTCGTGGATGTGCGTAGATGGGTAGAGGATTAGATGGGAAGAGAGGAATAGAACAATCAGTTTTGATTGAGTTGAGAACCTTACTCCTGTTTTCATGTGTGAGACTCAGCCTTGAAAGAAACTAAGTAGCAGACTGTCAGATTTGTATTGATCAAATGTGAAAGCATGCGAGATCTGCATACCCTTTGGAGGGCTGGCTGACACTGTGTCTGCCTTGCACATGGTAGAGAGTGTACAGCCAAAATATTGAGTGATTCTCATTCCTTGTGGTTCATTAAGATAAGACAAAAAGGGGTGAGACTCACATTTTCAGCTCCACATCTCTAATAGAGAAATGTCAATGGCTGGTGGCAAATTGGAATGACAAAAGATTACCCCTTTTTTTTGTATTTCCAATGGAGATGCAGCGTATGATAAAAGTGTGTGTATAATCTAGTGTCAAAATCCAGAAAAATAATTCCAGACCCAGTTTAGTGATATTGTCTACAATTCTCTATGTTAGTCTGACATAAAGATTCTTTCTAGTGTCAGGGGGAGTGTCTCATGAAAAATTATAATACGTGTAATATAGAATCATCTAAAAGAAGAGGCACACTACTTCGCTGATTATTTGAAGGGATGTTTCATAAATAGACAATTTAATAGGAATGAACAAAACTCCAGTGGCTATTTGAATTATAATATTTTCTTTTAGGGTGGAAATAGTTTAGTACGGTATGTGGCTGGCCAAGACATTGCACCTGAACTGAGTGTGTAAGCCTCTAAGTCAACTAATTCCAAAAAGGAAAAGCAGCAATATATTATTCATTCATTCATTCACTTATTTTCTACTTCCTCAGAATTGCCATTTTAAATAGCTTTACAAAGCACTGTGGATACAAAGTTAATAAAAATAATGACTCCACTCTTGAGGAATTTTCAGACTAGCAGAGATAAAACATAGACATGCAAACAATCGACTGTAACACAATGCAGCAAGTACAATGGAAAGATGGAAACAATTCTGTCTAGGATCCTCCAGGAAGGGTTCACAGAAGTGATATCAGAATTCTGTCTTGAAGTGTGGATGGCAGTGAGCCAGGTTTAAAGGGGAAAGTCATGCTAACAAAGAAATTACAGCTAAAAAATGTAACTAAGAAACATATTTTTAAAATCTTAAGGTATAATAGAATGACACTTTCAAAAACAACGATAAACAGTAGGTAACGGATACATTTGAAATCAGTAAGCAGCTTGGAGCTCTGTCTTTTCAGGCCATGCTGGATAGTCTACTGAATTTTGCCAAAATCAATAAGAAAGTAAAATCTTTCATTTCATTCAGTGGTAAAATTTCTCCTCCTTAATGCCATGATTTTCTTCCATCATACACTCATTTTTAATAGCAGCATCAATAGAAACACTGTTTTGGATATAATTATACAAAAACACAATATTGAGAGCCTGCCAATTATATATTTAAAATTTTAGTTTAATGGAAAATAATTACTGGACTTCAAATTTCATCTCTTGAATTAGATTCTTAATGTTGTTTCTTAACAAGCATACAAATTCAAGCAACCTATTTACTGTGTTCTTAGAACCTTAATTTAGTAATCTTTAGAAAGGAGGTAATTTCCCTGAAATGGAAGAGACAAATGCTCACTGGATCATGCTTTACATTGAAAATGTAAAATGCTATAAATGTGAATGTGGCATTATTATAATAATGATTATCTGTGATATCAATGCTTGTCTATTGAGGTAGAAGTAGAATGAATGTCCTGTTAATGAGAAATATATTCTGCTTAGCTTTGCCTTTTGGAAGAGAATGGGGGACTCTTAAGCAAAACTATCTATTTTCTTATCTTAGGCCTACTAATTACTAGTCATGTGACAATCAGCTTACCTTTCTGAATCTCAGTGTTTCTCATATGTAAATTGTCAGCGGAAATAGCTAACACCTATACATGTAATATCTTTGCGTTTACAATATGATTTTGCATATAATAGTTGGGTAATTTACAACAAGCATATTAAGTTAGCAATTGTATAATCCCCATGTTTCTGTATTAAAAACTGAACCTCAAAAAAAGTGTATCACTTGTTGGAAGCCACAGTTTAACAGTTCAGGGAGAAGAATTTTTACTTCTCTCATTTGTTCTTATATCTTAGGTTCTTTTTTTTTTTAACATCTTTATTGGGGTATAATTGCTTTACAATGGTGTGTTAGTTTCTGCTGTATAACAAAGTGGATCAGCTATACATATACATATATCCCCATATATGGGGGATCTTGCCTCTCCCTCCCACCCTCCCTATCCCACCCTCTAGGTGGTCACAAAGCACCGAGCTGATCTTCCTGTGCTATGCGGCTGCTTCCCACTAGCTATCTATTTTACATTTGGTGGTGTATATATGTTCATGCCACTCTCTTAGGTTCTTTTTAAATACCATGTAGTTGCCTTACTGAATTCTAGTTGCACTACATTTCTTCAGGGCTGTGAGGAGGACCAAATGAAATAATATATTGAGTCTAATTAAATTAATGCCTATGCATAAGGCACTGTTACTGTTTTCACACTAGAAAATGATATACTTGTGCTTATTTCCATGTATATATGAGACTTTTCATATTCACTTTAAATTATATGGTTAATATTTTATTCCCCCAAATTATAATATAAAATAAATGTTATTCTGGAATTTTTATGCTGATGATTTTTTGTAAGTATAGAAGATTTTAATTCTATTCCAGATACATAAGATAAGGCAGCAATGCCTTGCTAGTTTGAGTGTTTTAGGAAAGAAAAAGCCCATTCAAACCACAGTTGCTCCTAGTTCACACACTTAGGCTCTGTTTGCTTAGGTTTCATTATAAGCTATGGCATCCTCAAAGAATTAGCTGTGCGCAAGGAAGAAATCTTCATTCCCTGAGAATAATCAACTGAATCACCCTGGGATAGGAAAACAGGAGTGAAACAAGGATTTGAGTACTTTCAAGCCCAGTATTAGATTTGAGGACCCTTGTCTGCCTACACTAAGGCAGATTTTAACAAAAATGATTTTAAACAAAAATGTATCCATTTACCTTAAGAAGTACAAAGTTTATTTAAGAGCCCCTGATTTCTTTAGAATACGATATGAGTCTCGGCATTGAACAGAAACGTGATTTTGCAACATGTGTCCATATGTGGTTCACGTACTCCACATGTGTTCTGTCAGTGGGTCCTGTGACCTCGCTGTGGATCACATGTGTTTTACATATGCTTTGTATGGTTCACATCTGTTTTAAACATTTTTTTTTCCTGACAGTAGACACTCTTGTTATATTACCATTTGCTATAATAATTAAATTCAAGGAACTGAACTTGAGAGCATTTGTGGGGGAGGGCATTTGTTAGTTTTGATTTATATTTGGTGCTGTATTCAGTGATACCCATTATAACTGCTTATCGTATCTCTTTGTAGGCATACTGTTGCTGCGTTTAACCTCACTGAAGCCAGACTAATCCAGAGATGTTCTTAGCTTCCTGTGACTCATATGAAGGTTATCATTTTAGAAGAGACCTTGAAAACATACTCTGGATTTAGGGGGAAAAAAAACTGTGACATTTCCAAGAGGAAAAGCTTTTTTTAAGTTTTATATTGTAGATGCAGAGCTTAAAGCATTTAAACACATACAGCAAGCAATATAATATGAATCATGTAACAAAAGTTAAATTTAAGTGAAAATCTTTTGTGGTATGTTGCAGTCACAAAAGAAGATACAAAATTAATGTGGACACCTGCTTGTTTTACTTGTATCAGGAGAAAATAAAATTCATTGTCATTTAATGAATTGCTTTCTGTTGTAGCACACTTAATTATCTCTTCCTGTAACCCCAAGAAGTATCTTTTCAAACTCACAGCTGTATCTGAATAGGGGCTACCAACTAAAGAGGTAAGCAATACTTTTTAATAATTACAGTGTTTTTGTTTTCATCTGTCTTTACGGAACATTGTAAAATTAGACACCTGCCCCTTGAATAAAGCAATACCGAGCTTAATGAAGTCTGAGAAGCAGTGACTCTATTTTGTATCTTTTCTTGATGTGTGGATGTAATGCTCATTAGCGTTAATAGTTCTTGGAAATAAATGAAGAATATTGGATTGAGGCTACCTTCTCCAAACACTAAGTAGGAACCTGTTGCCCCCCAGCCAACAAGGTACCTAATGCTCAGTTGGCCAAATGTTAAAAGAGATTTGGTGCTGTAGGCAATTAAATCCATAGTCTGCCCCTGTGGACCAGGCAGCCATAAATAAGCATTTAAAAAGAATCTCAGCCTTTAATGAAGAACAGGGGAATTTTGATCAGTAATCAGAAACAGGTTTGGAGGTACAGGGACAGTGGCATGCGTATTTTGATTTGGTGCATAGAACATGCCTTGTTTTAGAAACATTCCAAAGAATGGATCCCAGTGTACTAGTAAATGTTCAGTGGGTTTTGAAAAGTTGAAGAATTTAGAGTCAGCCATCTAGAGTAGAAAGAGGAATCCTTAATTAAAAATAAATGGTATAGAATGAAATGAGACAAAGAACAGGTACACCAGAAAAAAGGAAAATATATGAAATATGAAGTGTAGCAATTCTAATGCTTGCAGATGCTGCATATGAATGTGTGTATATATTTAGAAAGAACTTTTAAATAAAAACGAAAACATGCTTTTATCTTATAGTTTGTAATAACAAGCACATTAATGCAGTGTATGAAATCAACCCAGCTAATGAGGCATCAGAATTCTCAGGAGGAAACACAGTTCCATTCCCATATAGTTAAATGTACTTAAAACATACTAGAAAAACATTAAAAGCAAAGGTAGGTCAGAGGAAAAAAGTAAGAACTGGTAATGGAAGAAACACATTTAGACGGACAAAATGTATGTAGTTTAAAATACTTCATCTTGTAGTATGTAGTTTAAAATACTTCATTCATACTTCACTTACTATTCTAACTAAACTGAATAGTCAAAACTTGTCATTTTTTTCCTTCTGCTTGGAGTCAGTAATCACTCCATACATCTTATTGTGTTTGAGATTGAAATTCAATGAGCTGTGGATTCAGAGATACAATGTAAGGCAAACAATGTCTAAATGTGGAGAGGTGGTGGAAAGTGGTACCAAGAATTGGTAAGGCTGTCCCTTTGCTTCACACCATGCAGCTGCCCATCATACTTTCAGAGATGATCTCTTATAACTCTATCGATGCCTTGTTGGATGGGGTGGACATAAAGGTATTTCTGTTATTTATCATCATGCTAACTTGTACGAGACAAATGACCAGCAGTATGTTGTCAATGTATGAAAGTCATGGGCACATCCAAACATCATGACAATGATGAGTCTACCCCTTGGATCTTATTCCCAGAGTAACCAAATCTTGACAGTGTACCTCACTGCTTCCTTGATACTCCCACTAAGTATCTAATAGTCATCTCACATTTAAACAAATTCACAGTGAGATTTCTGATTCTCTCTGATTCCCCAAACCCCACCCATCCCACAATTTTGCCAGCTCATTAAAGTCAACTCCATCCTCCCTTATACTCATACCAAAAACACTGCAGTTGTCCATAACCTCCTTGTTTCTCTCAAACCCATATCCAGTCTATGAACAAACACCCTTGTTTCTGTCCCTAAGGACTGTATACTCAGAATACAAATTCTTTTACCATCTTAATCATTGCTATCCTCATCCAAGATATTATCATTTCTTGCCTGGATTATTGCAACAGCCTTCTAATTGCATTGGCTCTTGCCCTCTTTCAATCTATTTGCAACACATCAAAGACACTTTTTGTAAACAATGTTTGATGATATTTCTCTACTCCAGTTCTTCAATGCTCTCAATGCGCTGAGAGTAAAAGCCACATTTCTTACAAAAGCCTGCATGATCCCATGTCTTGGAGCTTCACAATCATTCTTCTTTCCTCATTTTGCTCTAGACACACTGGCTTCTGCAATGCCCTACACACCAAGCATGACTTTGCTACAGGGTATTTGCACTTACTGTTATTTTTCCTTCAAACACTCAGGGCTCAAATACGCCCATGGATTATTCACTCTCTTCCTGTAGGTCTCTTCTCAAATGTTAACTCATTGGAAAACTGACACTCCCTAACTTTTGCAGTTTTTCTTTGTAGCATGTAACTTCACCTGATACAGCATTCATACATCCACAGTACCTACCATAGTTTCAGGCACATAGTATTTATTCAGTAAACTTTTATCAAATGAGTTAATTCCCTCATCACAAGTGGAGAAAAATAAAGCCCTGGAAATCTTATCAAGTCTCAGCTTGTCACAGAAAACTACAGACTAAAGAGGTAGAAAGTAGTGTCCATACAACACAACATCAAAGAGAAGAGCTTTAGCTATTTGTTCTCAGGACTGTCCAGAGGCTGTTGAAGGACACTCAGTGGAAAAACAGACATCAGACATTCTTCACACGCTTCCTCTGTGCTAGTGATTTTTTTTCCTGAACACATAGAAGATTCAAACTTTATGAGGTAAAGACTACCGTCATCTCCTTTTCAATAGTGACCAAGGACTTCCAAGGTACAGAAATATTAAATAACTTGTCCAAGGCACTTGGTCAGAAAGTGTCAGAGTTGGCATTGAAACTAAGGCAAGCAGGCTTAGGACCTTCTCTCTTAAATACTGTGATATATTTCATTGAATACTTTTGTGGTCAAGAGGACTCACACATTTCTCACTTCTGACTTAATAGAATTTCTGGAATTTCAAATCTAAGTAATTCGGAAATTATTGTGACTCTGCCCGCTAGGCCCTGGCACCACCCAGGATTCTGTAACGCTGTAAAACTCACAATATGTGATGGGACAGACACCTCTATATCTTTTTTTCTTATTGAAGTACATTTGATTTACAATGTTGTGTTAGTTTCAGGTGTACAGCAAAGTGATTCAGTTATACATATATCTATATCTATATCTATATCTATATATATATTTTAGATTCTTTTCCCTTATAGGTTATTACAAAATATTGAGTAGAGTTTCCTGTGTTATACAGTAGATCCTTTTTGGTAATCTATTTTACATATAGTAGTGTGTATATATTAATCCCAAACTCCTAATTTATCTCTCCTCCCAATGCTAAATAGATCAAGTCATGGACAGTCAACTTTAAAAAGATATTATTCTCAATAGGATGATTATACCCTTAGGCTATGAGCTTAAATGTCTTTGCATAATCCATTTGTTGTAGAGTAAGACCAGGCCCATTTGTAAAGTTTTGACTTTAACCACTTTCAAATTAGAACTATTGCATTTCGAGAAATTCTGTGATTTACATCTTATACATTTTATAAGCCCAATAGAATATCCCATAGAATTAAGACACTTAATATTTATATGAGAGGTATAGATTTTTTACTCCTATAGTATTCAATATGCTGTAATATTAGTTTGTATTCACAGGTATATGTCGGTGTGGACAAATACCACAGATGCACGCTCACACACACACACACACACACAGTAGACACACATGCTTGCATTTCTCCTTGGAAATATCTGACAATGCATACAAGGTTAGATAATGTGTTTGCCATTGGAGTTTGGCCTTTGTGCTTGAAAATATATTTATTAGCTATGAGAAAAACTCCTGAATTCAACTTAAGAAAAGAAAAATCTCTTTAATTTTAGTTTATTCTCCCTTACTCTTAAAGATAGAAGACAAATGAAAGTTTATAGCATGATTTTCCCTATGACTAAACTGAAGTACAGAAAATTTCAATGGCTGTGCAAAAGGTATACTGTTACTAAGCAGCAAAGAAAGAACTTGATAGTTGGCGTGTTGCTTCCCAGTCTATTGCTTTGTGAATGCGCAGATCAAGAGAGCAGAGACAAGTATTTATCTTAAATAACCAAGCCGCAGGCTTCTTAGAAACAGATAAAGGTTCTTTATGGCTCCCAGGGGTCCTTTGTGTCACTATTATTGTGTCACATTATTTCTGACCCTTCTTTAATTTACTCACTTAATTTTTTGTATCTCTTTTTATATAAAATGAAACACTGACATTTCAAAAAATGATTGTATCAAATGATAGTATGTTTTGAATATATAAATGTATATGTACAGACAGATAAATAGATAGACAAATAGATCTCATTATTTCTACTACATTTATAGACATTTAATATTCAAACTCAGAATCGACGTATCTGGGGAGAGGTGAGTCCAGGGGTAAACAGATGAAAATAAGCAGCCCTTTCCTTTTCACATCAAAAGTAGAAAAATCCAGTCTTTTCTCCTAATTTTTTTCTTGTTCTTTTGACAGCAGTCCATTTCCCATTATTTCAGGGCTGGTTGTTATACTAGTCTTTATTTTTTATATTCATAAACTCAGCTTTTATACTTTTCTCATAGAAAACACTTCACTCTGCTTCTTTTGTGGATTAACATTTAAAACAAAAGATGAACAAAGTAGGAAGTAGGCTCGTTTATACGCGATCCGTCCCAGTGTATTGGTGAGTATTCTAAGCTCTGAAGAGCTTTTAAGAAATATAAGCTCTTAATGCTAAGATCGCTATTGTGTTAACAAATACTTTTCTATAAACTCAAACTCCCCAGCTGTATGAAACATCACTTTATTTATTTTTTGGTTTTAAAAAAATTTATTGCAGTCAAGACATCTATCTTTTAAGATGATGCATTTTGAATACATAATTGGGTTAAGCCTTATTACTTTGGTCTAATAAACAGAGAGATGAAAATTGAGCTGCTGGATGAAGCCCTAAAACTCTGACATTTGTGTCACTTGCCTCAGCCACCTGGTTGCCTACAAAGAGATCCTGACCTTTGTCACAAAAGCATTGCTGTGGGGATTAAATAACGAATAGCTGCAAGTGATTTTGAAGGGCAACTTGGGATGACTTTTGGGTGTTAGTTTACCCTGGGTGCCCAAAGAACAATCCAGTGCACTTGTACTGTGGCGTCAGACTTGACTCCTAGCAGGTAACCAATATGCTTTATTTTGATTATAGTAGGAGGCCAGAATTAATAACAATACTCACTTAAGGATGAAATTATATTCAGTCCAAATAATGGATGAACTTACAATTCTGGACTTTTCTTATTGTTCTCTTTCAAAGTAAAAAAGAGTTAGAGAAAGCCAAAAGATGTTCATTATTTTTTTTTAATTTTTATTTTACAAATGCCCAAGCAAAAGATTATTTTCTTGGGCTAGGGTTTTGTTATATTTTTTTCTTTAAAATGTGAAGAGCAAGTGCCTTATTAAATTAATTGAAAAGGCTGATGCAGTTTTTCAGTGTAGACTCCATAAGGTTTTGTCAGCAGATTGGGTATGAGTTATTGTATATGCAAAATGATATGGACAACTAATTATTTGAATGGTAAATATCAGTCAAATAATGAAACTGCTTTAAAATATACATCTTAAAATTTAAATAAATTTATTCACACCAGTATTTTTTTTTTATCTTCAATTGTAAGAGAAATTTGTTAACAGTGATTTATCCATTTTGTTGGAATATATTTGCCATACTTATTCTTGGAATAGGTTTCCATTATTCACAAGTAAAGATAATCCTGTCCATTCCCCACTGCCCATCCCCTCAGCCCAGGTTCTCATTATCTCACACCTGGGCTATTGTCTATTTCTCACCAATCTCTCCCCTTCCAATTCTTCCTAGACAACATATCCACTCTGTCTTTTATCATCCCATTTATGTGACCTCTCCCATTTTCTAGAGGATAGAGTTCAAAGCCCATATTCTTGCCGTGAAACCATTCTACATGCTCCCTTTCTTTATCCTCCTAATTTTATCTTTGCTTTTATTTTTCTACATAAAGCTTTTACTCCAGCCAAATGACTTTATTAATTAGTCCTCTTGTCCATTAATTCAATAACTATCTACTTATTATCCACTCCATGTAAGATTGTGTTTCTTGTGTCTGTGATGATTCTGAAGGATGCAAGGCAGCAGCTCTCTGACCTGCTCAGCTATGAACATGCTCTCTCCAGTCAGGAGTTATTCACCTGCTCCTTTCCTAGTTTCACTTGAAAACTTCCCTGGAACATTCTAGTCTTAATGATCAGGCCTCTTCTACATATATAAAGACTGCATCACTATATCAGTACATTTGCTCTATCAGTTAATCCACAGAAAGACAGGAGCTTATGTTTGTTTCTAGCCTATGAAGGCCCTTTACAGTATCCTTCATATAATACAATCTTAATAATTATTGATTGAGAGGAAACATAAGGAAGTAAAAGAGAATATGTTTTAAGTCGGACACAAGCGTGAATCCTCTTTGTGCTCCTGTCTAGCTGTGCTTAGGCAATTTTATTTAATCCTTCTGAGTGATTTTTCCTCATTTAGTAATGGGCATGATAACTACGCCATAGGGAGCTCTGAATGCTAAATAGTTAATCACCTTTTCTCTTGATGATGAAGAGGAACTAAAATTAGAACTTGTGAATTTATTCTTTGGATAATCATTTTTTCCAAGGAAAGATTACAAAAGAATCATAATCCATTCCTGCCACAATCAAACATGAATTGTCTTTCTGGTTTATGTATATGTTTAATATTTACATATGTGTGATTGCATTATGGCTGATTTTCTTTGAAAATCAGAAGGTCTGGTTTTAATATTTGTCCATAAATAGAAGAAACAAATTTCTACTTGCAAGTGTCATTAAGCATAGTTTTCAAGAGACTGAAGATTTGTCTGTTTTAATCATAATTGCCTAGTAACAAACTTCATAGCAGAATATTAATGAGTTCAGATAATATCTAACTTTTTCAATGGCTCCATTTGTGGTGTAGACAGCTAACGTCACTCAGGAAGAAGTGGGTCTACTTATCTGGATTGTGGAGCAGCATTTCCACTGCATATGCCATAGCCCAGTCCTCCAGGTTTTAGAAACCATAGGTCCTGACACCTTGCAGCTCTCAGCAAAGGAAACGGTCACCATAGGAAATTAAAGTGCCAACCCCTCAACCAGAGAGAACCGTCATGGTGGTTAGTTCTGCAAGCCACCTAGCTATTTCCTGAGCTTTTATAAGGAATGGTACCTTGAGACCGCAAACATGGTAGACACTTAGCATCCTTCTCTAGGGCCTGAAGCATCACAGTGTCTGAGGGTTGTGCGAGCAACTTAGGGACTTGTAAAAAGGTTCTCAAAAATGCAGAAGATATAGATGCCTATGAGAGAAATCATTAGCAAATTCACTATTTTTCTCACCTCAGAAGGGGAACCAACTTGGACAATTATGAAAAACAAAAGAATAACATTTTAGATTTGGGTAAGATACAAATTAAGCAGTTGATCGAGTGCAATCATTATGACTATCTCTTATTTGCTTTCTTCTTTTTTGTTGTTTTTAACAAGTCTTTAAAAAAAATTGTGGCGAGATGTATATAACATAAAGTTTGCACATGGTTGTGCAAGTCACCACTATCCATCTCCAGATTTCTTTTCAGCGTCCCGTCTTGTACCCGGTCAACAATATTTCTCCCTTCTTCCCTCCTGATTCCAACCTCTGCAAACCACTCTCCTTCCTTCTGCTCTATGCATTTGACAGCTCTAGGTACCTCATGTACTGGCTTTCTTTTCTTCACCTTTCACTCCTAAACATATACATTTTTCAATGTGTTGTCTTTGGGAATGTGGACTTACTTACAAACCATTTGCTAAGAAGTGCTGCAGCGCAGTGAGAACTCCTATGCTGGTGGTTTGATCTGTGCCGGTGGTTGATCAGCCCAGCTTGCTACTGCCTCTGCGGAGGGTGGCTTGGTGGGCCGGCCTCGTGAGCGGCTCCTCAGGTTTACTTTGAGAGACTGTATGTGACCCTGCTGAGGCAACCTTTGGACCACAGATGCCCATGCAAAAACTTTTACCATTAGAGTGTAATGGAAAGCAGATTTTAACATTCAGGGAAAATGTGATTTCAGAAATATTAAAGATCTTTATGTGGAAAAGGCATCTTTTTAACTGAGTCCCCACAGGAAACACATTTCCCCTTGGGTGTTATGTAACATAAGCATGGTTCGGGCTTTGAGATAGAGTTCAGGCAATTTAATGGGGGACAAGCAACAAACTCAAGCTATCCAGACTTGAACTTGAAAGAAATACAGATGGAAAAAATATAAAATGATCAAAATTTATACAAGATTGCTCTGATCAGGAAATCAGTTCATCAAAAGCAATGGTTTGCAGAATATTTATAAGTCCATAATTTGAAATATTCCTTTCTCCATAAGCTGCCTTTTAATACTTCATTGAATGATAAATCAAGGCAGAATACTATACGTAATAAATTCCTACAACTGACTAATCCTTTCATAATTATTTGTGTGTATAGAGAATAATGTACTGCTCTGCAGAGAATACCAGGTTTGAATTTACTTAAATTACCTTATTAACATAAAAATTGGAAAAATATGTTTTCATTTGTCTTTGGACCATCTCTTGGTGTTATTATCTCTAGCAATAATAATCATAATATTGTATACACTACTCATAATTAAATCACTTTTTTCTTTTCATTTATAAAATGCTGAAGGTTTTGCACACTCATTTCTAAATATACAGATGTCAAGGCTAAGGTACTACAAAGTCATTAAAACTGAATTTTTATGCATTGATCTAGCAAGAAGCAGTTTCCCCTGATGTCAGTGAAAGAAAATTACTGTTTTTTTCTCTGTGACCCTTCCCAGAGAAATAAACTGGCATTTGTATATTGTAAACAGCCAAACAGCATCTTTTAAATATAAAACTTTACAGTCAAGTGCCAGTAGTTAGATCTGATATGAATTTTCTGATGAGCATTATGGTATAATGTGTAAAATGCCAGGAAAACAAAGACTTATAGGAAGAGAATTCCTCAAGGGAAACCAAGCTCCAAACCTGTCAATCAAAACCTCAGGCACATTTCTATCCCTATATCCAGCCAGTGGTATTGCTACTGAGCGAGAAAGAATATAAAATCTGAATAACTGCACGGCACACGGTTGACCTTTGTTACGACCTCTGGCTTTGCATGTAAACAATGTCTTCACAGGGGAGGAATCATCAGTTTGGAGGCAGAGAATTTGAAGAAACATCTTTGCCAAACATTTGCCTATGCCTATTTCCCATCATTCCTCATATATCCTGAATGGTCTTAGAGTTATAAGTATCAGTTAACTGCTATAGTACCTGCTTTGTACGTCACGTCCACTCTAAAATAAAAAGCGTTCATAATTTTTTTAATCTTTATCCTTATCTTTCTCTCTTTTTTTTGAATTTAATTTTGACTGTAATGATCATGCCTAAAAATATCGATAATATTTTCATGAAATATTGAAGAAATACATGTCTTTCTCACAGACAGGCTAACATTGCAGTTCCTGTTGGTGAGAAATTTGGGGTCCTATTATGACAACCAAGCAGGGTTTGCACCTATCTGTCGCTTATCTTTCCAGCTGCAATGATTTTCTCATGGTTGCAAGCACAACAATGTATTTTTTTAAACATCTTTATTGGAGTACAATTGCTTTATAATGGTGTGTTAATTTCTGCTTTATAACAAAGTGAAGCAGCTATACATATACATATATCCGCATATCTCCTCCCTCTTGCATCTCCCTCCCACACTCCCTATCCCACCCTGTAGGTAGACAAAAAGCACCGAACTGAACTATCTCCCTGTGCTATGTGGCTGTTTCCCACTAGTTATCTATTTTACATTTGGTAGTGTATATATGTCCATGCCACTCTCTCACTTCATCCCAGCTTACTCTTCCCCCTCCCCGTGTCCTCAAGTCCATTCTCTACATCTGCGACTTTATTCCTGTCCTGCCCCTAAGTTCGTCAAAACCATTTTTTTTTTAGATTCCATATATATGTGTTAGCATACGCTATTTGTTATTCTCCTTCTGACTTGCTTCACTCTGTATGACAGACTCTAGGTCCATCTACCTCACTACAAATAACTCAATTTCATTTCTTTTTATGGCCCAGTAATATTCCATTGTATACATGTGCCACATCTTCTTTATCCATTCATCTGTCAATGGACACTTAGTTTGCTTCCATGTCCTGGCTACTGTAAATAGAGCTGCAATGAACATTGTGGTACATGACTCTTTTTGAATTATGGTTTTCTCAGGGTATATGCCCAGTAGTGGGATTGCTGGGTCATATGGTAGTACTATTTTTAGTTTTTTGAAGGACCCTCCATACTGTTCTCCATAGTGGCTGTATCAATTTACACTCCCACCAGCAGTGCAGGAGGGTTTCCTTTTCTCCACACCCTCTCCAGCATTTATTGTTTCTAGATTTTTTCATGATGGCCATTCTGACTGGTGTGAGATGATACCTCATTGTAGTTTTGATTTGCATTTCTCTAATGATTAGTGATGTTGAGTATCCTTTCATTTATTTGTTGGCAATCTGTATATCTTCTTTGGATAAATGTCTCTTTAGGTCTTCTGCCCATTTTTTGATTGGGTTGTTTGTTTTTTTGATACTGAGCTGCATGAGCTGCTTGTAAATTTTGGAGATTAATCCTTTGTCGGTTGCTTCGTTTTCAAATATTTTCTCCCATCCTGAGCATTGGCTTTTCGTCTTGTTTATGGTTTCCTTTGCTGTGCCTAAGCTTTAAAGTTTCATTAGGTCCCATTTGTTTATTTTTGTTTTTATTTCCATTTCTCTAGGAGGTGGGTCAAAAAGGATCTTGCTGTGATTTATGTCATAGAGTGTTCTGCCTATGTTTTCCTATAAGAGTTGTATAGTATCTGGCCTTACAGTTAAGTCTTTAATCCATTTTGAGTTTATTATGTTGTATGGCGTTAGGTATTGTTCTAATTTCATTCTTTTACATGTAGCTGTCCAGTTTTCCCAGCACCACTTATTGAAGAGGCTATCTCTTCTCCATTGTATATTCTCACCTCCTTTATCAAAGATAAGGTGACCATATATACGTGGGTTTATGTCTGAGCTTTCTATGCTGTTCCATTGATCTATATTTCCGTTTTTGTGCCAGTACCATACTGTCTTGATTACTCTAGCTTTGTAGCATAGTCTGAAGTCAGCCAGCCTGATTCCTCCAGCTTTGTTTTCCTTTCTGAAAAATTGCTTTGGCTATTCGGGGTCTTTTGTGTTTCTATACAAATTGTGAATTTTTTTGTTCTAATTCTGTGAAAAATGCCATTGGTAGTTTGATGGGGATTTCATTGAATCTGTAGATTGCTTGAGGTAGTAGAGTCATTTTCACAATGTTGATTCTTGCAATCCAAGAACATAGTATATCTCTCCATCTGCATGTATCATCTTTAATTTCTTTCAGCAGTGTCTTCTAGTTTTCTGCATACAGGTCTTTTGTATCCCTAGGTAGGTTTATTCCTAGGTATTTTACTCTTTTTGTTGCAATGGTAAATGGGAGTGTTTCCTTAATTTCTCTTTCAGATTTTTCATCATTAGGGTATAGGAATGCAAGAGATTTCTGTGTGTTAATTTTGTATCCTGCTAATTTACCAAATTCATTGATTAGCTCTAGTAGTTTTTTGGTAGCATCCTTAGGAATCTCTTTGTATAGTATCATGTCATCTGCAAACAGTGACAGTTTTACTACTTCTTTTCTGATTTGGTTTCCTTTTATTTCTTTTTCTTCTCTGATTGCTGTGGCTAAAATTCCAAAACTACGTTGAATAATAGTGGTGAGAGTGGGCAATTTTGTCTTGTGTCTGATCTTAATGGAAATGGTTTCAATTTTTCACCGTTGAGAACGATGTTGCATATGGGTTTGTCATACATGGTCTTTATTATGTTGAGGTAATTTCCCTCTATGCCTACTTCCTGGAGGGTTTTTTTGTTTTTTATTTTTTACATCTTTATTGGAGTATAATTGCTTTACAATGGTGTGTTAGTTTCTGCTTTATGACAAAGTGAATCAGTTATACATATACATATGTGCCCATATCTCCTCCCTCTTGCATTTCCCTCCCTCCCACCCTCCCTATCCCACCCATCCAGGTGCTCCCAAAGCACCAAGCTGATCTACATGTGCTATGCGGCTGCTTCCCACTAGCTATCTATTTTACATTTGGTAGTGTATATATATCCATGCCACTCTCTCACTTTGTCACAGCTTACCCTTCCCCCTCCCCATATCCTCAAGTCCATTCTCTAGTAGGTCTGTGACTTTATTCCCGTCTTACCCTTAGGTTCTTCATGACATTTTTTTTTCTTAGATTCCATATATATGTGTTAGTATACGGTATTTGTCTTTGTCTTTCTGACTTCACTCTCTCTATGACACTCTCCATGACAGACTCTAGGTCCATCCACCTCACTACAAATAACTCAATTTCATTTCTTTTTATGGCTAATATTCCATTGTATATATGTGCCACATCTTCTTTATCCATTCATCCTATGATGGACACTTAGGTTGTTTCCATCTCCTGGCTACTGTAAATAGAGCTGCAATGAACATTTTGGTACATGACTCTTTCTGAATTATGGTTTTCTCAGGGTATATGCCCAGTAGTGGGATTGCTGGGTCATATGGTAGTTTTATTTGTAGTTTTTTAAGGAACCTCCATACTGTTCTCCATAGTCGCTGTACCAATTCACATTCCCAACAGCAGTGCAAGAGTGTTCTCTTTTCTCCACACCCTCTCCAGCATTTATTGTTTCTAGATTTTTTCATGATGGCCATTCTGACTGGTGTGAGATGATATCTCATTGTAGTTTTGATTTGCATTTCTCTAATGATTAATGATGTTGAGCATTCTTTCATGTTTTTGTTGGCACTCTGTATATCTTCTTTGGAGAAATGTCTATTTAGGTCTTCTGACCATTTTTGGATTGGGTTGTTTTGTTTTTTTGTTATTGAGCTGCATGAGCTGCTTGTAAATTTTGGAGGTTAATTCTTTGTCAGTTGCTTCATTTGCAAATATTTTCTCCCATTCTGAGGGTTGTCTTTTGGTCTTGTTTATGGTTTTCTTTGCTGTGCAAAAGCTTTGAAGTTTCATTAGGTCCCATTTGTTTATTTTTGTTTTTATTTCCATTTCTCTAGGAGGTAGGTCAAAAAGGATCTTGCTGTGATTTATGTCATAGAGTGTTCTTCCTATGTTTTCCTCAAGAGTTTGATAGTTTCTGGCCTTGCAGTTAGGTCTTTAATCCATTTTGAGCTTATTTTTGTGCATGGTGTTAGGGAGTGATCTAGTCTCATACTTTGACATGTACCTGTCCAGTTTTCCCGGCACCACTTATTGAAGAGGCTGTCCTTTCTCCACTGTACATTCCTGCCTCCTTTATCAAAGATAAGGTGACCCTATGGAAATGGGTTTGTTTCTGGGTTTTCTATCCTGTTCCATTGATCTATCTTTCTGTTTTTGTGCCAGTACCATACTGTCTTGATTACTGTAGCTTTGTAGTATAGTCTGAAGTCAGGGAGCCTGATTCCTCCAGCTCCGTTTTTCGTTCTCAAGATTGCTTTGGGTATTTGGGGTCTTTTGTGTTTCCATACAAATTGTGAAATTTTTAGTTCTAGTTCTGTGAAAAATGCCAGTGGTAGTTTGATAGGGATTGCATTGAATCTGTAGATTGCTTTAGATAGTAGAGTCATTTTCACAATGTTGATTCTTCCAATCCAAGAACATGGTATATCTCTCCATCTATTTGTATCGTCTTTAATTTCTTTCATCAGTGTCTTATAATTTTCTGCATACAGGTCTTTTGTCTCCTTAGGTAGGTTTATTCCTAGATATTTTATTCTTTTTGTTGCAATGGTAAATGGGAGTGTTTTCTTGATTTCACTTTCAGATTTTTCATCATTAGTGTATAGGAATGCCAGAGATCTCTGTGCATTAATTTTTTATCCTGCTGCTTTACCAAATTCATTGATTAGCTCTAGTAGTTTTCTGGTAGCATCTTTAGAATTCTCTATGTATAGTATCATGTCCTCTGCAAACAGTGACAGCTTTACTTCTTCTTTTCCGATTTGGATTCCTGGAGGGTTTTTATCATAAATCGGTGTTGAATTTTGTCAAAAGCTTTTTCTGCATCTATCCAGATGAACATATGGTTTTTCTCCTTCAATTTGTTAATATGGTTCATCACATTGATTGATTTGCATATATTGAAGAATCCTTGCATTCCTGGGATAAACCCTACTTGATCAAGTTGTATGATCCTTTTAATGTGCTGTTGGATTCTGATTGCTAGTATTTTGTTGATGAGTTTTGCACCTATATTCATCAGTGATATTGGCCTGTAGTTTTCTTTTTTTGTGATATCTTTGTCTGATTTTGGTATCAGGGTGATGGTGGACTCATAGAATGAGTTTGGGAATGGTTCACCCTCTGCTCTATTTTGGAAGAGTTTGAGAAGGATAGGTGTTAGCTCTTCTCTAAATGTTTGATAGAATTCTCCTGTGAAGCCATCTGGTCCTGGGCTTTTGTTACAAGTATCTAATTTCTATTTTCCACTCTATGCTTTTTATAGTCTATACTGCCCTCTGAAATATTCTTTCTCTCGTCTCTTCAGTGACAATCCTAGCAATATTTATAGCTGAACTCCTCTCTGAAGCTTTCTTTAATGATTTCAGACAAGTTTAATAGCACTTAATAGATTTAATACTACTTTTGCTCTTGTTCTAGATTGTGTGCTTGCATGTACAAATACATAAATTGCTTTTTAAATCAAATGTAAATTGCTTGGGACCAAAGGATATGTCTTCTTTTAACCCCTGTAGTCCTTTTAATGCTAACTTTCATTGTAAGACTATGAGGAGTCTTATCTCACTAAAATCCATCCTTCTTTTAAATTATAAGGAGATGTGGTACATACATACAGTGGAATATTACTCAGCCGTAAAAACAGAGTGAAATAATGTCATTTTCAGCAACACAGATGGACCTAGATATTATCATACTAAGTGAAGCAAGTCAGACAAAGAGAAATATTATATGATATAGCTTATATGTGGAATCTAAAAAAATGCTACAAATGAACTCATTTACAAAACAGAAATAGACTCACAGACATAAAACCAATTTATGGTTACCAAAGGAAAATGAGAGAGTTGGAATAAATTAGGAGTTTGGGATTAACAGATACACATTACTGTATATAAAATAGATAAACAACAAGGACCTACTGTATAGCACAGGGAACCATCCTCAATATCTTGTAATAACCTATAATGGAAAAGAATATATGTATAAATATTTATCACTGAATCACTTTACTGTATACCTGGAACTAACACAACATGGCAAATCAGCTTCAATAAAAATTTTGAAAAATAAAAAAATTAAGTACTGAGTACTAAAAAAATAAATAAATAAAATATAAGGTGTCTTTCTAAAATGAGAAGTAGTCTGTTCATATTTATTCGAACCTGAAATCCTTGCTAGCTGTGATAGGACCCTCTTTGATCTTACCTGTTCCTTCCTTCCAACTTCATCCCAAACGTACAATTGCTATTGTGCTCCTGTGGCCAGGAATTGGGCGTCTTACAGCACACACCAGTGCATATGTTTATAGGTTCATCATCTCCCTGTCCTGTCAATCCTTCTCATTCACCTATTAATTCTTTTTTTTTTTTTTTTTGAGGTACGTGGGCCTCTCACTGTTGTGGTCTCTCCCGTTGCGGAGCACAGGCTCCGGACGCACAGGCTCAGCGGCCATGGATCACAGGCCTAGCCACTCCGTGGCATGTGGGATCTTCCCAGACCGGCGCACGAACCCGTGTCCCCTGCATCGGCAGGCGGACTCTCAACCACTGCACCACCAGGGAAGCCCACACCTATTAATTTTTAATCGCCTTTTAAGATTCAGGTCAAGTAACACTTCTTCATTGAAGCCTTGCCCCTGGAGACACATGCACTCTGCTATGAGTAACATCTGTCCTCTGATAGTGCCTGAGCTTCCTTCCCCTCTGTCTGGGCCAGCTTCATATTACACAGTATTCTAAAGTACTGTCAACGTCTCTTCTTTTCCCTGGGGCACTGTAAACTCTTCAAGGAAAAAGGGCTGTGTTTTATCTGTCCCTGAATTCCATGCATGTGGCAGAGGACCATCACATGGTAAGCAGGTAACAAATCACACGAGAAGTGAGGTGACAAGGAAGCTGAATGACTGCTTCTCAAGTACATTGTGGTTTACTGCCTGGGGCTGAACTTCACTTACATCCTTAAGTAGGTTAATAATGATGACCCATAAAATAAGTGAATGTGTTTGTAAAACTGTAAAGTGCTATCCAGCACTGGTTAAATTTTAGTATGCGTGAAACTTTATCAAGGAGCATTGAATTTTAAATTGATTTTATTATGAATATGTACATTGTTAGGCCAAGTAGTGATGAACCTCACTGTTTTTTGCCTTTTCAGACTGTTTCCTTGCCACAGGTGATCACAGGCTTAGGCAAACCCAGACCGTATTTAGCTGTTGGCCTTCTGTTTCCCTTAACACAGGAGATGAATGCTAACCCCTTTTCCAGCTAGCTGCATGTGGAACAGTTCTGGCTTCAGTCCCCTGCCACCTGCCAGCTCTGGGCTCTCAGGGTGCTCCTGGGAGAATCATAGGAATGCGGATGAACCCCTGAAAGAGACCTGATGGTGCAGAGAAGGCATCCGACAGAGGATCATGAAGCAGAGAGCAAAGAAGTGGGGTTGAAAAGAGGGAGGTATACGCGGAGATTGTTTTTCATCTCAAAATGTGCCATTGTATTCTACATTCTCCTTGAAACATTTCAAGGGCTCCATTTGCATATATTAGATGCTTACTTCTTTTCACATCATGTTCTCCATTCCTACTGAATTACGTGTCCATCTATGAACTGTTTCTCCTTTGTACTTCTGTCACTTTAGTACATTAACAATTGCAAGTAGAGGTTTTCCACAGTGTGTTTTCCTCTTGGTACAACTTCTTTTGAATCTATCCTGTGTATACAGAAAAATCTCAAGCGTGTGGGCCAGTCAGAATGAAGCCAAGCCCGCACTGGTGGAAGTCTACATTCTAGAAGGGCTCCAAAGACACAAGGACACACAGTTGCAGTGATTACAGTACTCAAACCTACCTAGATTAGTTGCATAGATACTTCTTTAGCACTATTTTCACATTAATTCTATTATTGTTTAAATATAATTGCGTTTCTCTAGTTGATGTAAGTAAATCCTTTGCTTAAAATATTTCATTTTGTTTCAACTGTTAATTTGTTTTCTGAAATGAGTGTAATAAATACAAATTTTTATTTGTCCTAACAATTAAAATGCATGGATTAACCCCCAGCTTGTACAAATGCAGAATCATTACTATCCCTAACAACATAAAACTCTGACAAATTAGATATCACTATTTCTTAAGGAAAATTGATCATAAGATAATTTTTGGACCTAAAAATCTGCATTTGTCTCAAGCACATTTAACATGCATTCATGGGAGAAGGATCATCTTTTTTCTGTTTCATATATAACTCTGTTAAGTGGATATCTTATGTTTTCTTACATTTCCTGCATATAATTTAAAGGAAAAAAAAGCCACCCAAAAAGAGAATAGAGGGAATGAATGTCTCAATCCTTTTTTAATTGTATCACTGATTCTTGGGGGGGTATAGTGTGATAGCTTCTGTATTTTCTCTACTCCCTCCCTCCCCAATTTTACTGAGTTGTGGTTGACTATAACATTGTATAAGTTTAAAGAGTACAACATAATGATTTGATACATGCATATAATGTGAAATGATTACCACAATAAATTTAGTTAACATCTGTCACCTCACATAGTTGCAACATTTTTTTTGTGAAGAGAACTTTTAAGATTTACTCTCTTAGCAATTTTCAAATATACAAAACAGTATTGTTAACTTTAATCATTATGCTGTGCATTACATCCCTAAGACTTTTTATTTTATAATTAAAAGTTTGTGCCCTTTGACCACCTTCAACTATTTCCCCTACACCCCAGCTCCCACATGTGGCAACCACTGATTTGATGCCTTTTTATGAGTTTTTTCTTTTCAGATTCCATTTAATTGAGGCCATACACTGTTTGTCTTTCTCTGATTTATTTCACTTAGTATAATGCCTTCTCTACTTTCTTGATGACTTGGTTATTTGCCCTAATTTAATAACAACAAAAAATGTTTATTGAAGACCCCTGTGAATATTAAGACTAAATTTACAAACTGTCTCACACGTTTACAAAATGTCTCACAGAGTTATTTAACTAATCTTTCTATTGTTTACACATATTCTAACAACACATTTGATTCCCAGTTGATTTTCAGTTTATTTTAGTGAATTTTCTGGCCACTTTGGCCTCATAGTTGTTGATGAAAATAGTCTGTAAAAATTGAGAAAAATTATTTATCATTTTTTTCTGTTTTTTTGACAAATCTGTTCAGTCCTACATGCCTCAGACACTAGTATTTATTGATATTTTTGTTATAGTGCTTAAAGAATTTGTGTACCTTCTGTTAATGGTGATATCATCACCTTGCTACAGAATTAACCTTGTCTTCAGTTAAGCTGTGAGTAAATGTGGTGCAGCAGAAATGGGTGGCCTTTTACTCTGTTCACACGCGAACATGTGAACAAAAAAACGGAAAGAAACACAGTAAATTGTTGTTGTGACTGAAGTAACTTACTATGTAGGTCTATGGGTTTTAATTATTTCTTCCTTCTGGGATTCTACTTGCTTACTTCTTCTTTTCTTATACAGGATATGTCAGCATTTAGAGCCAATTCTGTTCTTCAGTGATGTGAGAGAAATATCAGTTTAAACTTATGTCGCTGGTTGCAGCAGGGGATTGGGACCATAAAAAAATGATTATGAATTCGGTAATATGCCTTGCATAAAGTGGTCAGAAAAGATCTGGACTTTTCCCAAAGACTTATAGAACCTGAAAATAAAGCCTGGTTATAAGGGAAGAGAACTCTAAGAAGACAAACTTTCAGTTAAACTAAAATGAAAATAGCTACAGAAAAACATTTTAGCCAAATAAATCTAGCAATATTTTCAGAGTTTCAGTTTCAAAAAAAAGAAAAACAAAACTAAAGAACAATAAGAGATATTTTTATATGTAAACCTGAGAGATGTGGCCAAATGATACTTCTTGGAAAATATGTGTGAATTTCTTATTTGATAATTTATATCAGTATGGACTCATGGATATATATTTTATTCTAAAGGGTAAAATCCAATGCTATCATATTAGTTTTGTTCTCATATTGATTATTAAGAGCTTCTACTCTATATTTAAATAAATATTTTAGAAAAAATAAACTACGTAAACCATTCAAGTAGCTGGAAAAAAATGACAGGCATGAAAAGTGTTTAAAGTAATTAATAATAAAGATAACAATTAACCAAATATAAAATATTTATAATTGAGAATTATATATATAAGAAACAATATAAGAAAACTAAATCCAGTGCTTTAAAGGGACCAAAGATACATTCTATGTAAACCAGGTTTTTATAAAGGCTATTAGTTTTGCGATTTGAAAGAGACTGAGAAACCATGCGGCTACTAATTATAATCTGCTGTGAATAAATTTGAAAGATAATATTATATGAAAAAAATTTCAGACACACATAAATGCTGAAATCAAATTAGGTCAAATTGAGAAACCAGAATAGACCAATGACTATAGAAAATATGTTAGAAATTGTACTTTATGCCTCTACTAAAATCTCTCCTTCTCCACCAGATCTACTGTGACCACTATTTAAAACTGTAGCCCCTCTACTCATTTCCTCTTTCTCAAACCCCTAGACCTTGCCCTACTTTTAATTCTCTTCAACAGTATTTATCAATGTCTTAGATACTATACTGCTTACCTATTTATTATGCTTGTTGTTGACTGTCTCCCTCACTAGAGTGTAGTATCAAAAGCTCAAAGCTAGGGCTTCCCTGGTGGCACAGTGGTTGAGAGACCACCTGCTGATGCGGGAGACGTGGGTTCGTGCCCCGGTCCGAGAGGATCCCACGTGCCATGGAGCGGCTGGGCCCGTGAGCCATGGCCGCTGAGCCTGCACGTCCAGAGCCTGTGCTCTGCAACGGGAGAGGCCACAACAGTGAGAGGCCCGCGTACAGCAAAAAAAAAAAAAAAAGCTCAAAGCTGTTTGTCTGTATTGTTCACTGATATATCCCAAGAATCTTGGACATTTTCTAGTATATAGCAAACATCAAAAGTTTTTGTTGAATAATAATAAAAAAATGAATGAACATAAAAAGCATTCCTATTAAAGTGAAAAAAATATAAGAGGCATGTTACACTACTATTATTACATGTTACTCTGGAGGTCTTAGACTATTATGACTAGAAAAAATATAAATCCATACATATATGTATATGGCAATTCATATATATAATTTGTAAATAATTTTGAAAATTATAGTTAAAACCTCATGTTTAAAATAGAAATAACAATCAAAATAAACCACAGAATCGTACCCAATATAAAAAAATACAAAGTTTTGGTGAAATGTATTTTAAAAGCCTTTAATAAAAAGTTCTATTATGTTTCCGGATGAGAAGATAAAATTTCGTAAGAAATTTCACTTCTCTCTAAATTACTCTAAAAACATTAAAAACAATTACAATTAAAATCACAGTATGAAATTTCATGAGAGTTAACAAGATGATTATAAAATTCGTCTGCAAGAGTAAATAATAGACCTAAGACTCAAGTCAGAAAATCCATTAAAAGACAAAGATACTAAGATTGAATTAAGCCATCAAATATTTGAAAAATCCCACTTAAAATCAAAGTGATGTAGATCATTTAAAATGAAAGTACATACTCAGATTTAACATGCAAGTATAAAGAAACAAAAAGGCTCTTAGGACGAATCAAGCTTCAAAATGTGTGTCTCACTACTTAGAGGTTCCTTCTAAGCAGACATGTCCAGCACATGTCCATGTTCAAGAAATGGACATATTTAGGGGTGCAGGACCCCCATCACCATTTCCGCATGTCTGGTTGAATTGAGGATGTATTCTAGATCCAAGGGCAATCAGTTCTCAGGCAAATGTGTGGCTTATGAATGACATGGGTATGATGAAATCATGAATGAGATCAATCAAATTCTCTCTCTTGGTATATTGACCTAGAAAAAAATGAGTTAATGGGGCAATAAAGCTAAAAAGGTTCTATGAAGAAGAGTAGGGGCAAGGTCATAATGAAACGTACACTGCATAGGTAACATGAAGGACAGGAAATCAGGAAATTAAGAAGGAAGTGGAGGGAAAGGGAAAAGATATTTTGAGGAGGGGATGAGGAGTTGGATAAGTAGACAGAATCAGGAAATGAAAATCAGAGAGAAGCAGAGATATGAGAAAAATAGCAAATGACCCACAAGAGATTTTAAAAATTAGGCATTCATTAGAAATTCCTCTATTTCTAAAGCAGGGGTCAGTAATCTAGAGCCCACTGGCCACATACAGCCATCCCCCTTTTTTTGTACTACTCACAAATAAGTAATTTTTTTGCAGTTTTAATAATTTAAAAATCAAAATAATAATATTTAGTCATGAATTAAAATATATAAAATTCCAATTTCAGTGTCCATAAATGAAGTTATTAGAACATAGGCATACCCATTTGTTTATGGATTGTCTATGGTTGTTTCTATGCTACATTGGTTGAATATTTGCCTCAGAGACTTTGTGTGTGTTTGTGTGTGTGTGTGTTGATTGCATCGCTTTGCACTGATGCTTGGTGCACTGCAAATTGATGAGATGCAGTTAAAACTCAGTGTTTTTAGGCATGATGTGTGACAGGACACATATATTCGAAGATGAAAGGTGTAAAATTTTATAAAAGATCATCATTAAATTTTGCAGTTTGCAAATGATTTTGATGATAGGGATCGTTAACTCTGAGTCCAAATTCAAGGAATGCTATCCCCTCAGAAAAGAACTCTTCTCATTAGTAAACTTGTATTACAAAATTTTATTCAACTTTTATTAAATTTTGAGGAAATTTATTTTCTCTCACATAAATACATAAATATCATCTTCAATTTTTGAATTCTTTCTGCAAAACCTTAAATACATAACAGAAAAAAAAGTGGTTTGTTTTGGGGTTTTTTTTTTTTTTTGTAGTTTTACAGAAAACCCCTGTGAACCTCTGCTGTAAAGGATTTCCATTTTGGATGTCAATGCACATATATGCTCACAGTATGTCTATGATGGTTAATTTTGTGTCAACTTGTCTGGGCCAAGGGATGCACACATAGCTAATTAAATACTATTTATGGGTGTGTCTGTAAAGGTTTTTTTCCGTCTTCCACCTTTAGATTAATATAGAGAGAAGTGACATATATTGGTCCTGTTTCTCTGGAGAACACTGACTAGTATACATCTTTTGTTTGAGAGAAATTCAGGAATTTTTCTTGAGAAAGATAAAAGGAACAACTACAAAATTAGGAATGAGTGACAAAAGTGTTGTCTAAAATGTAAAAATACAAAGCACAATTTATTAGATAAAATTAAGTGAATAACTTCATAATAAAAAGTTGTAGGTACTAATAAATGCATAATAGTAATGACTCCATGTTTTACATAAAGAGTCAATTAGAAAAAAAGACAGATTTATATAAATAACCCTTTTGTCAGAAATTAATACTTTTTTTACTTGCAACCATTCAACTAGACAAAAAAATAAGATAGACGAGGACTTCCAAGATGGTGGAGGAGTAAGACGTGGAGATCACCTTCCTCCCTACAAATACATCAGAAATACATCTACATGTGGAACAGCTCCTACAGAACACCTACTGAATGCTGGCATAAGACCTCAGACTTCCCGAAAGACTCCCTCAGGCGACCTACACACAGAGGCGGGGCCAAATCCAAAGCTGAACACAAGGAGCTGTGTGAACAAAGAAGAGAAAGGGAAATCTCTCCCAGCAGCCTCAGGAGCAGTGGATTAAATCTCCACAATCAACTTGATGTACCCTGCATCTGTGGAATACATGAATAAACAAACAATTCCAAATTGAGGAGGTGGACTTTGAGAGCCACTGTAGAATTGGGGTTTGTTTTCTGCATCTAATTTGTTTCTGGTATTATGTTCATCTTAGTTTAGTATTTAAAATTTATTATAGTATGTAGATTTGATTATTGATTAGGCTGCTCTCTGCCTTTATTATATATATATATGTGTGTGTGTATGTGTGTGTGTGTGTGTGTGTGTGTATTTTTGTATCTGTTTTTCTGAGTGTATATGTGTATGCTGCTTTGTGTGTTTTGTCTGTGAGTTTGTATATGTATGCTTCTTTCTGTGATTTTGTCTGTATAGCTTTGCTTTTATGATTTGTCCTAGGGTTCTGTCTGACCATTTCTTGTTTTTTTTCTTTTAATTTAATTTTTAGCACTTGTTATCATTGCTGGTTTGGTTGCTCTCTTCTTTCATTCTTTTTCTTATTACTTTTTAATTATTTTATTTTTTATTTTATCTTTCTCTCTTTCTTTCTTTTTTTTCTATTTTTCTTTCTTTCTTTCCTTCTTCCTTTTTTCTCCCTTCTGAGCTGTGTGGCTGACAGGGTCATCATGCTCTGGCAGGGTGTCAGGCCTGTGCCTCTGAGGTAGGAGAGCCAAGTTCAGGACATTGGGCCACCAGAGACCTCCCAGCTCCACATAATAACAAATGGCGAAAGCTTTCCCAGAGATCTCCATCTCAATGCTATGACCCAGCTCCACTCAACGACCAGCAAGCTACAGTGCTGGACACCCTATGCAAACAACTAGCAATACAGGAACACAACCCCACCCATTAGAGAAAGGCAGCCTAAAATTATAATAATGTTACAGACACCCCAAAACACACCACCAGGCACAGACCTACCCACCAGAAAGACAAGATCCAGCCTCATCCAACAGAACACAGGCACCAGTCCCCTCCACCAGAAAGCCTACAAAACTCACTAAACCAACCTTGGTCACTGGGGGGAGACACCAAAACCCATGGGAACTCCGAACCTGCAGCCTGCAAAAAGGAGACCCCGAACACAATAAGTTAAGCAAACTGAGAAGACAGAGAAACACACAGCAGATGAAGGAGCAAGGTAAAAACCCATCAGACCAAACAAATGGAGAGGAAATAGGCAGTCTACCTGAAAAAGAATTCAGAGTAATGATAGTAAAGATGATCCAAAATCTTGGAAATACAATGGAGAAAATTCAAAAAATGTTCAACAAGGACCTAGAAGAACTAAAGAAGAACAAACAATGATGAACAACACAATAAATGAAATTAAAAATGCTCTAGAAGGAATCAATAGTGAAATAAATGAGGCAGAAGAATGGATAAGTGACCTGGGAGATAAAATAGTGGAAATAACAACCGCAGAGAAGAATAAAGAAAAAAGAATGAAAAGAACTGAGGACAGTCTCAGAGACCTCTGGGACAACATTAAAGGCACCAACATTCGAACTATAGGGGTTCCAGAAGAAGTAGAGAAAAAGAAAGGGACTGAGAAAATATTTGAAGAGATTATAGCTGAAAATTTCCCTAATATGGGAAAGGAAATAGTTAATCAAGTCCAGGAAACGCAGAGAGTCCCATACAAGATAAATCCAAGGAGAAATACAAGATACATATGATTCAAACTATCAAAAATTAAATGCAAAGAGAAAATATTAAAAGCATCAAGGGAAAACTGCCAATAAACACATGAAAGAATGCTCAACATCATTAATCATTAGAGAAATGCAAATCAAAACTGCAATGAGATATCATCTCACACCAGTCAGAATGGCCATCATGAAAAAATCTAGAAACAATAAATGCTGGAGAGGGTGTGGAGAAAAGAGAACACTCTTGCACTGCTGGTGGGAATGTGAATTGGTTCAGCCACTATGGAGAACAGTATGGAGGTTCCTTAAAAAACTACAAATAGAACTAACATATGACCCAGCAATCCCACTACTGGGCATATACCCTGAGAAAACCAAAATTCAAAAAGAGTTATGTACCAAAATGTTCATTGCAGCTCTATTTACAATAGCCCAGAGATGGAAACAACCTAAGTGCCCATCATCGGATGAATGGATAAAGAAGATGTGGCACATATATACAATGGAATATTACTCAGCCATAAAAAGAAACGAAATTGAGCTATTTGTAATGAGGTGGATAGACCTAGAGTCTGTCATACAGAGTGAAGTAAGTCAGAAAGAGAAAGACAAATACTGTATGCTAACACATATATATATGGAATTTAAGAAGAAAAAAAAATGTCATGAAGAACCCAGGGGTAAGACAGGAATAAAGACACAGACCTACTGGAGAACGAACTTGAGGATATGGGGAGGGGAAGGGTGAGCTGTGACAGGGCGAAAGAGAGTCATGGACATATACACACTAACAAACGTAAGGTAGATAGCTAGTGGGAAGCAGCCGCATGGCACAGGGATATCGGCTCGGTGCTTTGTGACTGCCTGGAGGGGTGTGATAGGGAGGGTGAGAGGGAGGGAGATGCAAGAGGGAAGAGATATGGGAACATATGTATATGTATAACTGATTCACTTTTTTATAAAGCAGAAAGTAACACACCATTGTAAAGCAATTATACCCCAATAAAGATGTTAAAAAAAAAAAAGCATCAAGGGAAAAACAACAAATAACATACAAGGGAATCCCCATAAGGTTAACAGCTGATCTTTCAGCAGAAACTCTACAAGCCAGAATGGAGTGGCAGGACATACTTAAAGTGATGAAATGAAAAAAACTACAACCAAGTTTAGTCTACCCAGCACGGATCTCATTCAGATTCAATGGAGAAACTAAAATCTTTACAGACAAGTAAAAGCTAAGAGAACACAGCACCACAAAACCAGCTTTACAATGAATGCTAAAGGAACTTCTCTATGTAGGAAACACAAGAGAAGGAAAGACCTACAATGACAAACCCAAAACAATTTAGAAAATGGGAATACGAATATACATATCTATAATTACCTTAAATGTAAATAGATTAAATGCTCCAACCAAAAGACATGGACTGGCTGAATGGATACAAAAACAAGACCCATATATATGCTGTCTACAAGAGACCCACTTCAGGCCTAGGGACACATAAAGACTGAAAGTGAGGGCATGGAAAAAGATATTCCATGCAAATGGAAATCAAAAGAAAGCAGGAGTAGCAATTCTTGTATCAGACAAAATAGACTTTAAAATAAAGACAATTACAAGAGATAAAGAAGGACATTACATAATGATCAAGGGATCAATCCAAAAAGAAAATATAACAACTGTAAATATTTTTGCACCCAACATAGGAGCACCTCAATACATAATGCAAACACTAACAGTCATAAAAGGGGAAATCAACAGTAACACAATCAGAGTAGGGGAATTTAACACCCCACTTTCACCAATGGACAGATATTCCAAAATGAAAATAAGTAAGGAAACACAAGCTTTAAATGATACATTAAACAAGATGGACTTAATTGATATTTATAGGACATTCCATCCAAAAACAACAGAATACATATTTTTCTCAAGCCTCATGGAACATTCTCCAGGACAGATCATATCTTGGGTCACAAATCAAGCCTTGATAAATTTAAGAAAATTGAAATCGTATCAAGTATCTTTTCCGACCACAACACTATGAGACTAGATATCAATTTCAGGAAAAAATTTGTAAAAAATGCAAAAACATGGAGGCTAAACAATACACTACTTAATAACCAAGAGATCACTGAAGAAACCAAACAGGAAATAAAAAAATACCTAGAAACAAATGACAATGAAAACATGAAGACCCAAAACCTATGGGATGCCGCAAGAGCAGTTTTAAGAGGGAAGTTTATAGCAAAACAGTGCTATCTCAAGGAACAAGAAACATCTCAAATAAACAACCTAACCTTACACCTAAAGCAATTAGAGAAAGAGGAACAAAAAAGTCCCAAAGTTAGCAGGAAGAAAGAAATCATAAAGATCAGATCAGAAATAAATGTTAAAGAAATGAAGGAAACAGTAGCAAAGATCAATAAAACTAAAAGCTGCTTCTTTGAGAAGATAAACAAAATTGATAAACCATTAGCCAGACTCAACAAGAAAAAAAAGAAGACTCAAATCAATAGAATTAGAAATGAAAATGAAGAAGTAACAACTGACACTGCAGAAATACAAAGAATCATGAGAGATTGCTACACGCAACTATATGACAATAAATTAGACAACCTGGAAGAAATGGACTTTGAAATTCTTGGAAAAGCACCACCTTCCGAGACTGAACCACAAAGAAATAGGAAATATAAACAGACCAATCACAAGCACTGAATTGGAGACTGTGATTAAAAATCTTACAACAAACAAAAGCCCAGGGCCAGATGGCTTCCTAGGCAAATACTATCAAACATTTAGAGAAGAGCTAACACCTATCCTTCTCAAACTCTTCCAAAATATAGCAGAGGGAGGAACACTCCCAAATTCATTCTAGAATGTCACCATCACACTGATATGAAAACCAGATAAAGATGTCACAAAGAAAACTAAAGGCCAATATCACTGATGAACATAGATGCAAAAAACATAACAAAATATTAGCAAACAGAATCCAACAGCCCATCAAAAGGATCATACACTATGATCAAGTAGGGTTTATCCCAGGAATGCAAGGATTCTTCAATATATACAAATCAATCAGTGATAAACCACGTTAACAAATTGAAGGAGAAAAGCCATATGATCATCTTAATAGATGCAAAAAAAACTTTTGAAAAAATTCAAAACCTATTTATGATAAAAACCCTCCAGAAAGTAGGCATAGAGGGACCTTACCTGAACATAATAAAGGCCACATATGACAAACCCACAGCCAATATCATTCTCAATGGTGAAAAAGTGAAACCATTTCCACTAAGATCAGACACAAGACAAGATTGTCCACTATTACCACTATTATTCAACATACTTTTGGAAGTTTTAGCCACAGCAATCAGAGAGGAAAAATAAATGAAAGGAATCCAAATAGGAAAAGAAGAAGTAAAGCTTGCACTGTTTGCAGATGACATGATATTATACATAGAGAATCCTAAAGATGCTACCAGAAAACTACTAGAGCTAATCAATGAATTTGGTAAATTAGCAGGTTACAAACTTAATGCACAGAAATCTCTTGCATTCCTAGCCTCTAATGATGAAAAATCTGAAAGAGAAATTAAGGAAACACTCCCATTTACCATTGCAACAAAAAGAATAAAATACCTAGGAATAAACCTACCTAAGGAGACAAAAGACGTGTATGCAGAAAACTATAAGACACTGGTGAAAGAAATTAAAGCTGAGTGATGGAGAGATATACCACGTTCTTGGAGTGGAAGAATGAACATTGTGAAAATGACGATACTGCCCAAAGCAATATACAGATTCAATGCAATCCCTATGAAACTGTCAATGGCATTTTCCACTGAACTAGAACAAAAAAATTTGCAATATGCACAGAAACACAAAAGACCCCGAATAGCCAAAGCAATCTTGATAAAGAAAAATGAAGATGGAGGAATCAGGCTCCCAGACTTCAGATCATACTACAAAGCTACCATAATCAAGACAGTGTGGTACTGGCAAAAAAACAGAAATATAGATCAATGGAACAGCATAGAAAGCACAGAGATAAACGCACATACATATGGTCAACTTATTTTTGATAAAGGAGGTGAGAATATACAATGGAGATAAGACAGCCTCTTCATATGTGCTGCTGGGAAAACTGGACAGGTACATGTAAAAGAATGAAATTCTTTTTCTTAACAGGTGCTTCCGTGGCCGCGGTTGTGGTCTCCCTGACAAGCTCTAGAACTAAAGGGAATCTCAACGTGAAATTTGCCTCCAGGTTAGGCCCCTAGTAGCCGTGCAGAAAGGGAAGCGGGCAGCTGTTTCCATGAGTTCTTAGTCACTTATATGCTTGATGTGAAAGCAAGTACACTTTTGAGGACTCCTAGGCCTCTCGGGTATGCATCACTTTCCCTCCAAGTTCACTGAGTTTTCTGGACACCTAGGAGGCTAGCGTGGGCACCCTGCTCCGGGCAGGAACCCTGAGTACCCCCAGGCCCACCTGGGTCGGCTAAGCAACATCCGGGCCCGTAGCCCTTTAGAGCCCCTCTGTGTATGCCGAGCGTAGGGAAACGCACTGCACTCTCTTTGGGAGCAGCTTAATTTCCTCAGCACTCGCACACGTTCACGAACACCGTTGTTGCACCTCCCTCATGGCGTCGAAGTCTTACGCATTGCCCTGGTCTGAGCTGAACTCAGAGTAACCCTCGGCTTCGCATTCCATCTAGGAGCTCCTGCCAGAAGTCACCGTGCCTCCCAGAGATAGTGGGCGTGCGTTCTTACTGCCATTTAAGACAGTCCTGCTCTTCCTGTGACACTGCAGGCTTTGGAATAGCCACAGGCCCAGAGGAGCAGCTGCGGCGTTCCTTGGTTGAGGCAGTTCGCTTGATGCAGAACACCCTACTTTGAGAAGTTGATTCAGGGGAGGAAACACAGGGGAACCTGTGTGTCTTTAGACTTGGTAGAAACCACAGGGGTGTATGCTGAGTGTGCCCATGGAAACGGGGGCCTGTGGGAACTAGCCTTGCTTTCCCATTGTGAAGGCTGCATTCATGCTGCCTTGAAGCTACCTGACATTCCCTGCTCTTGACAGGCCTGTCAACCCTGTAAGAAAGCTTCGCGGAAAAGTATGAGTCTGTTCTGTCTGAACCAGGTGCTTCCGTGGCCGCGGTTGGGGTCCGCCTGACAAGCTCTAGAGCTAAAGGGAATCTCAACGTGAAAACTTGCCTCCAGGTTAGGACCCTAGTAGCCGTGCAGAAAGGGAGGCAGGCAGCTGTTTCCATCAGTTCTTAGTCGCTTATATGCTTTACGTGAAAGGAAGTACACTTTTGAGGACTCGTAGGCCTCTCGGGTATGCATCACTTTCCCTCCAAGGTCACTGACTACCTCCAGACCCCCGTGGGCCTGCTGAGCCACTTCGAGACCCGTTGGTTGATCCCTCGGAGGCCCTCTGTGCATGCCGAGTGATGGGCAACACCCTGTACGTTCCTTGAGGAGAGCTACATTTCCAGAGTCCTCGAACAGCCTCAGGACAACATTTCTGGTGAGTCCGACTTTGTCATGGCCCTTGTGTGAGCTTCCGTGAGAAAACAGTGTGCTTTGAGTACTTCGAGGACCTCGTTCCCGAAGTCACTCTGCCTGAGGAGAAAGTCAGCATCTCACCATGCGGTGTCGCTAACGGCACACCCAGCCTGAACCGATGCCTGGAAGTAAGGCCCTGATTTGCCGTGCAGAAGCGGAGGCGTGCAGCAGTTTCCATGAGGCGGTGGCCTCTGCTCTGGGTAACTTCCACGGCAGCACAGTTTTCTGGACACCTACGAGGCTAGCGTGGGCACCCTGCTCCCGGCTGGAACACTGAGTACCCCCGGGCCCACCTGGGTCTGCTAAGCAACATCCGGGCCCGTAGCCCTTTAGAGCCCCTCTGTGTATGCCGAGCGTAGGGAAACGCACTGCACTCTCTTTGGGAGCAGCTTAATTTCCTCAGCACTCGCACACGTTCACGAACAACGTTGTGGCACGTCCCTCATGGCGTCGAAGTCTGACGCATTGCCCTAGTCTGAGCTGAACTCCGAGTAACCCTCGGCTTCGCATTCCATCTAGGAGCTCCTGCCTGAAGTCACCGTGCCTCCCAGAGATAGTGGGCGTGCGTTCTAACTGCCATTTAAGACTGTCCTGCTCTTCCTGTGACACTGCAGGCTTTTGGATAGCCACAGGCCCAGAGGCGCAGCTGCGGCGTTCCTTGGTTGAGGCAGTTCGCTTGATGCAGGACACCCTACTTCGAGAAGTTGATTCAGGGGAAGAAACACAGGGGAACCTGTGTGTCTTTAGACTTGGTAGAAACCACAGGGGTGTATGCTGAGTGTGCCCATGGAAACGGGGGCCTGTGGGAACTAGCCTTGCTGTCCCATTTTGAAGGCTGCATTCATGCTGCCTTGAAGCTACCTGACATTCCCTGCTCTTGCCAGGCCTGTCAACCCTGTAAGAATGCTTCGCGGAAAAGTATGAGTCTGTTCTGTCTGAACCAGGTGCTTCCGTGGCCGCGGTTGTGGTCCGCCTGACAAGCTCTAGAGCTAAAGGGAATCTCAACGTGAAAACTTGCCTCCAGGTTAGGCCCCTAGTAGCCGTGCAGAAAGGGAAGCGGGCAGCTGTTTCCATGAGTTCTTAGTCGCTTAAATGCTTGATGTGAAAGCAAGTACACTTTTGAGGACTCGTAGGCCTCTCGGGTATGCATCACTTTCCCTCGAGGTTCACTGAGTACCTCCAGAGCCCCGTGGGCCTGCTGAGCCACTTCGAGACCCGTTGGTTGATCCCTCGGAGGCCCTCTGTGCCTGCCGAGGGATGGGCAGCACACTGTACGTTCCTTGAGGAGAGCTACATTTCCAGAGTCCTCGAACTGCCTCAGGACAACATTTCTGGTGAGTCCGACTGTGTCATGGCCCTTGTGTGAGCTTCCGTGAGAAAACAGTGTGCTTTGAGTACTTGGAGGACCTCGTACCCGAAGTCACTCTGCCTGAGGAGAAAGTCAGCATCTCACCACGCGGTGTCGCTAACGGCACACCCAGCGTGAACAGATGCCTGGAAGTAAGGCCCAGACCTGCCGTGCAGAAGCGGAGGCGTGCAGCTGTTTCCAAGAGGCGGTGGCCTCTGCTCTGGGTAACTTCCATGGCAGCACAGTTTTCTGGACACCTAGGAGGCTAGCGTGGGCACCCTGTTCCGGCAGGAACCCTGAGTATCCCCAGGCCCTCCTGGGTCTGCTAAGCAACATCCGGGCCCGTAGCCCTTTAGAGCCCCTCTGTGTATGCCGAGCGTAGGGAAACGCACTGCACTCTCTTTGGGAGCAGCTTAATTTCCTCAGCACTCGCACACGTTCACGAACACCGTTGTTGCACCTCCCTCATGGCGTCGAAGTCTTACGCATTGCCCTGGTCTGAGCTGAACTCAGAGTAACCCTCGGCTTCGCATTCCATCTAGGAGCTCCTGCCTGAAGTCACCGTGCCTCCCAGAGATAGTCGGCGTGCGTTCTTACTGCCATTTAAGACAGTCCTGCTCTTCCTGTGACACTGCAGGCTTTGGAATAGCCACAGGCCCAGAGGAGCAGCTGCGGCGTTCCTTGGTTGAGGCAGTTCGCTTGATGCAGAACACCCTACTTCGAGAAGTTGATTCAGGGGAGGAAACACAGGGGAACCTGTGTGTCTTTAGACTTGTTAGAAACCACAGGGGTGTATGCTGAGTGTGCCCATGGAAACGGGGGCCTGCGGGAACTACCCTTGATTTCCCATTTTGAAGGCTGCATTCATGCTGCCTTGAAGCTACCTGACATTCCCTGCTCTTGACAGGCCTGTCAACCCTGTAAGAATGCTTCGCGGAAAAGTATGAGTCTGTTCTGTCTGAACCAGGTGCTTCTGTGGCCGCGGTTGGGGTCCGCCTGACAAGCTCTAGAGCTAAAGGGAATCTCAACGTGAAAACTTGCCTCCAGGTTAGGACCCTAGTAGCCGTGCAGAAAGGGAGGCAGGCAGCTGTTTCCATCAGTTCTTAGTCGCTTATATGCTTTATGTGAAAGGAAGTACACTTTTGAGGACTCGTAGGCCTCTCGGGTATGCATCACTTTCCCTCCAAGGTCACTGACTACCTCCAGACCCCCGTGGGCCTGTTGAGCCACTTCGAGACCCGTTGGTTGATCCCTCGGAGGCCCTCTGTGCATGCCGAGTGATGGGCAACACCCTGTACGTTCCTTGAGGAGAGCTACATTTCCAGAGTCCTTGAACAGCCTCAGGACAACATTTCTGGTGAGTCCGACTTTGTCATGGCCCTTGTGTGAGCTTCCGTGAGAAAACAGTGTGCTTTGAGTACTTCGAGGACCTCGTTCCCGAAGTCACTCTGCCTGAGGAGAAAGTCAGCATCTCACCATGCGGTGTCGCTAACGGCACACCCAGCCTGAACCGATGCCTGGAAGTAAGGCCCTGATTTGCCGTGCAGAAGCGGAGGCGTGCAGCAGTTTCCATGAGGCGGTGGCCTCTGCTCTGGGTAACTTCCACGGCAGCACAGTTTTCTGGACAACTACGAGGCTAGCGTGGGCACCCTGCTCCCGGCTGGAACACTGAGTACCCCCGGGCCCACCTGGGTCTGCTAAGCAACATCCGGGCCCGTAGCCCTTTAGAGCCCCTCTGTGTATGCCGAGCGTAGGGAAACGCACTGCACTCTCTTTGGGAGCAGCTTAATTTCCTCAGCACTCGCACACGTTCACGAACACCGTTGTGGCACGTCCCTCATGGCGTCGAATTCTGACGCATTGCCCTAGTCTGAGCTGAACTCAGAGTAACCCTCGGCTTCGCATTCCATCTAGGAGCTCCTGCCTGAAGTCACCGTGCCTCCCAGAGATAGTGGGCGTGCGTTCTAACTGCCATTTAAGACTGTCCTGCTCTTCCTGTGACACTGCAGGCTTTTGGATAGCCACAGGCCCAGAGGCGCAGCTGCGGCGTTCCTTGGTTGAGGCAGTTCGCTTGATGCAGGACACCCTACTTCGAGAAGTTGATTCAGGGGAAGAAACACAGGGGAACCTGTGTGTCTTTAGACTTGGTAGAAACCACAGGGGTGTATGCTGAGTGTGCCCATGGAAACGGGGGCCTGTGGGAACTAGCCTTGCTGTCCCATTTTGAAGGCTGCATTCATGCTGCCTTGAAGCTACCTGACATTCCCTGCTCTTGCCAGGCCTGTCAACCCTGTAAGAATGCTTCGCGGAAAAGTATGAGTCTGTTCTGTCTGAACCAGGTGCTTCCGTGGCCGCGGTTGTGGTCCGCCTGACAAGCTCTAGAGCTAAAGGGAATCTCAACGTGAAAACTTGCCTCCAGGTTAGGCCCCTAGTAGCCGTGCAGAAAGGGAAGCGGGCAGCTGTTTCCATGAGTTCTTAGTCGCTTCAATGCTTGATGTGAAAGCAAGTACACTTTTGAGGACTCCTACGCCTCTCGGGTATACATCACTTTCCCTCGAGGTTCACTGACTACCTCCAGAGCCCCGTGGGCCGGATGAGCCACTTCGAGACCCATTGGTTGATCCCTCGGAGGCACTCTGTGCATGCCGAGGGATGGGCAGCACCCTGTACGTTCCTTGAGGAGAGCTACATTTCCAGAGTCCTCGAACTGCCTCAGGACAACATTTCTGGTGAGTCCGACTTTGTCATGGCCCTTGTGTGAGCTTCCGGGAGAAAACAGTGTGCTTTGAGTACTTGGAGGACCTCGTACCCGAAGTCACTCTGCCTGAGGAGAAAGTCAGCATCTCACCACGCGGTGTCGCTAACGGCACACCCAGCGTGAACAGATGCCTGGAAGTAAGGCCCAGACTTGCCGTGCAGAAGCGGAGGCGTGCAGCAGTTTCCAAGAGGCGGTGGTCTCTGCTCTGGGTAACTTCTACGGCAGCACAGTTTTCTGGACACCTAGGAGGCTAGCGTGGGCACCCTGTTCCGGCAGGAACCCTGAGTACCCCCAGGCCCTCCTGGGTCTGCTAAGCAACATCCGGGCCCGTAGCCCTTTAGAGCCCCTCTGTGTATGCCGAGCGTAGGGAAACGCACTGCACTCTCTTTGGGAGCAGCTTAATTTCCTCAGCACTCGCACACGTTCACGAACACCGTTGTGGCACCTCCCTCATGGCGTCGAAGTCTTACGCATTGCCCTGGTCTGAGCTGAACTCCGAGTAACCCTCGGCTTCGCATTCCATCTAGGAGCTCCTGCCTGAAGTCACCGTGCCTCCCAGAGATAGTCGGCGTGCGTTCTTACTGCCATTTAAGTAAGTCCTGCTCTTCCGACACTGCAGGCTTTGGAATAGCCACAGGCCCAGAGGAGCAGCTGCGGCGTTCCTTGGTTGAGGCAGTTCGCTTGATGCAGACCACCCTACTTCGAGAAGTTGATTCAAGGGAGGAAACACAGGGGAACCTGTGTGTCTTTAGACTTGGTAGAAACCACAGGGGTGTATGCTGAGTGTGCCCATGCAAACGGGGGCCTGCTGGAACTAGCCTTGCTTTCCCATTGTGAAGGCTGCATTCATGCTGCCTTGAAGCTACCTGACATTCCCTGCTCTTGCCAGGCCTGTCAACCCTGTAAGAATGCTTCGCGGAAAAGTATGAGTCTGTTCTTGTCTGAACCTGGTGCTTCCGTGGCCGCGGTTGGGGTCCGCCTGACAAGCTCTAGAGCTAAAGGGAATATCAATGTGAAACTTGCCTCCAGGTTAGGCACTAGTAGACGTGCAGAAAGGGAGGCAGGCAGCTGTTTCTTAGTCGCTTATATGCTTTATGTGAAAGGAAGTACACTTTTGAGGACTCGTAGGCCTCTCGGGTATGCATCACTTTCTCTCAAAGATCACTGACTACCTCCAGACCCCCGTGGGCCTGTTGAGCCACTTCGAGACCTGTTGGTTGATCCCTCGAAGGCCCTCTGTGCATGCCGAGTGATGGGCAACACCCTGTACGTTCCTTGAGGAGAGCTACATTTCCAGAGTCCTCGAACAGCCTCAGGACAACATTTCTGGTGAGTCCGACTTTGTCATGGCCCTTGTGTGAGCTTCCGTGAGAAAACAGTGTGCTTTGAATACTTCGAGGACCTCGTTCCCGAAGTCACTCTGCCTGAGGAGAAAGTCAGCATCTCACCACGCGGTGTCGCTAACGGCACACCCAGCGTGAACAGATGCCTGGAAGTAAGGCCCTGATTTGCCGTGCAGAAGCGGAGGCGTGCAGCAGTTTCCATGAGGCGGTGGCCTCTGCTCTGGGTAACTTCCACGGCAGCACAGTTTTCTGGACACCTAGGAGGCTAGCGTGGGCATCCTGCTCCCGGCTGTAACACTGAGTACCCCCGGGCCCACCTGGGTCTGCTAAGCAACATCCGGGCCCGTAGCCCTTTAGAGCCCCTCTGTGTATGCCGAGCGTAGGGAAACGCACTGCACTCTCTTTGGGAGCAGCTTAATTTCCTCAGCACTCGCACACGTTCACGAACACCGTTGTGGCACCTCCCTCATGGCGTCGAAGTCTTACGCATTGCCCTGGTCTGAGCTGAACTCCGAGTAACCCTCGGCTTCGCATTCCATCTAGGAGCTCCTGCCTGAAGTCACCGTGCCTCCCAGAGATAGTGGGCGTGCGTTCTAACTGCCATTTAAGACTCTCCTGCTCTTCCTGTGACACTGCAGGCTTTTGGATAGCCACAGGCCCAGAGGCGCAGCTGCGGCGTTCCTTGGTTGAGGCAGTTCGCTTGATGCAGGACACCCTACTTCGAGAAGTTGATTCAGGGGAGGAAACACAGGGGAACCTGTGTGTCTTTAGACTTGTTAGAAGCCACAGGGGTGTATGATGAGTGTGCCCATGGAAACGGGGGCCTGCTGGAAGTAGCCTTGCTTTCCCATTGTGAAGGCTGCATTCATGCTGCATTGAAGCTACCTGACATTCCCTGCTCTTGACAGGCCTGTCAACCCTGTAAGAATGCTTCGCGGAAAAGTGTGAGTCTGTTCTGTCTGAACCAGGTGCTTCCGTGGCCGCGGTTGTGGTCCGCCTGACAAGCTCTAGAGCTAAAGGGAATCTCAACGTGAAAACTTGCCTCCAGGTTAGGCCCCTAGTAGCCGTGCAGAAAGGGAAGCGGGCAGCTGTTTCCATGAGTTCTTAGTCGCTTAAATGCTTGATGTGAAAGCAAGTACACTTTTGAGGACTCGTAGGCCTCTCGGGTATACATCACTTTCCCTCGAGGTTCACTGAGTACCTCCAGAGCCCCGTGGGCCGGATGAGCCACTTCGAGACCCATTGGTTGATCCCTCGGAGGCCCTCTGTGCATGCCGAGTGATGGGTAGCACCCTGTACGTTCCTTGAGGAGAGCTACATTTCCAGAGTCCTTGAACAGCCTCAGGACAACATTTCTGGTGAGTCCGACTTTGTCATGGCCCTTGTGTGAGCTTCCGTGAGAAAACAGTGTGCTTTGAATACTTCGAGGACCTCGTTCCCGAAGTCACTCTGCCTGAGGAGAAAGTCAGCATCTCACCATGCGGTGTCGCTAACGGCACACCCAGCCTGAACCGATGCCTGGAAGTAAGGCCCTGATTTGCCGTGCAGAAGCGGAGGCGTGCAGCAGTTTCCATGAGGCGGTGGCCTCTGCTCTGGGTAACTTCCACGGCAGCACAGTTTTCTGGACACCTAGGAGGCTAGCGTGGGCACCCTGCTCCCGGCTGGAACACTGAGTACCCCCGGGCCCTCCTGGGTCGGCAAAGCAACATCCGGGCCTGTAGCCCTTTAGAGCCCCTCTGTGTATGCCGAGCGTAGGGAAACGCACTGCACTCTCTTTGGGAGCAGCTTAATTTCCTCAGCACTCGCACACGTTCACGAACACCGTTGTGGCACGTCCCTCATGGCGTCGAAGTCTGACGCATTGCCCTAGTCTGAGCTGAACTCCGAGTAACCCTCGGCTTCGCATTCCATCTAGGAGCTCCTGCCTGATGTCACCGTGCCTCCCAGAGATAGTGGGCGTGCCTTCTAACTGCCATTTAAGACTGTCCTGCTCTTCCTGTGACACTGCAGACTTTTGGATAGCCACAGGCCCCAGAGGCGCAGCTGCGGCGTTCCTTGGTTGAGGCAGTTCGCTTGATGCAGAACACCCTACTTCGAGAAGTTGATCCAGGGGAGGAAACACAGGGTAACCCGTGTCTCTTTAGACTTGGTAGAAACCACAGGGGTGTATGCTGAGTGTGCCCATGGAAACGGGGGCCTGTGGGAACTAGCCTTGCTTTCCCATTTTGAAGGCTGCATTCATGCTGCCTTGAAGCTACCTGATATTCCCTGCTCTTGCCAGGCCTGTCAACCCTGTAAGAATGCTTCGCGGAAAAGTATGAGTCTGTTCTGTCTGAACCAGGTGCTTCCGTGGCCGCGGTTGTGGTCCGCCTGACAAGCTCTAGAGCTAAAGGGAATCTCAACGTGAAAACTTGCCTCCAGGTTAGGCCCCTAGTAGCCGTGCAGAAAGGGAAGCGGGCAGCTGTTTCCATGAGTTCTTAGTCGCTTAAATGCTTGATGTGAAAGCAAGTACACTTTTGAGGACTCCTACGCCTCTCGGGTATACATCACTTTCCCTCGAGGTTCACTGACTACCTCCAGAGCCCCGTGGGCCGGATGAGCCACTTCGAGACCCATTGGTTGATCCCTCGGAGGCACTCTGTGCATGCCGAGGGATGGGCAGCACCCTGTACGTTCCTTGAGGAGAGCTACATTTCCAGAGTCCTCGAACTGCCTCAGGACAACATTTCTGGTGAGTCCGACTTTGTCATGGCCCTTGTGTGAGCTTCCGGGAGAAAACAGTGTGCTTTGAGTACTTCGAGGACCTCGTACCCGAAGTCACTCTGCCTGAGGAGAAAGTCAGCATCTCACCACGCGGTGTCGCTAACGGCACACCCAGCGTGAACAGATGCCTGGAAGTAAGGCCCAGACTTGCCGTGCAGAAGCGGAGGCGTGCAGCAGTTTCCAAGAGGCGGTGGTCTCTGCTCTGGGTAACTTCCACGGCAGCACAGTTTTCTGGACACCTACGAGGCTAGCGTGGGCACCCTGCTCCCGGCTGGAACACTGAGTACCCCCGGGCCCACCTGGGTCTGCTAAGCAACATCCGGGCCCGTAGCCCTTTAGAGCCCCTCTGTGTATGCCGAGCGTAGGGAAACGCACTGCACTCTCTTTGGGAGCAGCTTAATTTCCTCAGCACTCGCACACGTTCACGAACAACGTTGTGGCACGTCCCTCATGGCGTCGAAGTCTGACGCATTGCCCTAGTCTGAGCTGAACTCCGAGTAACCCTCGGCTTCGCATTCCATCTAGGAGCTCCTGCCTGAAGTCACCGTGCCTCCCAGAGATAGTGGGCGTGCGTTCTAACTGCCATTTAAGACTGTCCTGCTCTTCCTGTGACACTGCAGGCTTTTGGATAGCCACAGGCCCAGAGGCGCAGCTGCGGCGTTCCTTGGTTGAGGCAGTTCGCTTGATGCAGGACACCCTACTTCGAGAAGTTGATTCAGGGGAAGAAACACAGGGGAACCTGTGTGTCTTTAGACTTGGTAGAAACCACAGGGGTGTATGCTGAGTGTGCCCATGGAAACGGGGGCCTGTGGGAACTAGCCTTGCTGTCCCATTTTGAAGGCTGCATTCATGCTGCCTTGAAGCTACCTGACATTCCCTGCTCTTGCCAGGCCTGTCAACCCTGTAAGAATGCTTCGCGGAAAAGTATGAGTCTGTTCTGTCTGAACCAGGTGCTTCCGTGGCCGCGGTTGTGGTCCGCCTGACAAGCTCTAGAGCTAAAGGGAATCTCAACGTGAAAACTTGCCTCCAGGTTAGGCCCCTAGTAGCCGTGCAGAAAGGGAAGCGGGCAGCTGTTTCCATGAGTTCTTAGTCGCTTAAATGCTTGATGTGAAAGCAAGTACACTTTTGAGGACTCGTAGGCCTCTCGGGTATGCATCACTTTCCCTCGAGGTTCACTGAGTACCTCCAGAGCCCCGTGGGCCTGCTGAGCCACTTCGAGACCCGTTGGTTGATCCCTCGGAGGCCCTCTGTGCCTGCCGAGGGATGGGCAGCACACTGTACGTTCCTTGAGGAGAGCTACATTTCCAGAGTCCTCGAACTGCCTCAGGACAACATTTCTGGTGAGTCCGACTGTGTCATGGCCCTTGTGTGAGCTTCCGTGAGAAAACAGTGTGCTTTGAGTACTTGGAGGACCTCGTACCCGAAGTCACTCTGCCTGAGGAGAAAGTCAGCATCTCACCACGCGGTGTCGCTAACGGCACACCCAGCGTGAACAGATGCCTGGAAGTAAGGCCCAGACCTGCCGTGCAGAAGCGGAGGCGTGCAGCTGTTTCCAAGAGGCGGTGGCCTCTGCTCTGGGTAACTTCCATGGCAGCACAGTTTTCTGGACACCTAGGAGGCTAGCGTGGGCACCCTGTTCCGGCAGGAACCCTGAGTATCCCCAGGCCCTCCTGGGTCTGCTAAGCAACATCCGGGCCCGTAGCCCTTTAGAGCCCCTCTGTGTATGCCGAGCGTAGGGAAACGCACTGCACTCTCTTTGGGAGCAGCTTAATTTCCTCAGCACTCGCACACGTTCACGAACACCGTTGTTGCACCTCCCTCATGGCGTCGAAGTCTTACGCATTGCCCTGGTCTGAGCTGAACTCAGAGTAACCCTCGGCTTCGCATTCCATCTAGGAGCTCCTGCCTGAAGTCACCGTGCCTCCCAGAGATAGTCGGCGTGCGTTCTTACTGCCATTTAAGACAGTCCTGCTCTTCCTGTGACACTGCAGGCTTTGGAATAGCCACAGGCCCAGAGGAGCAGCTGCGGCGTTCCTTGGTTGAGGCAGTTCGCTTGATGCAGAACACCCTACTTCGAGAAGTTGATTCAGGGGAGGAAACACAGGGGAACCTGTGTGTCTTTAGACTTGTTAGAAACCACAGGGGTGTATGCTGAGTGTGCCCATGGAAACGGGGGCCTGCGGGAACTACCCTTGATTTCCCATTTTGAAGGCTGCATTCATGCTGCCTTGAAGCTACCTGACATTCCCTGCTCTTGACAGGCCTGTCAACCCTGTAAGAATGCTTCGCGGAAAAGTATGAGTCTGTTCTGTCTGAACCAGGTGCTTCTGTGGCCGCGGTTGGGGTCCGCCTGACAAGCTCTAGAGCTAAAGGGAATCTCAACGTGAAAACTTGCCTCCAGGTTAGGACCCTAGTAGCCGTGCAGAAAGGGAGGCAGGCAGCTGTTTCCATCAGTTCTTAGTCGCTTATATGCTTTATGTGAAAGGAAGTACACTTTTGAGGACTCGTAGGCCTCTCGGGTATGCATCACTTTCCCTCCAAGGTCACTGACTACCTCCAGACCCCCGTGGGCCTGTTGAGCCACTTCGAGACCCGTTGGTTGATCCCTCGGAGGCCCTCTGTGCATGCCGAGTGATGGGCAACACCCTGTACGTTCCTTGAGGAGAGCTACATTTCCAGAGTCCTTGAACAGCCTCAGGACAACATTTCTGGTGAGTCCGACTTTGTCATGGCCCTTGTGTGAGCTTCCGTGAGAAAACAGTGTGCTTTGAGTACTTCGAGGACCTCGTTCCCGAAGTCACTCTGCCTGAGGAGAAAGTCAGCATCTCACCATGCGGTGTCGCTAACGGCACACCCAGCCTGAACCGATGCCTGGAAGTAAGGCCCTGATTTGCCGTGCAGAAGCGGAGGCGTGCAGCAGTTTCCATGAGGCGGTGGCCTCTGCTCTGGGTAACTTCCACGGCAGCACAGTTTTCTGGACAACTACGAGGCTAGCGTGGGCACCCTGCTCCCGGCTGTAACACTGAGTACCCCCGGGCCCACCTGGGTCTGCTAAGCAACATCCGGGCCCGTAGCCCTTTAGAGCCCCTCTGTGTATGCCGAGCGTAGGGAAACGCACTGCACTCTCTTTGGGAGCAGCTTAATTTCCTCAGCACTCGCACACGTTCACGAACACCGTTGTGGCACGTCCCTCATGGCGTCGAATTCTGACGCATTGCCCTAGTCTGAGCTGAACTCAGAGTAACCCTCGGCTTCGCATTCCATCTAGGAGCTCCTGCCTGAAGTCACCGTGCCTCCCAGAGATAGTGGGCGTGCGTTCTAACTGCCATTTAAGACTGTCCTGCTCTTCCTGTGACACTGCAGGCTTTTGGATAGCCACAGGCCCAGAGGCGCAGCTGCGGCGTTCCTTGGTTGAGGCAGTTCGCTTGATGCAGGACACCCTACTTCGAGAAGTTGATTCAGGGGAAGAAACACAGGGGAACCTGTGTGTCTTTAGACTTGGTAGAAACCACAGGGGTGTATGCTGAGTGTGCCCATGGAAACGGGGGCCTGTGGGAACTAGCCTTGCTGTCCCATTTTGAAGGCTGCATTCATGCTGCCTTGAAGCTACCTGACATTCCCTGCTCTTGCCAGGCCTGTCAACCCTGTAAGAATGCTTCGCGGAAAAGTATGAGTCTGTTCTGTCTGAACCAGGTGCTTCCGTGGCCGCGGTTGTGGTCCGCCTGACAAGCTCTAGAGCTAAAGGGAATCTCAACGTGAAAACTTGCCTCCAGGTTAGGCCCCTAGTAGCCGTGCAGAAAGGGAAGCGGGCAGCTGTTTCCATGAGTTCTTAGTCGCTTCAATGCTTGATGTGAAAGCAAGTACACTTTTGAGGACTCCTACGCCTCTCGGGTATACATCACTTTCCCTCGAGGTTCACTGACTACCTCCAGAGCCCCGTGGGCCGGATGAGCCACTTCGAGACCCATTGGTTGATCCCTCGGAGGCACTCTGTGCATGCCGAGGGATGGGCAGCACCCTGTACGTTCCTTGAGGAGAGCTACATTTCCAGAGTCCTCGAACTGCCTCAGGACAACATTTCTGGTGAGTCCGACTTTGTCATGGCCCTTGTGTGAGCTTCCGGGAGAAAACAGTGTGCTTTGAGTACTTGGAGGACCTCGTACCCGAAGTCACTCTGCCTGAGGAGAAAGTCAGCATCTCACCACGCGGTGTCGCTAACGGCACACCCAGCGTGAACAGATGCCTGGAAGTAAGGCCCAGACTTGCCGTGCAGAAGCGGAGGCGTGCAGCAGTTTCCAAGAGGCGGTGGTCTCTGCTCTGGGTAACTTCTACGGCAGCACAGTTTTCTGGACACCTAGGAGGCTAGCGTGGGCACCCTGTTCCGGCAGGAACCCTGAGTACCCCCAGGCCCTCCTGGGTCTGCTAAGCAACATCCGGGCCCGTAGCCCTTTAGAGCCCCTCTGTGTATGCCGAGCGTAGGGAAACGCACTGCACTCTCTTTGGGAGCAGCTTAATTTCCTCAGCACTCGCACACGTTCACGAACACCGTTGTGGCACCTCCCTCATGGCGTCGAAGTCTTACGCATTGCCCTGGTCTGAGCTGAACTCCGAGTAACCCTCGGCTTCGCATTCCATCTAGGAGCTCCTGCCTGAAGTCACCGTGCCTCCCAGAGATAGTCGGCGTGCGTTCTTACTGCCATTTAAGTAAGTCCTGCTCTTCCGACACTGCAGGCTTTGGAATAGCCACAGGCCCAGAGGAGCAGCTGCGGCGTTCCTTGGTTGAGGCAGTTCGCTTGATGCAGACCACCCTACTTCGAGAAGTTGATTCAAGGGAGGAAACACAGGGGAACCTGTGTGTCTTTAGACTTGGTAGAAACCACAGGGGTGTATGCTGAGTGTGCCCATGCAAACGGGGGCCTGCTGGAACTAGCCTTGCTTTCCCATTGTGAAGGCTGCATTCATGCTGCCTTGAAGCTACCTGACATTCCCTGCTCTTGCCAGGCCTGTCAACCCTGTAAGAATGCTTCGCGGAAAAGTATGAGTCTGTTCTTGTCTGAACCTGGTGCTTCCGTGGCCGCGGTTGGGGTCCGCCTGACAAGCTCTAGAGCTAAAGGGAATATCAATGTGAAACTTGCCTCCAGGTTAGGCACTAGTAGACGTGCAGAAAGGGAGGCAGGCAGCTGTTTCTTAGTCGCTTATATGCTTTATGTGAAAGGAAGTACACTTTTGAGGACTCGTAGGCCTCTCGGGTATGCATCACTTTCTCTCAAAGATCACTGACTACCTCCAGACCCCCGTGGGCCTGTTGAGCCACTTCGAGACCTGTTGGTTGATCCCTCGAAGGCCCTCTGTGCATGCCGAGTGATGGGCAACACCCTGTACGTTCCTTGAGGAGAGCTACATTTCCAGAGTCCTCGAACAGCCTCAGGACAACATTTCTGGTGAGTCCGACTTTGTCATGGCCCTTGTGTGAGCTTCCGTGAGAAAACAGTGTGCTTTGAATACTTCGAGGACCTCGTTCCCGAAGTCACTCTGCCTGAGGAGAAAGTCAGCATCTCACCACGCGGTGTCGCTAACGGCACACCCAGCGTGAACAGATGCCTGGAAGTAAGGCCCTGATTTGCCGTGCAGAAGCGGAGGCGTGCAGCAGTTTCCATGAGGCGGTGGCCTCTGCTCTGGGTAACTTCCACGGCAGCACAGTTTTCTGGACACCTAGGAGGCTAGCGTGGGCATCCTGCTCCCGGCTGTAACACTGAGTACCCCCGGGCCCACCTGGGTCTGCTAAGCAACATCCGGGCCCGTAGCCCTTTAGAGCCCCTCTGTGTATGCCGAGCGTAGGGAAACGCACTGCACTCTCTTTGGGAGCAGCTTAATTTCCTCAGCACTCGCACACGTTCACGAACACCGTTGTGGCACCTCCCTCATGGCGTCGAAGTCTTACGCATTGCCCTGGTCTGAGCTGAACTCCGAGTAACCCTCGGCTTCGCATTCCATCTAGGAGCTCCTGCCTGAAGTCACCGTGCCTCCCAGAGATAGTGGGCGTGCGTTCTAACTGCCATTTAAGACTCTCCTGCTCTTCCTGTGACACTGCAGGCTTTTGGATAGCCACAGGCCCAGAGGCGCAGCTGCGGCGTTCCTTGGTTGAGGCAGTTCGCTTGATGCAGGACACCCTACTTCGAGAAGTTGATTCAGGGGAGGAAACACAGGGGAACCTGTGTGTCTTTAGACTTGTTAGAAGCCACAGGGGTGTATGATGAGTGTGCCCATGGAAACGGGGGCCTGCTGGAAGTAGCCTTGCTTTCCCATTGTGAAGGCTGCATTCATGCTGCATTGAAGCTACCTGACATTCCCTGCTCTTGACAGGCCTGTCAACCCTGTAAGAATGCTTCGCGGAAAAGTGTGAGTCTGTTCTGTCTGAACCAGGTGCTTCCGTGGCCGCGGTTGTGGTCCGCCTGACAAGCTCTAGAGCTAAAGGGAATCTCAACGTGAAAACTTGCCTCCAGGTTAGGCCCCTAGTAGCCGTGCAGAAAGGGAAGCGGGCAGCTGTTTCCATGAGTTCTTAGTCGCTTAAATGCTTGATGTGAAAGCAAGTACACTTTTGAGGACTCGTAGGCCTCTCGGGTATACATCACTTTCCCTCGAGGTTCACTGAGTACCTCCAGAGCCCCGTGGGCCGGATGAGCCACTTCGAGACCCATTGGTTGATCCCTCGGAGGCCCTCTGTGCATGCCGAGTGATGGGTAGCACCCTGTACGTTCCTTGAGGAGAGCTACATTTCCAGAGTCCTTGAACAGCCTCAGGACAACATTTCTGGTGAGTCCGACTTTGTCATGGCCCTTGTGTGAGCTTCCGTGAGAAAACAGTGTGCTTTGAATACTTCGAGGACCTCGTTCCCGAAGTCACTCTGCCTGAGGAGAAAGTCAGCATCTCACCATGCGGTGTCGCTAACGGCACACCCAGCCTGAACAGATGCCTGGAAGTAAGGCCCTGACCTGCCGTGCAGAAGCGGAGGCGTGCAGCAGTTTCCATGAGGCGGTGGCCTCTGCTCTGGGTAACTTCCACGGCAGCACAGTTTTCTGGACACCTAGGAGGCTAGCGTGGGCACCCTGCTCCCGGCTGGAACACTGAGTACCCCCGGGCCCTCCTGGGTCGGCAAAGCAACATCCGGGCCTGTAGCCCTTTAGAGCCCCTCTGTGTATGCCGAGCGTAGGGAAACGCACTGCACTCTCTTTGGGAGCAGCTTAATTTCCTCAGCACTCGCACACGTTCACGAACACCGTTGTGGCACGTCCCTCATGGCGTCGAAGTCTGACGCATTGCCCTAGTCTGAGCTGAACTCCGAGTAACCCTCGGCTTCGCATTCCATCTAGGAGCTCCTGCCTGATGTCACCGTGCCTCCCAGAGATAGTGGGCGTGCCTTCTAACTGCCATTTAAGACTGTCCTGCTCTTCCTGTGACACTGCAGACTTTTGGATAGCCACAGGCCCCAGAGGCGCAGCTGCGGCGTTCCTTGGTTGAGGCAGTTCGCTTGATGCAGAACACCCTACTTCGAGAAGTTGATCCAGGGGAGGAAACACAGGGTAACCCGTGTCTCTTTAGACTTGGTAGAAACCACAGGGGTGTATGCTGAGTGTGCCCATGGAAACGGGGGCCTGTGGGAACTAGCCTTGCTTTCCCATTTTGAAGGCTGCATTCATGCTGCCTTGAAGCTACCTGATATTCCCTGCTCTTGCCAGGCCTGTCAACCCTGTAAGAATGCTTCGCGGAAAAGTATGAGTCTGTTCTGTCTGAACCAGGTGCTTCCGTGGCCGCGGTTGTGGTCCGCCTGACAAGCTCTAGAGCTAAAGGGAATCTCAACGTGAAAACTTGCCTCCAGGTTAGGCCCCTAGTAGCCGTGCAGAAAGGGAAGCGGGCAGCTGTTTCCATGAGTTCTTAGTCGCTTAAATGCTTGATGTGAAAGCAAGTACACTTTTGAGGACTCCTACGCCTCTCGGGTATACATCACTTTCCCTCGAGGTTCACTGACTACCTCCAGAGCCCCGTGGGCCGGATGAGCCACTTCGAGACCCATTGGTTGATCCCTCGGAGGCACTCTGTGCATGCCGAGGGATGGGCAGCACCCTGTACGTTCCTTGAGGAGAGCTACATTTCCAGAGTCCTCGAACTGCCTCAGGACAACATTTCTGGTGAGTCCGACTTTGTCATGGCCCTTGTGTGAGCTTCCGGGAGAAAACAGTGTGCTTTGAGTACTTCGAGGACCTCGTACCCGAAGTCACTCTGCCTGAGGAGAAAGTCAGCATCTCACCACGCGGTGTCGCTAACGGCACACCCAGCGTGAACAGATGCCTGGAAGTAAGGCCCAGACTTGCCGTGCAGAAGCGGAGGCGTGCAGCTGTTTCCAAGAGGCGGTGGCCTCTGCTCTGGGTAACTTCCACGGCAGCACAGTTTTCTGGACACCTAGGAGGCTAGCGTGGGCACCCTGTTCCGGCAGGAACCCTGAGTATCCCCAGGCCCTCCTGGGTCTGCTAAGCAATAACCGGGCCCGTAGCCCTTTAGAGACCTTCTGTGTATGCCGAGCGTAGGGAAACGCACTGCACTCTCTTTGGGAGCAGCTTAATTTCCTCAGCACTCGCACACGTTCACGAACACCGTTGTGGCACCTCCCTCATGGCGTCGAAGTCTTACGCATTGCCCTGGTCTGAGCTGAACTCCGAGTAACCCTCGGCTTCGCCTTCCATCTAGGAGCTCCTGCCTGAAGTCACCGTGCCTCCCCGAGATAGTCGGCGTGCGTTCTTACTGCCATTTAAGTAAGTCCTGCTCTTCCTGTGACACTGCAGACTTTGGAATAGCCACAGGCCCAGAGGAGCAGCTGCGGCGTTCCTTGGTTGAGGCAGTTCGCTTGATGCAGAACACCCTACTTAGAGAAGTTGATTCAGGGGAAGAAACACAGGGGAACCTGTGTGGCTTTAGACTTGTTAGAAACCACAGGGGTGTATGCTGAGTGTGCCCATGGAAACGGGGGCCTGTGGGAACTAGCCTTGCTTTCCCATTTTGAAGGCTGCATTCATGCTGCCTTGAAGCTGTCTGACATTCCCTGCTCTTGACAGGCCTGTCAACCCTGTAAGAATGCTTCGCGGAAAAGTGTGAGTCTGTTCTGTCTGAACCAGGTGCTTCCGTGGCCGCGGTTGTGGTCCGCCTGACAAGCTCTAGAGCTAAAGGGAATCTCAACGTGAAAACTTGCCTCCAGGTTAGAACCCTAGTAGCCGTGCAGAAAGGGAGGCAGGCAGCTGTTTCCATCAGTTCTTAGTCGCTTATATGCTTTATGTGAAAGGAAGTACACTTTTGAGGACTCGTAGGCCTCTCGGGTATGCATCACTTTCCCTCCAAGGTCACTGACTACCTCCAGACCCCCGTGGGCCTGCTGAGCCACTTCGAGACCCGTTGGTTGATCCCTCGGAGGCCCTCTAGGCATGCCGAGTGATGGGCAACACCCTGTACGTTCCTTGAGGAGAGTTACATTTCCAGAGTCCTCGAACAGCCTCAGGACAACATTTCTGGTGAATCCGACTTTGTCATGGCCCTTGTGTGAGCTTCCGTGAGAAAACAGTGTGCTTTGAATACTTCGAGGACCTCGTTCCCGAAGTCACTCTGCCTGAGGAGAAAGTCAGCATCTCACCATACGGTGTCGCTAACGGCACACCCAGCCTGAACAGATGCCTGGAAGTAAGGCCCTGATTTGCCGTGCAGAAGCGGAGGCGTGCAGCAGTTTCCATGAGGCGGTGGCCTCTGCTCTGGGTAACTTCCACGGCAGCACAGTTTTCTGGACACCTAGGAGGCTAGCGTGGGCACCCTGTTCCGGCAGGAACCCTGAGTACCCCCAGGCCCTCCTGGGTCTGCTAAGCAACATCCGGGCCCGTAGCCCTTTAGAGCCCCTCTGTGTATGCCGAGCGTAGGGAAACGCACTGCACTCTCTTTGGGAGCAGCTTAATTTCCTCAGCACTCGCACACGTTCACGAACACCGTTGTGGCACCTCCCTCATGGCGTCGAAGTCTTACGCATTGCCCTGGTCTGAGCTGAACTCCGAGTAACCCTCGGCTTCGCATTCCATCTAGGAGCTCCTGCCTGAAGACACCGTGCCTCCCAGAGATAGTCGGCGTGCGTTCTTACTGCCATTTAATTAAATCCTGCTCTTCCTGTGACACTGCAGACTTTGGAATAGACACAGGCCCAGAGGAGCAGCTGCGGCGTTCCTTGGTTGAGGCAGTTCGCTTAATGCAGAACACCCTACATCGAGAAGTTGATTTAGGGGGAAGAAACACAGGGGAACCTGTGTGCTTTAGATTTGTTAGAAACCACAGGGGTGTATGCTGAGTGTGCCCATGGAAACGGGGGCCTGCGGGAACTAGCCTTGCTTTCCCATTTTGAAGGCTGCATTCATGCTGCCTTGAAGCTATCTGACATTCCCTGCTCTTGACAGGCCTGTCAACCCTGTAAGAATGCTTCGCGGAAAAGTATGAGTCTGTTCTGTCTGAACCAGGTGCTTCCGTGGCCGCGGTTGTGGTCCGCCTGACAAGCTCTAGAGCTAAAGGGAATCTCAACGTGAAAACTTGCCTCCAGGTTAGGCCCCTAGTAGCCGTGCAGAAAGGGAGGCAGGCAGCTCTTTCCATGAATTCTTAGTCGATTAAATGCTTGATGTGAAAGCAAGTACAGTTTTGAGGACTCCTAGGCCTCTCGGGTATACATCACTTTCCCTCGAGGTTCACTGAGTACCTCCAGACACCCCGTGGGCCGGCTGAGCCACTTCGGGACCCATTGGTTGATCCCTCGGAGGCCATCTGTGCCTGCCGAGGGATGGGCAGCACCCTGTACGTTCCTTGAGGAGAGCTGCATTTCCAGAGTCCTCGAACAGCCTCAGGACAACATTTCTGGTGAGTCCGACTTTGTCATGGCCCTTGTGTGAGCTTCCGTGAGAAAACAGTGTGCTTTGAGTACTTGGAGGACCTCGTACCCGAAGTCACTCTGCCTGAGGAGAAAGTCAGCATCTCACCACGCGGTGTCGCTAACGGCACACCCAGCGTGAACAGATGCCTGGAAGTAAGGCCCAGACCTGCCGTGCAGAAGCGGAGGCGTGCAGCTGTTTCCAAGAGGCGGTGGCCTCTGCTCTGGGTAACTTCCACGGCAGCACAGTTTTCTGGACACCTAGGAGGCTAGCGTGGGCACCCTGTTCCGGCAGGAACCCTGAGTACCCCCAGGCCCTCCTGGGTCTGCTAAGCAACATCCGGGCCCGTAGCCCTTTAGAGCCCCTCTGTGTATGCCGAGCGTAGGGAAACGCACTGCACTCTCTTTGGGAGCAGCTTAATTTCCTCAGCACTCGCACACGTTCACGAACACCGTTGTTGCACCTCCCTCATGGCGTCGAAGTCTTACGCATTGCCCTGGTCTGAGCTGAACTCCGAGTAACCCTCGGCTTCGCCTTCCATCTAGGAGCTCCTGCCTGAAGTCACCGTGCCTCCCAGAGATAGTCGGCGTGCGTTCTTACTGCCATTTAAGTAAGTCCTGCTCTTCCTGAGACACTGCAGGCTTTTGCATAGCCACAGGCCCAGAGGAGCAGCTGCGGCGTTCCTTGGTTGAGGCAGTTCGCTTGATGCAGAACACCCTACTTCGAGAAGTTGATTCAGGGGGAAGAAACACAGGGGAACCTGTGTGCTTTAGACTTGTTAGAAACCACAGGGGTGTATGCTGAGTGTGCCCATGGAAACGGGGGCCTGCGGGAACTAGCCTTGCTTTCCCATTTTGAAGGCTGCATTCATGCTGCCTTGAAGCTATCTGACATTCCCTGCTCTTGACAGGCCTGTCAACCCTGTAAGAATGCTTCGCGGAAAAGTATGAGTCTGTTCTGTCTGAACCAGGTGCTTCCGTGGCCGCGGTTGTGGTCCGCCTGACAAGCTCTAGAGCTAAAGGGAATCTCAACGTGAAAACTTGCCTCCAGGTTAGGCCCCTAGTAGCCATGCAGAAAGGGAGGCAGGCAGCTCTTTCCATGAATTCTTAGTCGATTAAATGCTTGATGTGAAAGCAAGTACAGTTTTGAGGACTCCTAGGCCTCTCGGGTATACATCACTTTCCCTCGAGGTTCACTGAGTACCTCCAGACCCCCCGTGGGCCGGCTGAGCCACTTCGGGACCCATTGGTTGATCCCTCGGAGGCCCTCTGTGCCTGCCGAGGGATGGGCAGCACCCTGTACGTTCCTTGAGGAGAGCTACATTTCCAGAGTCCTCGAACAGCCTCAGGACAACATTTCTGGTGAGTCCGACTGTGTCATGGCCCTTGTGTGAGCTTCCGTGAGAAAACAGTGTGCTTTGAGTACTTGGAGGACCTCGTACCCGAAGTCACTCTGCCTGAGGAGAAAGTCAGCATCTCACCACGCGGTGTCGCTAACGGCACACCCAGCCTGAACAGATGCCTGGAAGTAAGGCCCTGATTTGCCGTGCAGAAGCGGAGGCGTGCAGCAGTTTCCATGAGGCGGTGGCCTCTGCTCTGGGTAACTTCCACGGCAGCACAGTTTTCTGGACACCTAGGAGGCTAGCGTGGGCACCCTGTTCCGGCAGGAACCCTGAGTACCCCCAGGCCCTCCTGGGTCTGCTAAGCAACATCCGGGCCCGTAGCCCTTTAGAGCCCCTCTGTGTATGCCGAGCGTAGGGAAACGCACTGCACTCTCTTTGGGAGCAGCTTAATTTCCTCAGCACTCGCACACGTTCACGAACACCGTTGTGGCACCTCCCTCATGGCGTCGAAGTCTTACGCATTGCCCTGGTCTGAGCTGAACTCCGAGTAACCCTCGGCTTCGCATTCCATCTAGGAGCTCCTGCCTGAAGTCACCGTGCCTCCCAGAGATAGTCGGCGTGCGTTCTTACTGCCATTTAACTAAGTCCTGCTCTTCCTGTGACACTGCAGGCTTTTGCATAGCCACAGGCCCAGAGGAGCAGCAGCGGCGTTCCTTGGTTGAGGCAGTTCGCTTGATGCAGAACACCCTACTTCGAGAAGTTGATTCAGGGGTGGAAACACAGGGCAACCAGTGTGTCTTTAGATTTGTTACAAACCACAGGGGTGTATGCTGAGTGTGCCCATGGAAACGGGGGCCTGCGGGAACTACCCTTGCTTTCCCATTTTGAAGGCTGCATTCATGCTGCCTTGAAACTATCTGACATTCCCTGCTCTTGACAGGCCTGTCAACCCTGTAAGAATGCTTCGCGGAAAAGTATGAGTCTGTTCTGTCTGAACCAGGTGCTTCTGTGGCCGAATTTGGGGTCCGCCTGACAAGCTCTAGAGCTAAAGGGAATCTCAACGTGAAAACTTGCCTCCAGGTTAGGACCCTAGTAGCCGTGCAGAAAGGGAGGCAGACAGCTGTTTCCATCAGTTCTTAGTCGCTTTTATGCTTTATGTGAAAGGAAGTAAACTTTTGAGGACACGTAGGCCTCTCGGGTATGCATCACATTCCCTCCAAGGTCACTGACTACCTCCAGACCCCCGTGGGCCTGCTGAGCCACTTCGAGACCCGTTGGTTGATCCCTCGGAGGCCCTCTGTGCCTGCCGAGGGATGGGCAGCACCCTGCACGTTCCTTGAGGAGAGCTACATTTCCAGAGTCCTCGAACAGCCTCAGGACAACATTTCTGGTGAGTCCGACTGTGTCATGGCCCTTGTGTGAGCTTCCGTGAGAAAACAGTGTGCTTTGAGTACTTGGAGGACCTCGTACCCGAAGTCACTCTGCCTGAGGAGAAAGTCAGCATCTCACCACGCGGTGTCGCTAACGGCACACCCAGCCTGAACAGATGCCTGGAAGTAAGGCCCTGATTTGCCGTGCAGAAGCGGAGGCGTGCAGCAGTTTCCATGAGGCGGTGGCCTCTGCTCTGGGTAACTTCCACGGCAGCACAGTTTTCTGGACTCCTAGGAGGCTAGCGTGGGCACCCTGTTCCGGCAGGAACCCTGAGTACCCCCAGGCCCTCCTGGGTCTGCTAAGCAACATCCGGGCCCGTAGCCCTTTAGAGCCCTTCTGTGTGCCGAGCGTAGGGAAACGCACTGCACTCTCTTTGGGAGCAGCTTAATTTCCTCAGCACTCGCACACGTTCACGAACACCGTTGTGGCACCTCCCTCATGGCGTCGAAGTCTTACGAATTGCCCTGGTCTGAGCTGAACTCCGAGTAACCCTCGGCTTCGCATTCCATCTAGGAGCTCCTGCCTGAAGTCACCGTGCCTCCCAGAGATAGTCGTCGTGCGTTCTTACTGCCATTTAACTAAGTCCTGCTCTTCCTGTGACACTGCAGGCTTTTGGATAGCCACAGGCCCAGAGGAGCAGCTGCGGCGTTCCTTGGTTGAGGCAGTTCGCTTGATGCAGAACACCCTAGTTCGAGAAGTTGATTCAGGGGTGGAAACACAGGGTCACCAGTGTGGCTTTAGACTTGTTAGAAACCACAGGGGTGTATGCTGAGTGTGCCCATGGAAACGGGGGCCTGCGGGAACTAGCCTTGATTTCCCATTTTGAAGGCTGCATTCATGCTGCCTTGAAGCTACCTGACATTCCCTGCTCTTGACAGGCCTGTCAACCCTGTAAGAATGCTTCGCGGAAAAGTATGAGTCTGTTCTGTCTGAACCAGGTGCTTCCGTGGCCGCGGTTGGGGTCCGCCTGACAAGCTCTAGAGCTAAAGGGAATCTCAACGTGAAAACTTGCCTCCAGGTTAGGCCCCTAGTAGCCGTGCAGAAAGGGAGGCAGGCAGCTGTTTCCATGAATTCTTAGTCGATTAAATGCTTGATGTGAAAGCAAGTACACTTTTGAGGACTCCTAGGCCTCTCGGGTATACATCACTTTCCCTCGAGGTTCACTGAGTACCTCCAGACCCCCGTGGGCCGGCTGAGCCATTTTGGGACCCATTGGTTGATCCCTCGGAGGCCCTCTGTGCCTGCCGAGGGATGGGCAGCACCCTGTACGTTCCTTGAGGAGAGCTACATTTCCAGAGTCCTCGAACAGCCTCAGGACAACATTTCTGGTGAGTCCGACTGTGTCATGGCCCTTGTGTGAGCTTCCGTGAGAAAACAGTGTGCTTTGAGTACTTGGAGGACCTCGTACCCGAAGTCACTCTGCCTGAGGAGAAAGTCAGCATCTCACCACGCGGTGTCGCTAACGGCACACCCAGCCTGAACAGATGCCTGGAAGTAAGGCCCTGATTTGCCGTGCAGAAGCGGAGGCGTGCAGCAGTTTCCATGAGGCGGTGGCCTCTGCTCTGGGTAACTTCCACGGCAGCACAGTTTTCTGGACTCCTAGGAGGCTAGCGTGGGCACCCTGTTCCGGCAGGAACCCTGAGTACCCCCAGGCCCTCCTGGGTCTGCTAAGCAACATCCGGGCCCGTAGCCCTTTAGAGCCCTTCTGTGTGCCGAGCGTAGGGAAACGCACTGCACTCTCTTTGGGAGCAGCTTAATTTCCTCAGCACTCGCACACGTTCACGAACACCGTTGTGGCACCTCCCTCATGGCGTCGAAGTCTTACGCATTGCCCTGGTCTGAGCTGAACTCCGAGTAACCCTCGGCTTCGCATTCCATCTAGGAGCTCCTGCCTGAAGTCACCGTGCCTCCCAGAGATAGTCGGCGTGCGTTCTTACTGCCATTTAAGTAAGTCCTGCTCTTCCTGTGACACTGCAGGCTTTGGAATAGCCACAGGCCCAGAGGAGCAGCTGCGGCGTTCCTTGGTTGAGGCAGTTCGCTTGATGCAGAACACCCTACTTCGAGAAGTTGATTCAGGGGAAGAAACACAGGGGAACCAGTGTGTCTTTAGATTTGTTAGAAACCACAGGGGTGTATGCTGAGTGTGCCCATGGAAACGGGGGCCTGCGGGAACTAGCCTTGCTTTCCCATTTTGAAGGCTGCATTCATGCTGCCTTGAAGCTACCTGACATTCCCTGCTCTTGACAGGCCTGTCAACCCTGTAAGAATGCTTCGCGGAAAAGTATGAGTCTGTTCTGTCTGAACCAGGTGCTTCCGTGGCCGCGGTTGGGGTCCGCCTGACAAGCTCTAGAGCTACAGGGAATCTCAACGTGAAAACTTGCCTCCAGGTTAGGCCCCTAGTAGCCGTGCAGAAAGGGAGGCAGGCAGCTGTTTCCATCAGTTCTTAGTCGCTTATATGCTTTATGTGAAAGGAAGTACACTTTTGAGGACTCGTAGGCCTCTCGGGTATGCATCACTTTCCCTCCAAGGTCACTGACTACCTCCAGACCCCCGTGGGCCTGCTGAGCCACTTCCAGACCCGTTGGTTGATCCCTCGGAGGCCCTCTGTGCCTGCCGAGGGATGGGCAGCACCCTGTACGTTCCTTGAGGAGAGATACATTTCCAGAGTCCTCGAACAGCCTCAGGACAACATTTCTGGTGAGTCCGACTGTGTCATGGCCCTTGTGTGAGCTTCCGTGAGAAAACAGTGTGCTTTGAGTACTTGGAGGACCTCGTACCCGAAGTCACTCTGCCTGAGGAGAAAGTCAGCATCTCACCACGCGGTGTCGCTAACGGCACACCCAGCCTGAACAGATGCCTGGAAGTAAGGCCCAGACCTGCCGTGCAGAAGCGGAGGCGTGCAGCAGTTTCCATGAGGCGGTGGCCTCTGCTCTGGGTAACTTCCATGGCAGCACAGTTTTCTGGACACCTAGGAGGCTAGCGTGGGCACCCTGTTCCGGCAGGAACCCTGAGTACCCCCAGGCCCTCCTGGGTCTGCTAAGCAACATCCGGGCCCGTAGCCCTTTAGAGCCCCTCTGTGTATGCCGAGCGTAGGGAAACGCACTGCACTCTCTTTGGGAGCAGCTTAATTTCCTCAGCACTCGCACACGATCACGAACACCGTTGTGGCACCTCCCTCATGGCGTCGAAGTCTTACGCATTGCCCTGGTCTGAGCTGAACTCCGAGTAACCCTCGGCTTCGCATTCCATCTAGGAGCTCCTGCCTGAAGTCACCGTGCCTCCCAGAGATAGTCGGCGTGCGTTCTTACTGCCATTTAAGTAAGTCCTGCTCTTCCTGTGACACTGCAGGCTTTGGAATAGCCACAGGCCCAGAGGAGCAGCTGCGGCGTTCCTTGGTTGAGGCAGTTCGCTTGATGCAGAACACCCTACTTCGAGAAGTTGATTCAGGGGAAGAAACACAGGGGAACCTGTGTGCTTTAGACTTGTTAGAAACCACAGGGGTGTATGCTGAGTGTGCCCATGGAAACGGGGGCCTGCGGGAACTAGCCTTGCTTTCCCATTTTGAAGGCTGCATTCATGCTGCCTTGAAGCTACCTGACATTCCCTGCTCTTGACAGGCCTGTCAACCCTGTAAGAATGCTTCGCGGAAAAGTATGAGTCTGTTCTGTCTGAACCAGGTGCTTCCGTGGCCGCGGTTGGGGTCCGCCTGACAAGCTCTAGAGCTAAAGGGAATCTCAACGTGAAAACTTGCCTTCAGGTTAGGCCCCTAGTAGCCGTGCAGAAAGGGAGGCAGGCAGCTGTTTCCATCAGTTCTTAGTCGCTTATATGCTTTATGTGAAAGGAAGTACACTTTTGAGGACTCGTAGGCCTCTCGGGTATGCATCACTTTCCCTCCAAGGTCACTGACTACCTCCAGATCCCCGTGGGCCTGCTGAGCCACTTCGAGACCCGTTGGTTGATCCCTCGGAGGGCTCTGTGCCTGCCGAGGGATGGGCAGCACCCTGTACGTTCCTTGAGGAGAGCTACATTTCCAGAGTCCTCGAACAGCCTCAGGACAACATTTCTGGTGAGTCCGACTGTGTCATGGCCCTTGTGTGAGCTTCCGTGAGAAAACAGTGTGCTTTGAGTACTTGGAGGACCTCGTACCCGAAGTCACTCTGCCTGAGGAGAAAGTCAGCATCTCACCACGCGGTGTCGCTAACGGCATACCCAGCCTGAACAGATGCCTGGAAGTAAGGCCCAGACCTGCCGTGCAGAAGCGGAGGCGTGCAGCAGTTTCCAAGAGGCGGTGGCCTCTGCTCTGGGTAACTTCCGCGGCAGCACAGTTTTCTGGACACCTAGGAGGCTAGCGTGGGCACCCTGTTCCGGCAGGAACCCTGAGTAACCCCAGGCCCTCCTGGGTCTGCTAAGCAACATCCTGGCCCGTAGCCCTTTAGAGGCCTCTGTGTATGCCGAGCATAGGGAAACGCACTGCACTCTCTTTGGGAGCAGCTTAATTTCCTCAGCACTCGCACACGATCACGAACACCGTTGTGGCACCTCCCTCATGGCGTCGAAGTCTTACGCATTGCCCTGGTCTGAGCTGAACTCCGAGTAACCCTCGGCTTCGCATTCCATCTAGGAGCTCCTCCCTGAAGTCACCGTGCCTCCCAGAGATAGTCGGCGTGCGTTCTTACTGCCATTTAAGTAAGTCCTGCTCTTCCTGTGACACTGCAGGCTTTGGAATAGCCACAGGCCCAGAGGAGCAGCTGCGGCGTTCCTTGGTTGAGGCAGTTCGCTTGATGCAGAACACCCTACTTCGAGAAGTTGATTCAGGGGAAGAAACACAGGGGAACCAGTGTGTCTTTAGATTTGTTAGAAACCACAGGGGTGTATGCTGAGTGTGCCCATGGAAACGGGGGCCTGCGGGAACTAGCCTTGCTTTCCCATTTTGAAGGCTGCATTCATGCTGCCTTGAAGCTACCTGACATTCCCTGCTCTTGACAGGCCTGTCAACCCTGTAAGAATGCTTCGCGGAAAAGTATGAGTCTGTTCTGTCTGAACCAGGTGCTTCCGTGGCCGCGGTTGGGGTCCGCCTGACAAGCTCTAGAGCTAAAGGGAATCTTAACGTGAAAACTTGCCTCCAGGTTAGGCCCCTAGTAGCCGTGCAGAAAGGGAGGCAGGCAGCTGTTTCCATCAGTTCTTAGTCGCTTATATGCTTTATGTGAAAGGAAGTACACTTTTGAGGACTCGTAGGCCTCTCGGGTATGCATCACTTTCCCTCCAAGGTCACTGACTACCTCCAGACCCCCGTGGGCCTGCTGAGCCACTTCGAGACCCGTTGGTTGATCCCTCGGAGGCCCTCTGTGCCTGCCGAGGGATGGGCAGCACCCTGTACGTTCCTTGAGGAGAGCTACATTTCCAGAGTCCTCGAACAGCCTCAGGACAACATTTCTGGTGAGTCCGACTGTGTCATGGCCCTTGTGTGAGCTTCCGTGAGAAAACAGTGTGCTTTGAGTACTTGGAGGACCTCGTACCCGAAGTCACTCTGCCTGAGGAGAAAGTCAGCATCTCACCACGCGGTGTCGCTAACGGCACACCCAGCCTGAACAGATGCCTGGAAGTAAGGCCCAGACCTGCCGTGCAGAAGCGGAGGCGTGCAGCAGTTTCCATGAGGCGGTGGCCTCTGCTCTGGGTAACTTCCACGGCAGCACAGTTTTCTGGACACCTAGGAGGCTAGCGTGGGCACCCTGTTCCGGCAGGAACCCTGAGTACCCCCAGGCCCTCCTGGGTCTGCTAAGCAACATCCGGGCCCGTAGCCCTTTAGAGCCCCTCTGTGTATGCCGAGCGTAGGGAAACGCACTGCACTCTCTTTGGGAGCAGCTTAATTTCCTCAGCACTCGCACACGATCACGAACACCGTTGTGGCACCTCCCTCATGGCGTCGAAGTCTTACGCATTGCCCTGGTCTGAGCTGAACTCCGAGTAACCCTCGGCTTCGCATTCCATCTAGGAGCTCCTGCCTGAAGTCACCGTGCCTCCCAGAGATAGTCGGCGTGCGTTCTTACTGCCATTTAAGTAAGTCCTGCTCTTCCTGTGACACTGCAGGCTTTGGAATAGCCACAGGCCCAGAGGAGCAGCTGCGGCGTTCCTTGGTTGAGGCAGTTCGCTTGATGCAGAACACCCTACTTCGAGAAGTTGATTCAGGGGAAGAAACACAGGGGAACCTGTGTGCTTTAGACTTGTTAGAAACCACAGGGGTGTATGCTGAGTGTGCCCATGGAAACGGGGGCCTGCGGGAACTAGCCTTGCTTTCCCATTTTGAAGGCTGCATTCATGCTGCCTTGAAGCTACCTGACATTCCCTGCTCTTGACAGGCCTGTCAACCCTGTAAGAATGCTTCGCGGAAAAGTATGAGTCTGTTCTGTCTGAACCAGGTGCTTCCGTGGCCGCGGTTGGGGTCCGCCTGACAAGCTCTAGAGCTAAAGGGAATCTCAACGTGAAAACTTGCCTTCAGGTTAGGCCCCTAGTAGCCGTGCAGAAAGGGAGGCAGGCAGCTGTTTCCATCAGTTCTTAGTCGCTTATATGCTTTATGTGAAAGGAAGTACACTTTTGAGGACTCGTAGGCCTCTCGGGTATGCATCACTTTCCCTCCAAGGTCACTGACTACCTCCAGACCCCCGTGGGCCTGCTGAGCCACTTCGAGACCCGTTGGTTGATCCCTCGGAGGGCTCTGTGCCTGCCGAGGGATGGGCAGCACCCTGTACGTTCCTTGAGGAGAGCTACATTTCCAGAGTCCTCGAACAGCCTCAGGACAACATTTCTGGTGAGTCCGACTGTGTCATGGCCCTTGTGTGAGCTTCCGTGAGAAAACAGTGTGCTTTGAGTACTTGGAGGACCTCGTACCTGAAGTCACTCTGCCTGAGGAGAAAGTCAGCATCTCACCACGCGGTGTCGCTAACGGCATACCCAGCCTGAACAGATGCCTGGAAGTAAGGCCCAGACCTGCCGTGCAGAAGCGGAGGCGTGCAGCAGTTTCCAAGAGGCGGTGGCCTCTGCTCTGGGTAACTTCCGCGGCAGCACAGTTTTCTGGACACCTAGGAGGCTAGCGTGGGCACCCTGTTCCGGCAGGAACCCTGAGTACCCCCAGGCCCTCCTGGGTCTGCTAAGCAACATCCTGGCCCGTAGCCCTTTAGAGCCCCTCTGTGTATGCCGAGCGTAGGGAAACGCACTGCACTTTCTTTGGGAGCAGCTTAATTTCCTCAGCACTCGCACACGATCACGAACACCGTTGTGGCACCTCCCTCATGGCGTCGAAGTCTTACGCATTGCCCTGGTCTGAGCTGAACTCCGAGTAACCCTCGGCTTCGCATTCCATCTAGGAGCTCCTGCCTGAAGTCACCGTGCCTCCCAGAGATAGTCGGCGTGCGTTCTTACTGCCATTTAAGTAAGTCCTGCTCTTCCTGTGACACTGCAGGCTTTGGAATAGCCACAGGCCCAGAGGAGCAGCTGCGGCGTTCCTTGGTTGAGGCAGTTCGCTTGATGCAGAACACCCTACTTCGAGAAGTTGATTCAGGGGAAAAAACACAGGGTAACCAGTGTGCCTTTAGATTTGTTAGAAACCACAGGGGTGTATGCTGAGTGTGCCCATGGAAACGGGGGCCTGCAGGAACTAGCCTTGCTTTCCCATTTTGAAGGCTGCATTCATGCTGCCTTGAAGCTACCTGACATTCCCTGCTCTTGACAGGCCTGTCAACCCTGTAAGAATGCTTCGCGGAAAAGTATGAGTCTGTTCTGTCTGAACCAGGTGCTTCCGTGGCCGCGGTTGGGGTCCGCCTGACAAGCTCTAGAGCTAAAGGGAATCTCAACGTGAAAACTTGCCTCCAGGTTAGGCCCCTAGTAGCCGTGCAGAAAGGGAGGCAGGCAGCTGTTTCCATCAGTTCTTAGTCGCTTATATGCTTTATGTGAAAGGAAGTACACTTTTGAGGACTCGTAGGCCTCTCGGGTATGCATCACTTTCCCTCCAAGGTCACTGACTACCTCCAGACCCCCGTGGGCCTGCTGAGCCACTTCGAGACCCGTTGGTTGATCCCTTGGAGGCCCTCTGTGCCTGCCGAGTGATGGGCAACACCCTGTACGTTCCTTGAGGAGAGCTACATTTCCAGAGTCCTCGAACAGCCTCAGGACAACATTTCTGGTGAGTCCGACTGTGTCATGGCCCTTGTGTGAGCTTCCGTGAGAAAACAGTGTGCTTTGAGTACTTGGAGGACCTCGTACCCGAAGTCACTCTGCCTGAGGAGAAAGTCAGCATCTCACCACGCGGTGTCGCTAACGGCACACCCAGCGTGAACAGATGCCTGGAAGTAAGGCCCTGATTTGCCGTGCAGAAGCGGAGGCGTGCAGCAGTTTCCAAGAGGCGGTGGCTTCTGCTCTGGGTAACTTCCACGGCAGCACAGTTTTCTGGACACCTAGGAGGCTAGCGTGGGCACCCTGTTCCGGCAGGAACCCTGAGTACCCCCAGGCCCTCCTGGGTCTGCTAAGCAACATCCGGGCCCGTAGCCCTTTAGAGCCCCTCTGTGTATGCCGAGCGTAGGAAAACGCACTGCACTCTCTTTGGGAGCAGCTTAATTTCCTCAGCACTCGCACACGTTCACGAACACCGTTGTGGCACCTCCCTCATGGCGTCGAAGTCTTACGCATTGCCCTGGTCTGAGCTGAACTCCGAGTAACCCTCGGCTTCGCATTCCATCTAGGAGCTCCTGCCTGAATTCACCGTGCCCCCCAGAGATAGTCGGCGTGCGTTCTTACTGCCATTTAAGTAAGTCCTGCTCTTCCTGTGACACTGCAGACTTTGGAATAGCCACAGGCCCAGAGGAGCAGCTGCGGCGTTCCTTGGTTGAGGCAGTTCGCTTGATGCAGAACACCCTACTTCGAGAAATTGATTCAGGGGTGGAAACACAGGGTAACCAGTGTGCCTTTAGATTTGTTAGAAACCACAGGGGTGTATGCTGAGTGTGCCCATGGAAACGGGGGCCTGCGGGAACTAGCCTTGCTTTCCCATTTTGAAGGCTGCATTCATGCTGCCTTGAAGCTACCTGACATTCCCTGCTCTTGACAGGCCTGTCAACCCTGTAAGAATGCTTCGCGGAAAAGTATGAGTCTGTTCTGTCTGAACCAGGTGCTTCCGTGGCCGCGGTTGGGGTCCGCCTGACAAGCTCTAGAGCTAAAGGGAATCTCAACGTGAAAACTTGCCTCCAGGTTAGGCCCCTAGTAGCCGTGCAGAAAGAGAGGCAGGCAGCTGTTTCCATCAGTTCTTAGTCGCTTATATGCTTTATGTGAAAGGAAGTACACTTTTGAGGACTCGTAGGCCTCTCGGGTATGCATCACTTTCCCTCCAAGGTCACTGACTACCTCCAGACCCCCGTGGGCCTGCTGAGCCACTTCAAGACCCGTTGGTTGATCCCTCGGAGGCCCTCTGTGCCTGCCGAGGGATGGGCAGCACCCTGTACGTTCCTTGAGGAGAGCTACATTTCCAGAGTCCTCGAACAGCCTCAGGACAACATTTCTGGTGAGTCCAACTGTGTCATGGCCCTTGTGTGAGCTTCCGTGAGAAAACAGTGTGCTTTGAGTACTTGGAGGACCTCGTACCCGAAGTCACTCTGCCTGAGGAGAAAGTCAGCATCTCACCACGCGGTGTCGCTAACGGCACACCCAGCCTGAACAGATGCCTGGAAGTAAGGCCCAGACCTGCCGTGCAGAAGCGGAGGCGTGCAGCAGTTTCCATGAGGCGGTGGCCTCTGCTCTGGGTAACTTCCACGGCAGCACAGTTTTCTGGACACCTAGGAGGCTAGCGTGGGCACCCTGTTCCGGCAGGAACCCTGAGTACCCCCAGGCCCTCCTGGGTCTGCTAAGCAACATCCGGGCCCGTAGCCCTTTAGAGCCCCTCTGTGTATGCCGAGCGTAGGGAAACGCACTGCACTCTCTTTGGGAGCAGCTTAATTTCCTCAGCACTCGCACACGATCACGAACACCGTTGTGGCACCTCCCTCATGGCGTCGAAGTCTTACGCATTGCCCTGGTCTGAGCTGAACTCCGAGTAACCCTCGGCTTCGCATTCCATCTAGGAGCTCCTGCCTGAAGTCACCGTGCCTCCCAGAGATAGTCGGCGTGCATTCTTACTGCCATTTAAGTAAGTCCTGCTCTTCCTGTGACACTGCAGGCTTTGGAATAGCCACAGGCCCAGAGGAGCAGCTGCGGCGTTCCTTGGTTGAGGCAGTTCGCTTGATGCAGAACACCCTACTTCGAGAAGTTGATTCAGGGGAAGAAACACAGGGGAACCTGTGTGCTTTAGACTTGTTAGAAACCACAGGGGTGTATGCTGAGTGTGCCCATGGAAACGGGGGCCTGCGGGAACTAGCCTTGCTTTCCCATTTTGAAGGCTGCATTCATGCTGCCTTGAAGCTACCTGACATTCCCTGCTCTTGACAGGCCTGTCAACCCTGTAAGAATGCTTCGCGGAAAAGTATGAGTCTGTTCTGTCTGAACCAGGTGCTTCCGTGGCCGCGGTTGGGGTCCGCCTGACAAGCTCTAGAGCTAAAGGGAATCTCAACGTGAAAACTTGCCTCCAGGTTAGGCCCCTAGTAGCCGTGCAGAAAGGGAGGCAGGCAGCTGTTTCCATCAGTTCTTAGTCGCTTATATGCTTTATGTGAAAGGAAGTACACTTTTGAGGACTCGTAGGCCTCTCGGGTATGCATCACTTTCCCTCCAAGGTCACTGACTACCTCCAGACCCCCGTGGGCCTGCTGAGCCACTTCGAGACCCGTTGGTTGATCCCTCGGAGGCCCTCTGTGCCTGCCGAGGGATAGGCAGCACCCTGTACGTTCCTTGAGGAGAGCTACATTTCCAGAGTCCTCGAACAGCCTCAGGACAACATTTCTGGTGAGTCCGACTGTGTCATGGCCCTTGTGTGAGCTTCCGTGAGAAAACAGTGTGCTTTGAGTACTTGGAGGACCTCGTACCCGAAGTCACTCTGCCTGAGGAGAAAGTTAGCATCTCACCATGCGGTGTCGCTAACGGCACACCCAGCCTGAACAGATGCCTGGAAGTAAGGCCCTGACCTGCCGTGCAGAAGCGGAGGCGTGCAGAAGTTTCCATGAGGCGGTGGCCTCTGCTCTGGGTAACTTCCACGGCAGCACAGTTTTCTGGACACCTAGGAGGCTAGCGTGGGCACCCTGTTCCGGCAGGAACCCTGAGTACCCCCAGGCCCTCCTGGGTCTGCTAAGCAACATCCGGGCCCGTAGCCCTTTAGAGCCCCTCTGTGTATGCCGAGCGTAGGGAAACGCACTGCACTCTCTTTGGGAGCAGCTTAATTTCCTCAGCACTCGCACACGTTCACGAACACCGTTGTGGCACCTCCCTCATGGCGTTGAAGTCTTACGCATTGCCCTGGTCTGAGCTGAACTCCGAGTAACCCTCGGCTTCGCATTCCATCTAGGAGCTCCTGCCTGAAGTCACCGTGCCTCCCAGAGATAGTCGGCGTGCGTTCTTACTGCCATTTAAGTAAGTCCTGCTCTTCCTGTGACACTGCAGGCTTTGGAATAGCCACAGGCCCAGAGGAGCAGCTGCGGCGTTCCTTGGTTGAGGCAGTTCGCTTGATGCAGAACACCCTACTTCGAGAAGTTGATTCAGGGGAAGAAACACAGGGGAACCTGTGTGCTTTAGACTTGTTAGAAACCACAGGGGTGTATGCTGAGTGTGCCCATGGAAACGGGGGCCTGCGGGAACTACCCTTGCTTTCCCATTTTGAAGGCTGCATTCATGCTGCCTTGAAGCTACCTGACATTCCCTGCTCTTGACAGGCCTGTCAACCCTGTAAGAATGCTTCGCGGAAAAGTATGAGTCTGTTCTGTCTGAACCAGGTGCTTCCGTGGCCGCGGTTGGGGTCCGCCTGACAAGCTCTAGAGCTAAAGGGAATCTCAACGTGAAAACTTGCCTTCAGGTTAGGCCCCTAGTAGCCGTGCAGAAAGGGAGGCAGGCAGCTGTTTCCATCAGTTCTTAGTCGCTTATATGCTTTATGTGAAAGGAAGTACACTTTTGAGGACTCGTAGGCCTCTCGGGTATGCATCACTTTCCCTCCAAGGTCACTGACTACCTCCAGACCCCCGTGGGCCTGCTGAGCCACTTCAAGACCCGTTGGTTGATCCCTCGGAGGGCTCTGTGCCTGCCGAGGGATGGGCAGCACCCTGTACGTTCCTTGAGGAGAGCTACATTTCCAGAGTCCTCGAACAGCCTCAGGACAACATTTCTGGTGAGTCCGACTGTGTCATGGCCCTTGTGTGAGCTTCCGTGAGAAAACAGTGTGCTTTGAGTACTTGGAGGACCTCGTACCCGAAGTCACTCTGCCTGAGGAGAAAGTCAGCATCTCACCACGCGGTGTCGCTAACGGCATACCCAGCCTGAACAGATGCCTGGAAGTAAGGCCCAGACCTGCCGTGCAGAAGCGGAGGCGTGCAGCAGTTTCCAAGAGGCGGTGGCCTCTGCTCTGGGTAACTTCCGCGGCAGCACAGTTTTCTGGACACCTAGGAGGCTAGCGTGGGCACCCTGTTCCGGCAGGAACCCTGAGTACCCCCAGGCCCTCCTGGGTCTGCTAAGCAACATCCGGGCCCGTAGCCCTTTAGAGCCCTTCTGTGTATGCCGAGCGTAGGAAAACGCACTGCACTCTCTTTGGGAGCAGTTTAATTTCCTCAGCACTCGCACACGTTCACGAACACCTTTGTGGCACCTCCCTCATGGCGTCGAAGTCTTACACATTGCCCTGGTCTGAGCTGAACTCCGAGTAACCCTCGGCTTCGCATTCCATCTAGGAGCTCCTGCCTGAAGTCACCGTGCCTCCCAGAGATAGTCGGCGTGCGTTCTTACTGCCATTTAAGTAAGTCCTGCTCTTCCTGTGACACTGCAGGCTTTGGAATAGCCACAGGCCCAGAGGAGCAGCTGCGGCGTTCCTTGGTTGAGGCAGTTCGCTTGATGCAGAACACCCTACTTCGAGAAGTTGATTCAGGGGAAGAAACACAGGGGAACCAGTGTGTCTTTAGATTTGTTAGAAACCACAGGGGTGTATGCTGAGTGTGCCCATGGAAACGGGGGCCTGCGGGAACTAGCCTTGCTTTCCCATTTTGAAGGCTGCATTCATGCTGCCTTGAAGCTACCTGACATTCCCTGCTCTTGACAGGCCTGTCAACCCTGTAAGAATGCTTCGCGGAAAAGTATGAGTCTGTTCTGTCTGAACCAGGTGCTTCCGTGGCCGCGGTTGGGGTCCGCCTGACAAGCTCTAGAGCTAAAGGGAATCTCAACGTGAAAACTTGCCTTCAGGTTAGGCCCCTAGTAGCCGTGCAGAAAGGGAGGCAGGCAGCTGTTTCCATCAGTTCTTAGTCGCTTATATGCTTTATGTGAAAGGAAGTACACTTTTGAGGACTCGTAGGCCTCTCGGGTATGCATCACTTTCCCTCCAAGGTCACTGACTACCTCCAGACCCCCGTGGGCCTGCTGAGCCACTTCGAGACCCGTTGGTTGATCCCTCGGAGGGCTCTGTGCCTGCCGAGGGATGGGCAGCACCCTGTACGTTCCTTGAGGAGAGCTACATTTCCAGAGTCCTCGAACAGCCTCAGGACAACATTTCTGGTGAGTCCGACTGTGTCATGGCCCTTGTGTGAGCTTCCGTGAGAAAACAGTGTGCTTTGAGTACTTGGAGGACCTCGTACCCGAAGTCACTCTGCCTGAGGAGAAAGTCAGCATCTCACCACGCGGTGTCGCTAACGGCACACCCAGCGTGAACAGATGCCTGGAAGTAAGGCCCTGATTTGCCGTGCAGAAGCGGAGGCGTGCAGCAGTTTCCAAGAGGCGGTGGCCTCTGCTCTGGGTAACTTCCACGGCAGCACAGTTTTCTGGACACCTAGGAGGCTAGCGTGGGCACCCTGTTCCGGCAGGAACCCTGAGTACCCCCAGGCCCTCCTGGGTCTGCTAAGCAACATCCGGGCCCGTAGCCCTTTAGAGCCCCTCTGTGTATGCCGAGCGTAGGGAAACGCACTGCACTCTCTTTGGGAGCAGCTTAATTTCCTCAGCACTCGCACACGTTCACGAACACCGTTGTGGCACCTCCCTCATGGCGTCGAAGTCTTACGCATTGCCCTGGTCTGAGCTGAACTCCGAGTAACACTCGGCTTCGCATTCCATCTAGGAGCTCCTGCCTGAATTCACCGTGCCCCCCAGAGATAGTCGGCGTGCGTTCCTACTGCCATTTAAGTAAGTCCTGCTCTTCCTGTGACACTGCAGACTTTGGAATAGCCACAGGCCCAGAGGAGCAGCTGCAGCGTTCCTTGGTTGAGGCAGTTCGCTTGATGCAGAACACCCTACTTCGCGAAATTGATTCAGGGGTGGAAACACAGGGTAACCAGTGTGCCTTTAGATTTGTTAGAAACCACAGGGGTGTATGCTGAGTGTGCCCATGGAAACGGGGGCCTGCGGGAACTAGCCTTGCTTTCCCATTTTGAAGGCTGCATTCATGCTGCCTTGAAGCTACCTGACATTCCCTGCTCTTGACAGGCCTGTCAACCCTGTAAGAATGCTTCGCGGAAAAGTATGAGTCTGTTCTGTCTGAACCAGGTGCTTCCGTGGCCGCGGTTGGGGTCCGCCTGACAAGCTCTAGAGCTAAAGGGAATCTCAACGTGAAAACTTGCCTCCAGGTTAGGCCCCTAGTAGCCGTGCAGAAAGGGAGGCAGGCAGCTGTTTCCATCAGTTCTTAGTCGCTTATATGCTTTATGTGAAAGGAAGTACACTTTTGAGGACTCGTAGGCCTCTCGGGTATGCATCACTTTCCCTCCAAGGTCACTGACTACCTCCAGACCCCCGTGGGCCTGCTGAGCCACTTCGAGACCCGTTGGTTGATCCCTCGGAGACCCTCTGTGCCTGCCGAGGGATGGGCAGCACCCTGTACGTTCCTTGAGGAGAGCTACATTTCCAGAGTCCTCGAACAGCCTCAGGACAACATTTCTGGTGAGTCCGACTGTGTCATGGCCCTTGTGTGAGCTTCCGTGAGAAAACAGTGTGCTTTGAGTACTTGGAGGACCTCGTACCCGAAGTCACTCTGCCTGAGGAGAAAGTCAGCATCTCACCACGCGGTGTCGCTAACGGCACACCCAGCGTGAACAGATGCCTGGAAGTAAGGCCCAGACCTGCCGTGCAGAAGCGGAGGCGTGCAGCAGTTTCCAAGAGGCGGTGGCCTCTGCTCTGGGTAACTTCTGCGGCAGCACAGTTTTCTGGACACCTAGGAGGCTAGCGTGGGCACCCTGTTCCGGCAGGAACCCTGAGTACCCCCAGGCCCTCCTGGGTCTGCTAAGCAACATCCGGGCCCGTAGCCCTTTAGAGCCCTTCTGTGTATGCCGAGCATAGGAAAACGCACTGCACTCTCTTTGGGAGCAGCTTAATTTCCTCAGCACTCGCACACGATCACGAACACCGTTGTGGCACCTCCCTCATGGCGTCGAAGTCTTACGCATTGCCCTGGTCTGAGCTGAACTCCGAGTAACCCTCGGCTTCGCATTCCATCTAGGAGCTCCTGCCTGAAGTCACCGTGCCTCCCAGAGATAGTCGGCGTGCGTTCTTACTGCCATTTAACTAAGTCCTGCTCTTCCTGTGACACTGCAGGCTTTGGAATAGCCACAGGCCCAGAGGAGCAGCTGCGGCGTTCCTTGGTTGAGGCAGTTCGCTTGATGCAGAACACCCTACTTCGAGAAGTTGATTCAGGGGAAGAAACACAGGGGAACCTGTGTGCTTTAGACTTGTTAGAAACCACAGGGGTGTATGCTGAGTGTGCCCATGGAAACGGGGGCCTGCGGGAACTAGCCTTGCTTTCCCATTTTGAAGGCTGCATTCATGCTGCCTTGAAGCTACCTGACATTCCCTGCTCTTGACAGGCCTGTCAACCCTGTAAGAATGCTTCGCGGAAAAGTATGAGTCTGTTCTGTCTGAACCAGGTGCTTCCGTGGCCGCGGTTGGGGTCCGCCTGACAAGCTCTAGAGCTAAAGGGAATCTCAACGTGAAAACTTGCCTCCAGGTTAGGCCCCTAGTAGCCGTGCAGAAAGGGAGGCAGGCAGCTGTTTCCATCAGTTCTTAGTCGCTTATATGCTTTATGTGAAAGGAAGTACACTTTTGAGGACTCGTAGGCCTCTCGGGTATGCATCACTTTCCCTCCAAGGTCACTGACTACCTCCAGACCCCCGTGGGCCTGCTGAGCCACTTCGAGACCCGTTGGTTGATCCCTTGGAGGCCCTCTGTGCCTGCCGAGTGATGGGCAACACCCTGTACGTTCCTTGAGGAGAGCTACATTTCCAGAGTCCTCGAACAGCCTCAGGACAACATTTCTGGTGAGTCCGACTGTGTCATGGCCCTTGTGTGAGCTTCCGTGAGAAAACAGTGTGCTTTGAGTACTTGGAGGACCTCGTACCCGAAGTCACTCTGCCTGAGGAGAAAGTCAGCATCTCACCACGCGGTGTCGCTAACGGCACACCCAGCCTGAACAGATGCCTGGAAGTAAGGCCCTGATGTGCCGTGCAGAAGCGGAGGCGTGCAGCAGTTTCCATGAGGCGGTGGCCTCTGCTCTGGGTAACTTCCACGGCAGCACAGTTTTCTGAACTCCTAGGAGGCTAGCGTGGGCACCCTGTTCCGGCAGGAACCCTGAGTACCCCCAGGCCCTCCTGGGTCTGCTAAGCAACATCCGGGCCCGTAGCCCTTTAGAGCCCTTCTGTGTGCCGAGCGTAGGGAAACGCACTGCACTCTCTTTGGGAGCAGCTTAATTTCCTCAGCACTCGCACACGTTCACGAACACCGTTGTGGCACCTCCCTCATGGCGTCGAAGTCTTACGCATTGCCCTGGTCTGAGCTGAACTCCGAGTAACACTCGGCTTCGCATTCCATCTAGGAGCTCCTGCCTGAATTCACCGTGCCCCCCAGAGATAGTCGGCGTGCGTTCCTACTGCCATTTAAGTAAGTCCTGCTCTTCCTGTGACACTGCAGACTTTGGAATAGCCACAGGCCCAGAGGAGCAGCTGCAGCGTTCCTTGGTTGAGGCAGTTCGCTTGATGCAGAACACCCTACTTCGCGAAATTGATTCAGGGGTGGAAACACAGGGTAACCAGTGTGCCTTTAGATTTGTTAGAAACCACAGGGGTGTATGCTGAGTGTGCCCATGGAAACGGGGGCCTGCGGGAACTAGCCTTGCTTTCCCATTTTGAAGGCTGCATTCATGCTGCCTTGAAGCTACCTGACATTCCCTGCTCTTGACAGGCCTGTCAACCCTGTAAGAATGCTTCGCGGAAAAGTATGAGTCTGTTCTGTCTGAACCAGGTGCTTCCGTGGCCGCGGTTGGGGTCCGCCTGACAAGCTCTAGAGCTAAAGGGAATCTCAACGTGAAAACTTGCCTCCAGGTTAGGCCCCTAGTAGCCGTGCAGAAAGGGAGGCAGGCAGCTGTTTCCATCAGTTCTTAGTCGCTTATATGCTTTATGTGAAAGGAAGTACACTTTTGAGGACTCGTAGGCCTCTCGGGTATGCATCACTTTCCCTCCAAGGTCACTGACTACCTCCAGACCCCCGTGGGCCTGCTGAGCCACTTCGAGACCCGTTGGTTGATCCCTCGGAGACCCTCTGTGCCTGCCGAGGGATGGGCAGCACCCTGTACGTTCCTTGAGGAGAGCTACATTTCCAGAGTCCTCGAACAGCCTCAGGACAACATTTCTGGTGAGTCCGACTGTGTCATGGCCCTTGTGTGAGCTTCCGTGAGAAAACAGTGTGCTTTGAGTACTTGGAGGACCTCGTACCCGAAGTCACTCTGCCTGAGGAGAAAGTCAGCATCTCACCACGCGGTGTCGCTAACGGCACACCCAGCGTGAACAGATGCCTGGAAGTAAGGCCCAGACCTGCCGTGCAGAAGCGGAGGCGTGCAGCAGTTTCCAAGAGGCGGTGGCCTCTGCTCTGGGTAACTTCTGCGGCAGCACAGTTTTCTGGACACCTAGGAGGCTAGCGTGGGCACCCTGTTCCGGCAGGAACCCTGAGTACCCCCAGGCCCTCCTGGGTCTGCTAAGCAACATCCGGGCCCGTAGCCCTTTAGAGCCCTTCTGTGTATGCCGAGCATAGGAAAACGCACTGCACTCTCTTTGGGAGCAGCTTAATTTCCTCAGCACTCGCACACGATCACGAACACCGTTGTGGCACCTCCCTCATGGCGTCGAAGTCTTACGCATTGCCCTGGTCTGAGCTGAACTCCGAGTAACCCTCGGCTTCGCATTCCATCTAGGAGCTCCTGCCTGAAGTCACCGTGCCTCCCAGAGATAGTCGGCGTGCGTTCTTACTGCCATTTAACTAAGTCCTGCTCTTCCTGTGACACTGCAGGCTTTGGAATAGCCACAGGCCCAGAGGAGCAGCTGCGGCGTTCCTTGGTTGAGGCAGTTCGCTTGATGCAGAACACCCTACTTCGAGAAGTTGATTCAGGGGAAGAAACACAGGGGAACCTGTGTGCTTTAGACTTGTTAGAAACCACAGGGGTGTATGCTGAGTGTGCCCATGGAAACGGGGGCCTGCGGGAACTAGCCTTGCTTTCCCATTTTGAAGGCTGCATTCATGCTGCCTTGAAGCTACCTGACATTCCCTGCTCTTGACAGGCCTGTCAACCCTGTAAGAATGCTTCGCGGAAAAGTATGAGTCTGTTCTGTCTGAACCAGGTGCTTCCGTGGCCGCGGTTGGGGTCCGCCTGACAAGCTCTAGAGCTAAAGGGAATCTCAACGTGAAAACTTGCCTCCAGGTTAGGCCCCTAGTAGCCGTGCAGAAAGGGAGGCAGGCAGCTGTTTCCATCAGTTCTTAGTCGCTTATATGCTTTATGTGAAAGGAAGTACACTTTTGAGGACTCGTAGGCCTCTCGGGTATGCATCACTTTCCCTCCAAGGTCACTGACTACCTCCAGACCCCCGTGGGCCTGCTGAGCCACTTCGAGACCCGTTGGTTGATCCCTTGGAGGCCCTCTGTGCCTGCCGAGTGATGGGCAACACCCTGTACGTTCCTTGAGGAGAGCTACATTTCCAGAGTCCTCGAACAGCCTCAGGACAACATTTCTGGTGAGTCCGACTGTGTCATGGCCCTTGTGTGAGCTTCCGTGAGAAAACAGTGTGCTTTGAGTACTTGGAGGACCTCGTACCCGAAGTCACTCTGCCTGAGGAGAAAGTCAGCATCTCACCACGCGGTGTCGCTAACGGCACACCCAGCCTGAACAGATGCCTGGAAGTAAGGCCCTGATGTGCCGTGCAGAAGCGGAGGCGTGCAGCAGTTTCCATGAGGCGGTGGCCTCTGCTCTGGGTAACTTCCACGGCAGCACAGTTTTCTGAACTCCTAGGAGGCTAGCGTGGGCACCCTGTTCCGGCAGGAACCCTGAGTACCCCCAGGCCCTCCTGGGTCTGCTAAGCAACATCCGGGCCCGTAGCCCTTTAGAGCCCTTCTGTGTGCCGAGCGTAGGGAAACGCACTGCACTCTCTTTGGGAGCAGCTTAATTTCCTCAGCACTCGCACACGTTCACGAACACCGTTGTGGCACCTCCCTCATGGCGTCGAAGTCTTACGCATTGCCCTGGTCTGAGCTGAACTCCGAGTAACCCTCGGCTTCGCATTCCATCTAGGAGCTCCTGCCTGAAGTCACCGTGCCTCCCAGAGATAGTCGGCGTGCGTTCTTACTGCCATTTAAGTAAGTCCTGCTCTTCCTGTGACACTGCAGGCTTTGGAATAGCCACAGGCCCAGAGGAGCAGCTGCGGCGTTCCTTGGTTGAGGCAGTTCGCTTGATGCAGAACACCCTACTTCGAGAAGTTGATTCAGGGGGAAGAAACACAGGGGAACCTGTGTGCTTTAGACTTGTTAGAAACCACAGGGGTGTATGCTGAGTGTGCCCATGGAAACGGGGGCCTGCGGGAACTACCCTTGCTTTCCCATTTTGAAGGCTGCATTCATGCTGCCTTGAAGCTACCTGACATTCCCTGCTCTTGACAGGCCTGTCAACCCTGTAAGAATGCTTCGGGGAAAATTATGAGTCTTTTCTGTCTAAACCAGGTGCTTCCGTGGCCGCGGTTGTGGTCCGCCTGACAAACTCTAGCGCTATAGGGAATCTCAACGTGAAAACTTGCCTCCAGGTTAGGCCCCTAGTAGCAGTGCAGAAAGGGAGGCAGGCAGCTGTTTCCATGAATTCTTAGTCGATTAAATGCTTGATGTGAAAGCAAGTACACTTTTGAGGACTCCTAGGCCTCTCGGGTATACATCACTTTCCCTCGAGGTTCACTGAGTACCTCCAGACCCCCGTGGGCCGGCTGAGCCACTTCGGGACCCATTGGTTGATCCCTCGGAGGCCCTCTGTGCCTGCCGAGGGATGGGCAGCACCCTGTACGTTCCTTGAGGAGAGCTACATTACCAGAGTCCTCGAACAGCCTCAGGACAACATTTCTGGTGAGTCCGACTGTGTCATGGCCCTTGTGTGAGCTTCCGTGAGAAAACAGTGTGCTTTGAGTACTTGGAGGACCTCGTACCCGAAGTCACTCTGCCTGAGGAGAAAGTCAGCATCTCACCACGCGGTGTCGCTAACGGCACACCCAGCCTGAACAGATGCCTGGAAGTAAGGCCCTGATTTGCCGTGCAGAAGCGGAGGCGTGCAGCAGTTTCCATGAGGCGGTGGCCTCTGCTCTGGGTAACTTCCACGGCAGCACAGTTTTCTGGACTCCTAGGAGGCTAGCGTGGGCACCCTGTTCCGGCAGGAACCCTGAGTACCCCCAGGCCCTCCTGGGTCTGCTAAGCAACATCCGGGCCCGTAGCCCTTTAGAGCCCTTCTGTGTGCCGAGCGTAGGGAAACGCACTGCACTCTCTTTGGGAGCAGCTTAATTTCCTCAGCACTCGCACACGTTCACGAACACCGTTGTGGCACCTCCCTCATGGCGTCGAAGTCTTACGAATTGCCCTGGTCTGAGCTGAACTCCGAGTAACCCTCGGCTTCGCATTCCATCTAGGAGCTCCTGCCTGAAGTCACCGTGCCTCCCAGAGATAGTCGTCGTGCGTTCTTACTGCCATTTAACTAAGTCCTGCTCTTCCTGTGACACTGCAGGCTTTTGGATAGCCACAGGCCCAGAGGAGCAGCTGCGGCGTTCCTTGGTTGAGGCAGTTCGCTTGATGCAGAACACCCTAGTTCGAGAAGTTGATTCAGGGGTGGAAACACAGGGTCACCAGTGTGGCTTTAGACTTGTTAGAAACCACAGGGGTGTATGCTGAGTGTGCCCATGGAAACGGGGGCCTGCGGGAACTAGCCTTGCTTTCCCATTTTGAAGGCTGCATTCATGCTGCCTTGAAGCTATCTGACATTCCCTGCTCTTGACAGGCCTGTCAACCCTGTAAGAATGCTTCGCGGAAAAGTATGAGTCTGTTCTGTCTGAACCAGGTGCTTCCGTGGCCGCGGTTGGGGTCCGCCTGACAAGCTCTAGAGCTAAAGGGAATCTCAACGTGAAAACTTGCCTCCAGGTTAGGCCCCTAGTAGCCGTGCAGAAAGGGAGGCAGGCAGCTGTTTCCATGAATTCTTAGTCGATTAAATGCTTGATGTGAAAGCAAGTACACTTTTGAGGACTCCTAGGCCTCTCGGGTATACATCACTTTCCCTCGAGGTTCACTGAGTACCTCCAGACCCCCGTGGGCCGGCTGAGCCATTTTGGGACCCATTGGTTGATCCCTCGGAGGCCCTCTGTGCCTGCCGAGGGATGGGCAGCACCCTGTACGTTCCTTGAGGAGAGCTACATTTCCAGAGTCCTCGAACAGCCTCAGGACAACATTTCTGGTGAGTCCGACTGTGTCATGGCCCTTGTGTGAGCTTCCGTGAGAAAACAGTGTGCTTTGAGTACTTGGAGGACCTCGTACCCGAAGTCACTCTGCCTGAGGAGAAAGTCAGCATCTCACCACGCGGTGTCGCTAACGGCACACCCAGCCTGAACAGATGCCTGGAAGTAAGGCCCTGATTTGCCGTGCAGAAGCGGAGGCGTGCAGCAGTTTCCATGAGGCGGTGGCCTCTGCTCTGGGTAACTTCCACGGCAGCACAGTTTTCTGGACTCCTAGGAGGCTAGCGTGGGCACCCTGTTCCGGCAGGAACCCTGAGTACCCCCAGGCCCTCCTGGGTCTGCTAAGCAACATCCGGGCCCGTAGCCCTTTAGAGCCCTTCTGTGTGCCGAGCGTAGGGAAACGCACTGCACTCTCTTTGGGAGCAGCTTAATTTCCTCAGCACTCGCACACGTTCACGAACACCGTTGTGGCACCTCCCTCATGGCGTCGAAGTCTTACGCATTGCCCTGGTCTGAGCTGAACTCCGAGTAACCCTCGGCTTCGCATTCCATCTAGGAGCTCCTGCCTGAAGTCACCGTGCCTCCCAGAGATAGTCGGCGTGCGTTCTTACTGCCATTTAAGTAAGTCCTGCTCTTCCTGTGACACTGCAGGCTTTGGAATAGCCACAGGCCCAGAGGAGCAGCTGCGGCGTTCCTTGGTTGAGGCAGTTCGCTTGATGCAGAACACCCTACTTCGAGAAGTTGATTCAGGGGAAGAAACACAGGGGAACCAGTGTGTCTTTAGATTTGTTAGAAACCACAGGGGTGTATGCTGAGTGTGCCCATGGAAACGGGGGCCTGCGGGAACTAGCCTTGCTTTCCCATTTTGAAGGCTGCATTCATGCTGCCTTGAAGCTACCTGACATTCCCTGCTCTTGACAGGCCTGTCAACCCTGTAAGAATGCTTCGCGGAAAAGTATGAGTCTGTTCTGTCTGAACCAGGTGCTTCCGTGGCCGCGGTTGGGGTCCGCCTGACAAGCTCTAGAGCTAAAGGGAATCTCAACGTGAAAACTTGCCTCCAGGTTAGGCCCCTAGTAGCCGTGCAGAAAGGGAGGCAGGCAGCTGTTTCCATCAGTTCTTAGTCGCTTATATGCTTTATGTGAAAGGAAGTACACTTTTGAGGACTCGTAGGCCTCTCGGGTATGCATCACTTTCCCTCCAAGGTCACTGACTACCTCCAGACCCCCGTGGGCCTGCTGAGCCACTTCCAGACCCGTTGGTTGATCCCTCGGAGGCCCTCTGTGCCTGCCGAGGGATGGGCAGCACCCTGTACGTTCCTTGAGGAGAGATACATTTCCAGAGTCCTCGAACAGCCTCAGGACAACATTTCTGGTGAGTCCGACTGTGTCATGGCCCTTGTGTGAGCTTCCGTGAGAAAACAGTGTGCTTTGAGTACTTGGAGGACCTCGTACCCGAAGTCACTCTGCCTGAGGAGAAAGTCAGCATCTCACCACGCGGTGTCGCTAACGGCACACCCAGCCTGAACAGATGCCTGGAAGTAAGGCCCAGACCTGCCGTGCAGAAGCGGAGGCGTGCAGCAGTTTCCATGAGGCGGTGGCCTCTGCTCTGGGTAACTTCCATGGCAGCACAGTTTTCTGGACACCTAGGAGGCTAGCGTGGGCACCCTGTTCCGGCAGGAACCCTGAGTACCCCCAGGCCCTCCTGGGTCTGCTAAGCAACATCCGGGCCCGTAGCCCTTTAGAGCCCCTCTGTGTATGCCGAGCGTAGGGAAACGCACTGCACTCTCTTTGGGAGCAGCTTAATTTCCTCAGCACTCGCACACGATCACGAACACCGTTGTGGCACCTCCCTCATGGCGTCGAAGTCTTACGCATTGCCCTGGTCTGAGCTGAACTCCGAGTAACCCTCGGCTTCGCATTCCATCTAGGAGCTCCTGCCTGAAGTCACCGTGCCTCCCAGAGATAGTCGGCGTGCGTTCTTACTGCCATTTAAGTAAGTCCTGCTCTTCCTGTGACACTGCAGGCTTTGGAATAGCCACAGGCCCAGAGGAGCAGCTGCGGCGTTCCTTGGTTGAGGCAGTTCGCTTGATGCAGAACACCCTACTTCGAGAAGTTGATTCAGGGGAAGAAACACAGGGGAACCTGTGTGCTTTAGACTTGTTAGAAACCACAGGGGTGTATGCTGAGTGTGCCCATGGAAACGGGGGCCTGCGGGAACTACCCTTGATTTCCCATTTTGAAGGCTGCATTCATGCTGCCTTGAAGCTACCTGACATTCCCTGCTCTTGACAGGCCTGTCAACCCTGTAAGAATGCTTCGCGGAAAAGTATGAGTCTGTTCTGTCTGAACCAGGTGCTTCCGTGGCCGCGGTTGGGGTCCGCCTGACAAGCTCTAGAGCTAAAGGGAATCTCAACGTGAAAACTTGCCTTCAGGTTAGGCCCCTAGTAGCCGTGCAGAAAGGGAGGCAGGCAGCTGTTTCCATCAGTTCTTAGTCGCTTATATGCTTTATGTGAAAGGAAGTACACTTTTGAGGACTCGTAGGCCTCTCGGGTATGCATCACTTTCCCTCCAAGGTCACTGACTACCTCCAGACCCCCGTGGGCCTGCTGAGCCACTTCGAGACCCGTTGGTTGATCCCTCGGAGGGCTCTGTGCCTGCCGAGGGATGGGCAGCACCCTGTACGTTCCTTGAGGAGAGCTACATTTCCAGAGTCCTCGAACAGCCTCAGGACAACATTTCTGGTGAGTCCGACTGTGTCATGGCCCTTGTGTGAGCTTCCGTGAGAAAACAGTGTGCTTTGAGTACTTGGAGGACCTCGTACCCGAAGTCACTCTGCCTGAGGAGAAAGTCAGCATCTCACCACGCGGTGTCGCTAACGGCATACCCAGCCTGAACAGATGCCTGGAAGTAAGGCCCAGACCTGCCGTGCAGAAGCGGAGGCGTGCAGCAGTTTCCAAGAGGCGGTGGCCTCTGCTCTGGGTAACTTCCGCGGCAGCACAGTTTTCTGGACACCTAGGAGGCTAGCGTGGGCACCCTGTTCCGGCAGGAACCCTGAGTAACCCCAGGCCCTCCTGGGTCTGCTAAGCAACATCCTGGCCCGTAGCCCTTTAGAGGCCTCTGTGTATGCCGAGCGTAGGGAAACGCACTGCACTCTCTTTGGGAGCAGCTTAATTTCCTCAGCACTCGCACACGATCACGAACACCGTTGTGGCACCTCCCTCATGGCGTCGAAGTCTTACGCATTGCCCTGGTCTGAGCTGAACTCCGAGTAACCCTCGGCTTCGCATTCCATCTAGGAGCTCCTCCCTGAAGTCACCGTGCCTCCCAGAGATAGTCGGCGTGCGTTCTTACTGCCATTTAAGTAAGTCCTGCTCTTCCTGTGACACTGCAGGCTTTGGAATAGCCACAGGCCCAGAGGAGCAGCTGCGGCGTTCCTTGGTTGAGGCAGTTCGCTTGATGCAGAACACCCTACTTCGAGAAGTTGATTCAGGGGAAGAAACACAGGGGAACCAGTGTGTCTTTAGATTTGTTAGAAACCACAGGGGTGTATGCTGAGTGTGCCCATGGAAACGGGGGCCTGCGGGAACTAGCCTTGCTTTCCCATTTTGAAGGCTGCATTCATGCTGCCTTGAAGCTACCTGACATTCCCTGCTCTTGACAGGCCTGTCAACCCTGTAAGAATGCTTCGCGGAAAAGTATGAGTCTGTTCTGTCTGAACCAGGTGCTTCCGTGGCCGCGGTTGGGGTCCGCCTGACAAGCTCTAGAGCTAAAGGGAATCTCAACGTGAAAACTTGCCTCCAGGTTAGGCCCCTAGTAGCCGTGCAGAAAGGGAGGCAGGCAGCTGTTTCCATCAGTTCTTAGTCGCTTATATGCTTTATGTGAAAGGAAGTACACTTTTGAGGACTCGTAGGCCTCTCGGGTATGCATCACTTTCCCTCCAAGGTCACTGACTACCTCCAGACCCCCGTGGGCCTGCTGAGCCACTTCGAGACCCGTTGGTTGATCCCTCGGAGGCCCTCTGTGCCTGCCGAGGGATGGGCAGCACCCTGTACGTTCCTTGAGGAGAGCTACATTTCCAGAGTCCTCGAACAGCCTCAGGACAACATTTCTGGTGAGTCCGACTGTGTCATGGCCCTTGTGTGAGCTTCCGTGAGAAAACAGTGTGCTTTGAGTACTTGGAGGACCTCGTACCCGAAGTCACTCTGCCTGAGGAGAAAGTCAGCATCTCACCACGCGGTGTCGCTAACGGCACACCCAGCCTGAACAGATGCCTGGAAGTAAGGCCCAGACCTGCCGTGCAGAAGCGGAGGCGTGCAGCAGTTTCCATGAGGCGGTGGCCTCTGCTCTGGGTAACTTCCACGGCAGCACAGTTTTCTGGACACCTAGGAGGCTAGCGTGGGCACCCTGTTCCGGCAGGAACCCTGAGTACCCCCAGGCCCTCCTGGGTCTGCTAAGCAACATCCGGGCCCGTAGCCCTTTAGAGCCCCTCTGTGTATGCCGAGCGTAGGGAAACGCACTGCACTCTCTTTGGGAGCAGCTTAATTTCCTCAGCACTCGCACACGATCACGAACACCGTTGTGGCACCTCCCTCATGGCGTCGAAGTCTTACGCATTGCCCTGGTCTGAGCTGAACTCCGAGTAACCCTCGGCTTCGCATTCCATCTAGGAGCTCCTGCCTGAAGTCACCGTGCCTCCCAGAGATAGTCGGCGTGCGTTCTTACTGCCATTTAAGTAAGTCCTGCTCTTCCTGTGACACTGCAGGCTTTGGAATAGCCACAGGCCCAGAGGAGCAGCTGCGGCGTTCCTTGGTTGAGGCAGTTCGCTTGATGCAGAACACCCTACTTCGAGAAGTTGATTCAGGGGAAGAAACACAGGGGAACCTGTGTGCTTTAGACTTGTTAGAAACCACAGGGGTGTATGCTGAGTGTGCCCATGGAAACGGGGGCCTGCGGGAACTACCCTTGATTTCCCATTTTGAAGGCTGCATTCATGCTGCCTTGAAGCTACCTGACATTCCCTGCTCTTGACAGGCCTGTCAACCCTGTAAGAATGCTTCGCGGAAAAGTATGAGTCTGTTCTGTCTGAACCAGGTGCTTCCGTGGCCGCGGTTGGGGTCCGCCTGACAAGCTCTAGAGCTAAAGGGAATCTCAACGTGAAAACTTGCCTTCAGGTTAGGCCCCTAGTAGCCGTGCAGAAAGGGAGGCAGGCAGCTGTTTCCATCAGTTCTTAGTCGCTTATATGCTTTATGTGAAAGGAAGTACACTTTTGAGGACTCGTAGGCCTCTCGGGTATGCATCACTTTCCCTCCAAGGTCACTGACTACCTCCAGACCCCCGTGGGCCTGCTGAGCCACTTCGAGACCCGTTGGTTGATCCCTCGGAGGGCTCTGTGCCTGCCGAGGGATGGGCAGCACCCTGTACGTTCCTTGAGGAGAGCTACATTTCCAGAGTCCTCGAACAGCCTCAGGACAACATTTCTGGTGAGTCCGACTGTGTCATGGCCCTTGTGTGAGCTTCCGTGAGAAAACAGTGTGCTTTGAGTACTTGGAGGACCTCGTACCTGAAGTCACTCTGCCTGAGGAGAAAGTCAGCATCTCACCACGCGGTGTCGCTAACGGCATACCCAGCCTGAACAGATGCCTGGAAGTAAGGCCCAGACCTGCCGTGCAGAAGCGGAGGCGTGCAGCAGTTTCCAAGAGGCGGTGGCCTCTGCTCTGGGTAACTTCCGCGGCAGCACAGTTTTCTGGACACCTAGGAGGCTAGCGTGGGCACCCTGTTCCGGCAGGAACCCTGAGTACCCCCAGGCCCTCCTGGGTCTGCTAAGCAACATCCTGGCCCGTAGCCCTTTAGAGCCCCTCTGTGTATGCCGAGCGTAGGGAAACGCACTGTACTTTCTTTGGGAGCAGCTTAATTTCCTCAGCACTCGCACACGATCACGAACACCGTTGTGGCACCTCCCTCATGGCGTCGAAGTCTTACGCATTGCCCTGGTCTGAGCTGAACTCCGAGTAACCCTCGGCTTCGCATTCCATCTAGGAGCTCCTGCCTGAAGTCACCGTGCCTCCCAGAGATAGTCGGCGTGCGTTCTTACTGCCATTTAAGTAAGTCCTGCTCTTCCTGTGACACTGCAGGCTTTGGAATAGCCACAGGCCCAGAGGAGCAGCTGCGGCGTTCCTTGGTTGAGGCAGTTCGCTTGATGCAGAACACCCTACTTCGAGAAGTTGATTCAGGGGAAAAAACACAGGGTAACCAGTGTGCCTTTAGATTTGTTAGAAACCACAGGGGTGTATGCTGAGTGTGCCCATGGAAACGGGGGCCTGCAGGAACTAGCCTTGCTTTCCCATTTTGAAGGCTGCATTCATGCTGCCTTGAAGCTACCTGACATTCCCTGCTCTTGACAGGCCTGTCAACCCTGTAAGAATGCTTCGCGGAAAAGTATGAGTCTGTTCTGTCTGAACCAGGTGCTTCCGTGGCCGCGGTTGGGGTCCGCCTGACAAGCTCTAGAGCTAAAGGGAATCTCAACGTGAAAACTTGCCTCCAGGTTAGGCCCCTAGTAGCCGTGCAGAAAGGGAGGCAGGCAGCTGTTTCCATCAGTTCTTAGTCGCTTATATGCTTTATGTGAAAGGAAGTACACTTTTGAGGACTCGTAGGCCTCTCGGGTATGCATCACTTTCCCTCCAAGGTCACTGACTACCTCCAGACCCCCGTGGGCCTGCTGAGCCACTTCGAGACCCGTTGGTTGATCCCTTGGAGGCCCTCTGTGCCTGCCGAGTGATGGGCAACACCCTGTACGTTCCTTGAGGAGAGCTACATTTCCAGAGTCCTCGAACAGCCTCAGGACAACATTTCTGGTGAGTCCGACTGTGTCATGGCCCTTGTGTGAGCTTCCGTGAGAAAACAGTGTGCTTTGAGTACTTGGAGGACCTCGTACCCGAAGTCACTCTGCCTGAGGAGAAAGTCAGCATCTCACCACGCGGTGTCGCTAACGGCACACCCAGCGTGAACAGATGCCTGGAAGTAAGGCCCTGATTTGCCGTGCAGAAGCGGAGGCGTGCAGCAGTTTCCAAGAGGCGGTGGCTTCTGCTCTGGGTAACTTCCACGGCAGCACAGTTTTCTGGACACCTAGGAGGCTAGCGTGGGCACCCTGTTCCGGCAGGAACCCTGAGTACCCCCAGGCCCTCCTGGGTCTGCTAAGCAACATCCGGGCCCGTAGCCCTTTAGAGCCCCTCTGTGTATGCCGAGCGTAGGAAAACGCACTGCACTCTCTTTGGGAGCAGCTTAATTTCCTCAGCACTCGCACACGTTCACGAACATGTTGTGGCACCTCCCTCATGGCGTCGAAGTCTTACGCATTGCCCTGGTCTGAGCTGAACTCCGAGTAACCCTCGGCTTCGCATTCCATCTAGGAGCTCCTGCCTGAAGTCACCGTGCCTCCCAGAGATAGTCGGCGTGCGTTCTTACTGCCATTTAAGTAAGTCCTGCTCTTCCTGTGACACTGCAGGCTTTGGAATAGCCACAGGCCCAGAGGAGCAGCTGCGGCGTTCCTTGGTTGAGGCAGTTCGCTTGATGCAGAACACCCTACTTCGAGAAGTTGATTCAGGGGAAGAAACACAGGGGAACCTGTGTGCTTTAGACTTGTTAGAAACCACAGGGGTGTATGCTGAGTGTGCCCATGGAAACGGGGGCCTGCGGGAACTACCCTTGATTTCCCATTTTGAAGGCTGCATTCATGCTGCCTTGAAGCTACCTGACATTCCCTGCTCTTGACAGGCCTGTCAACCCTGTAAGAATGCTTCGCGGAAAAGTATGAGTCTGTTCTGTCTGAACCAGGTGCTTCCGTGGCCGCGGTTGGGGTCCGCCTGACAGGCTCTAGAGCTAAAGGGAATCTCAACGTGAAAACTTGCCTCCAGGTTAGGCCCCTAGTAGCCGTGCAGAAAGGGAGGCAGGCAGCTGTTTCCATCAGTTCTTAGTCGCTTATATGCTTTATGTGAAAGGAAGTACACTTTTGAGGACTCGTAGGCCTCTCGGGTATGCATCACTTTCCCTCCAAGGTCACTGACTACCTCCAGACCCCCGTGGGCCTGCTGAGCCACTTCGAGACCCGTTGGTTGATCCCTCGGAGGCCCTCTGTGCCTGCCGAGGGATGGGCAGCACCCTGTACGTTCCTTGAGGAGAGCTACATTTCCAGAGTCCTCGAACAGCCTCAGGACAACATTTCTCATGAGTCCGACTGTGTCATGGCCCTTGTGTGAGCTTCCGTGAGAAAACAGTGTGCTTTGAGTACTTGGAGGACCTCGTACCCGAAGTCACTCTGCCTGAGGAGAAAGTCAGCATCTCACCACGCGGTGTCGCTAACGGCACACCCAGCCTGAACAGATGCCTGGAAGTAAGGCCCAGACCTGCCGTGCAGAAGCGGAGGCGTGCAGCAGTTTCCATGAGGCGGTGGCCTCTGCTCTGGGTAACTTCCGCGGCAGCACAGTTTTCTGGACACCTAGGAGGCTAGCGTGGGCACCCTGTTCCGGCAGGAACCCTGAGTACCCCCAGGCCCTCCTGGGTCTGCTAAGCAACATCCGGGCCCGTAGCCCTTTAGAGCCCTTCTGTGTATGCCGAGCGTAGGAAAACGCACTGCACTCTCTTTGGGAGCAGCTTAATTTCCTCAGCACTCGCACACGATCACGAACACCGTTGTGGCACCTCCCTCATGGCGTCGAAGTCTTACGCATTGCCCTGGTCTGAGCTGAACTCCGAGTAACCCTCGGCTTCGCATTCCATCTAGGAGCTCCTGCCTGAAGTCACCGTGCCTCCCAGAGATAGTCGTCGTGCGTTCTTACTGCCATTTAAGTAAGTCCTGCTCTTCCTGTGACACTGCAGGCTTTGGAATAGCCACAGGCCCAGAGGAGCAGCTGCGGCGTTCCTTGGTTGAGGCAGTTCGCTTGATGCAGAACACCCTACTTCGAGAAGTTGATTCAGGGGAAGAAACACAGGGGAACCAGTGTGTCTTTAGATTTGTTAGAAACCACAGGGGTGTATGCTGAGTGTGCCCATGGAAACGGGGGCCTGCGGGAACTAGCCTTGCTTTCCCATTTTGAAGGCTGCATTCATGCTGCCTTGAAGCTACCTGACATTCCCTGCTCTTGACAGGCCTGTCAACCCTGTAAGAATGCTTCGCGGAAAAGTATGAGTCTGTTCTGTCTGAACCAGGTGCTTCCGTGGCCGCGGTTGGGGTCCGCCTGACAAGCTCTAGAGCTAAAGGGAATCTCAACGTGAAAACTTGCCTCCAGGTTAGGCCCCTAGTAGCCGTGCAGAAAGGGAGGCAGGCAGCTGTTTCCATCAGTTCTTAGTCGCTTATATGCTTTATGTGAAAGGAAGTACACTTTTGAGGACTCGTAGGCCTCTCGGGTATGCATCACTTTCCCTCCAAGGTCACTGACTACCTCCAGACCCCCGTGGGCCTGCTGAGCCACTTCCAGACCCGTTGGTTGATCCCTCGGAGGCCCTCTGTGCCTGCCGAGGGATGGGCAGCACCCTGTACGTTCCTTGAGGAGAGATACATTTCCAGAGTCCTCGAACAGCCTCAGGACAACATTTCTGGTGAGTCCGACTGTGTCATGGCCCTTGTGTGAGCTTCCGTGAGAAAACAGTGTGCTTTGAGTACTTGGAGGACCTCGTACCCGAAGTCACTCTGCCTGAGGAGAAAGTCAGCATCTCACCACGCGGTGTCGCTAACGGCACACCCAGCGTGAACAGATGCCTGGAAGTAAGGCCCTGATTTGCCATGCAGAAGCGGAGGCGTGCAGCAGTTTCCAAGAGGCGGTGGCCTCTGCTCTGGGTAACTTCCGCGGCAGCACAGTTTTCTGGACACCTAGGAGGCTAGCGTGGGCACCCTGTTCCGGCAGGAACCCTGAGTACCCCCAGGCCCTCCTGGGTCTGCTAAGCAACATCCGGGCCCGTAGCCCTTTAGAGCCCTTCTGTGTATGCCGAGCGTAGGGAAACGCACTGCACTCTCTTTGGGAGCAGCTTAATTTCCTCAGCACTCGCACACGTTCACGAACACCGTTGTGGCACCTCCCTCATGGCGTCGAAGTCTTACGCATTGCCCTGGTCTGAGCTGAACTCCGAGTAACCCTCGGCTTCGCATTCCATCTAGGAGCTCCTGCCTGAAGTCACCGTGCCTCCCAGAGATAGTCGGCGTGCGTTCTTACTGCCATTTAAGTAAGTCCTGCTCTTCCTGTGACACTGCAGGCTTTGGAATAGCCACAGGCCCAGAGGAGCAGCTGTGGCGTTCCTTGGTTGAGGCAGTTCGCTTGGTGCAGAACACCCTACTTCGAGAAGTTGATTCAGGGGAAGAAACACAGGGGAACCTGTGTGCTTTAGACTTGTTAGAAACCACAGGGGTGTATGCTGAGTGTGCCCATGGAAACGGGGGCCTGCGGGAACTACCCTTGATTTCCCATTTTGAAGGCTGCATTCATGCTGCCTTGAAGCTACCTGACATTCCCTGCTCTTGACAGGCCTGTCAACCCTGTAAGAATGCTTCGCGGAAAAGTATGAGTCTGTTCTGTCTGAACCAGGTGCTTCCGTGGCCGCGGTTGGGGTCCGCCTGACAAGCTCTAGAGCTAAAGGGAATCTCAACGTGAAAACTTGCCTCCAGGTTAGGCCCCTAGTAGCCGTGCAGAAAGGGAGGCAGGCAGCTGTTTCCATCAGTTCTTAGTCGCTTATATGCTTTATGTGAAAGGAAGTACACTTTTGAGGACTCGTAGGCCTCTCGGGTATGCATCACTTTCCCTCCAAGGTCACTGACTACCTCCAGACCCCCGTGGGCCTGCTGAGCCACTTCGAGACCCGTTGGTTGATCCCTCGGGGGCCCTCTGTGCCTGCCGAGGGATGGGCAGCACCCTGTACGTTCCTTGAGGAGAGCTACATTTCCAGAGTCCTCGAACAGCCTCAGGACAACATTTCTGGTGAGTCTGACTGTGTCATGGCTCTTGTGTGAGCTTCCGTGAGAAAACAGTGTGCTTTGAGTACTTGGAGGACCTCGTACCCGAAGTCACTCTGCCTGAGGAGAAAGTCAGCATCTCACCACGCGGTGTCGCTAACGGCACACCCAGCCTGAACAGATGCCTGGAAGTAAGGCCCAGACCTGCCGTGCAGAAGCGGAGGCGTGCAGCAGTTTCCATGAGGCGGTGGCCTCTGCTCTGGGTAACTTCCACGGCAGCACAGTTTTCTGGACACCTAGGAGGCTAGCGTGGGCACCCTGTTCCGGCAGGAACCCTGAGTACCCCCAGGCCCTCCTGGGTCTGCTAAGCAACATCCGGGCCCGTAGCCCTTTAGAGCCCCTCTGTGTATGCCGAGCGTAGGGAAACAACTGCACTCTCTTTGGGAGCAGCTTAATTTCCTCAGCACTCGCACACGATCACGAACACCATTGTGGCACCTCCCTCATGGCGTCGAAGTCTTACGCATTGCCCTGGTCTGAGCTGAACTCCGAGTAACCCTCGGCTTCGCATTCCATCTAGGAGCTCCTGCCTGAAGTCACCGTTCCTCCCAGAGATAGTCGGCGTGCGTTCTTACTGCCATTTAAGTAAGTCCTGCTCTTCCTGTGACACTGCAGGCTTTGGAATAGCCACAGGCCCAGAGGAGCAGCTGCGGCGTTCCTTGGTTGAGGCAGTTCGCTTGATGCAGAACACCCTACTTCGAGAAGTTGATTCAGGGGAAGAAACACAGGGGAACCTGTGTGCTTTAGACTTGTTAGAAACCACAGGGGTGTATGCTGAGTGTGCCCATGGAAACGGGGGCCTGCGGGAACTAGCCTTGCTTTCCCATTTTGAAGGCTGCATTCATGCTGCCTTGAAGCTACCTGACATTCCCTGCTCTTGACAGGCCTGTCAACCCTGTAAGAATGCTTCGCGGAAAAGTATGAGTCTGTTCTGTCTGAACCAGGTGCTTCCGTGGCCGCGGTTGGGGTCCGCCTGACAAGCTCTAGAGCTAAAGGGAATCTCAACGTGAAAACTTGCCTCCAGGTTAGGCCCCTAGTAGCCGTGCAGAAAGGGAGGCAGGCAGCTGTTTCCATCAGTTCTTAGTCGCTTATATGCTTTATGTGAAAGGAAGTACACTTTTGAGGACTCGTAGGCCTCTCGGGTATGCATCACTTTCCCTCCAAGGTCACTGACTACCTCCAGACCCCCGTGGGCCTGCTGAGCCACTTCGAGACCCGTTGGTTGATCCCTCGGAGGGCTCTGTGCTTGCCGAGGGATGGGCAACACCCTGTACGTTCCTTGAGGAGAGCTACATTTCCAGAGTCCTCGAACAGCCTCAGGACAACATTTCTGGTGAGTCCGACTGTGTCATGGCCCTTGTGTGAGCTTCCGTGAGAAAACAGTGTGCTTTGAGTACTTGGAGGACCTCGTACCCGAAGTCACTCTGCCTGAGGAGAAAGTCAGCATCTCACCACGCGGTGTCGCTAACGGCATACCCAGCCTGAACAGATGCCTGGAAGTAAGGCCCAGAACTGCCGTGCAGAAGCGGAGGCGTGCAGCAGTTTCCAAGAGGCGGTGGCCTCTGCTCTGGGTAACTTCCGCGGCAGCACAGATTTCTGGACACCTAGGAGGCTAGCGTGGGCACCCTGTTCCGGCAGGAACCCTGAGTACCCCCAGGCCCTCCTGGGTCTGCTAAGCAACATCCGGGCCCGTAGCCCTTTAGAGCCCTTCTGTGTATGCCGAGCGTAGGAAAACGCACTGCACTCTCTTTGGGAGCAGTTTAATTTCCTCAGCACTCGCACACGTTTACGAACACCGTTGTGGCACCTCTCTCATGACGTCGAAGTCTTACGCATTGCCCTGGTCTGAGCTGAACTCCGAGTAACCCTCGGCTTCGCATTCCATCTAGGAGCTCCTGCCTGAAGTCACCGTGCCTCCCAGAGATAGTCGGCGTGCGTTCTTACTGCCATTTAAGTAAGTCCTGCTCTTCCTGTGACACTGCAGGCTTTGGAATAGCCACAGGCCCAGAGGAGCAGCTGCGGCGTTCCTTGGTTGAGGCAGTTCGCTTGATGCAGAACACCCTACTTCGAGAAGTTGATTCAGGGGAAGAAACACAGGGGAACCAGTGTGTCTTTAGATTTGTTAGAAACCACAGGGGTGTATGCTGAGTGTGCCCATGGAAACGGGGGCCTGCGGGAACTAGCCTTGCTTTCCCATTTTGAAGGCTGCATTCATGCTGCCTTGAAGCTACCTGACATTCCCTGCTCTTGACAGGCCTGTCAACCCTGTAAGAATGCTTCGCGGAAAAGTATGAGTCTGTTCTGTCTGAACCAGGTGCTTCCGTGGCCGCGGTTGGGGTCCGCCTGACAAGCTCTAGAGCTAAAGGGAATCTCAACGTGAAAACTTGCCTCCAGGTTAGGCCCCTAGTAGCCGTGCAGAAAGGGAGGCAGGCAGCTGTTTCCATCAGTTCTTAGTCGCTTATATGCTTTATGTGAAAGGAAGTACACTTTTGAGGACTCGTAGGCCTCTCGGGTATGCATCACTTTCCCTCCAAGGTCACTGACTACCTCCAGACCCCCGTGGGCCTGCTGAGCCACTTCGAGACCCGTTGGTTGATCCCTCGGAGGGCTCTGTGCCTGCCGAGGGATGGGCAGCACCCTGTACGTTCCTTGAGGAGAGCTACATTTCCAGAGTCCTCGAACAGCCTCAGGACAACATTTCTGGTGAGTCCGACTGTGTCATGGCCCTTGTGTGAGCTTCCGTGAGAAAACAGTGTGCTTTGAGTACTTGGAGGACCTCGTACCCGAAGTCACTCTGCCTGAGGAGAAAGTCAGCATCTCACCACGCGGTGTCGCTAACGGCACACCCAGCGTGAACAGATGCCTGGAAGTAAGGCCCTGATTTGCCGTGCAGAAGCGGAGGCGTGCAGCAGTTTCCAAGAGGCGGTGGCCTCTGCTCTGGGTAACTTCTGCGGCAGCACAGTTTTCTGGACACCTAGGAGGCTAGCGTGGGCACCCTGTTCCGGCAGGAACCCTGAGTACCCCCAGGCTCTCCTGGGTCTGCTAAGCAACATCCGGGCCCGTAGCCCTTTAGAGCCCTTCTGTGTATGCCGAGCGTAGGAAAACGCACTGCACTCTCTTTGGGAGCAGCTTAATTTCCTCAGCACTCGCACACGTTCACGAACACCGTTGTGGCACCTCCCTCATGGCGTCGAAGTCTTACGCATTGCCCTGGTCTGAGCTGAACTCCGAGTAACCCTCGGCTTCGCATTCCATCTAGGAGCTCCTGCCTGAAGTCACCGTGCCTCCCAGAGATAGTCGGCGTGCGTTCTTACTGCCATTTAAGTAAGTCCTGCTCTTCCTGTGACACTGCAGGCTTTGGAATAGCCACAGGCCCAGAGGAGCAGCTGCGGCGTTCCTTGGTTGAGGCAGTTCGCTTGATGCAGAACACCCTACTTCGAGAAGTTGATTCAGGGGAAGAAACACAGGGGAACCTGTGTGCTTTAGACTTGTTAGAAACCACAGGGGTGTATGCTGAGTGTGCCCATGGAAACGGGGGCCTGCGGGAACTAGCCTTGCTTTCCCATTTTGAAGGCTGCATTCATGCTGCCTTGAAGCTACCTGACATTCCCTGCTCTTGACAGGCCTGTCAACCCTGTAAGAATGCTTCGCGGAAAAGTATGAGTCTGTTCTGTCTGAACCGGGTGCTTCCGTGGCCGCGGTTGGGGTCCGCCTGACAAGCTCTAGAGCTAAAGGGAATCTCAACGTGAAAACTTGCCTTCAGGTTAGGCCCCTAGTAGCCGTGCAGAAAGGGAGGCAGGCAGCTGTTTCCATCAGTTCTTAGTCGCTTATATGCTTTATGTGAAAGGAAGTACACTTTTGAGGACTCGTAGGCCTCTCGGGTATGCATCACTTTCCCTCCAAGGTCACTGACTACCTCCAGACCCCCGTGGGCCTGCTGAGCCACTTCGAGACCCGTTGGTTGATCCCTCGGAGGCCCTCTGTGCCTGCCGAGTGATGGACAACACCCTGTACGTTCCTTGAGGAGAGCTACATTTCCAGAGTCCTCGAACAGCCTCAGGACAACATTTCTGGTGAGTCCGACTTTGTCATGGCCCTTGTGTGAGCTTCCGGGAGAAAACAGTGTGCTTTGAATACTTCGAGGACCTCGTTCCCGAAGTCACTCTGCCTGAGGAGAAAGTCAGCATCTCACCATGCGGTGTCGCTAACGGCACACCCAGCCTGAACAGATGCCTGGAAGTAAGGCCCTGACCTGCCGTGCAGAAGCGGAGGCGTGCAGCAGTTTCCATGAGGCGGTGGCCTCTGCTCTGGGTAACTTCCGCGGCAGCACAGTTTTCTGGACACCTAGGAGGCTAGCGTGGGCACCCTGTTCCGGCAGGAACCCTGAGTACCCCCAGGCCCTCCTGGGTCTGCTAAGCAACATCCGGGCCCGTAGCCCTTTAGAGCCCTTCTGTGTATGCCGAGCGTAGGAAAACGCACTGCACTCTCTTTGGGAGCAGCTTAATTTCCTCAGCACTCGCACACGTTCACGAACACCGTTGTGGCACCTCCCTCATGGCGTCGAAGTCTTACGCATTGCCCTGGTCTGAGCTGAACTCCGAGTAACCCTCGGCTTCGCATTCCATCTAGGAGCTCCTGCCTGAATTCACCGTGCCCCCCAGAGATAGTCGGCGTGCGTTCTTACTGCCATTTAAGTAAGTCCTGCTCTTCCTGTGACACTGCAGACTTTGGAATAGCCACAGGCCCAGAGGAGCAGCTACGGCGTTCCTTGGTTGAGGCAGTTCGCTTGATGCAGAACACCCTACTTCGAGAAATTGATTCAGGGGTGGAAACACAGGGTAACCAGTGTGCCTTTAGATTTGTTAGAAACCACAGGGGTGTATGCTGAGTGTGCCCATGGAAACGGGGGCCTGCGGGAACTAGCCTTGCTTTCCCATTTTGAAGGCAGCATGAATGCAGCCTTGAAGCTACCTGACATTCCCTGCTCTTGACAGGCCTGTCAACCCTGTAAGAATGCTTCGCGGAAAAGTATGAGTCTGTTCTGTCTGAACCAGGTGCTTCCGTGGCCGCGGTTGGGGTCCGCCTGACAAGCTCTAGAGCTAAAGGGAATCTCAACGTGAAAACTTGCCTTCAGGTTAGGCCCCTAGTAGCCGTGCAGAAAGGGAGGCAGGCAGCTGTTTCCATCAGTTCTTAGTCGCTTATATGCTTTATGTGAAAGGAAGTACACTTTTGAGGACTCGTAGGCCTCTCGGGTATGCATCACTTTCCCTCCAAGGTCACTGACTACCTCCAGACCCCCATGGGCCTGCTGAGCCACTTCGAGACCCGTTGGTTGATCCCTCGGAGGGCTCTGTGCCTGCCGAGGGATGGGCAGCACCCTGTACGTTCCTTGAGGAGAGCTACATTTCCAGAGTCCTCGAACAGCCTCAGGACAACATTTCTGGTGAGTCCGACTGTGTCATGGCCCTTGTGTGAGCTTCCGTGAGAAAACAGTGTGCTTTGAGTACTTGGAGGACCTCGTACCCGAAGTCACTCTGCCTGAGGAGAAAGTCAGCATCTCACCACGCGGTGTCGCTAACGGCACACCCAGCGTGAACAGATGCCTGGAAGTAAGGCCCTGATTTGCCGTGCAGAAGCGGAGGCGTGCAGCAGTTTCCAAGAGGCGGTGGCCTCTGCTCTGGGTAACTTCTGCGGCAGCACAGTTTTCTGGACACCTAGGAGGCTAGCGTGGGCACCCTGTTCCGGCAGGAACCCTGAGTACCCCCAGGCCCTCCTGGGTCTGCTAAGCAACATCCGGGCCCGTAGCCCTTTAGAGCCCTTCTGTGTATGCCGAGCGTAGGAAAACGCACTGCACTCTCTTTGGGAGCAGCTTAATTTCCTCAGCACTCGCACACGTTCACGAACACCGTTGTGGCACCTCCCTCATGGCGTCGAAGTCTTACGCATTGCCCTGGTCTGAGCTGAACTCCGAGTAACCCTCGGCTTCGCATTCCATCTAGGAGCTCCTGCCTGAAGTCACCGTGCCTCCCAGAGATAGTCGGCGTGCGTTCTTACTGCCATTTAAGTAAGTCCTGCTCTTCCTGTGACACTGCAGGCTTTGGAATAGCCACAGGCCCAGAGGAGCAGCTGCGGCGTTCCTTGGTTGAGGCAGTTCGCTTGATGCAGAACACCCTACTTCGAGAAGTTGATTCAGGGGAAGAAACACAGGGGAACCTGTGTGCTTTAGACTTGTTAGAAACCACAGGGGTGTATGCTGAGTGTGCCCATGGAAACGGGGGCCTGCGGGAACTAGCCTTGCTTTCCCATTTTGAAGGCTGCATTCATGCTGCCTTGAAGCTACCTGACATTCCCTGCTCTTGACAGGCCTGTCAACCCTGTAAGAATGCTTCGCGGAAAAGTATGAGTCTGTTCTGTCTGAACCAGGTGCTTCCGTGGCCGCGGTTGGGGTCCGCCTGACAAGCTCTAGAGCTAAAGGGAATCTCAACGTGAAAACTTGCCTCCAGGTTAGGCCCCTAGTAGCCGTGCAGAAAGGGAGGCAGGCAGCTGTTTCCATCAGTTCTTAGTCGCTTATATGCTTTATGTGAAAGGAAGTACACTTTTGAGGACTCGTAGGCCTCTCGGGTATGCATCACTTTCCCTCCAAGGTCACTGACTACCTCCAGACCCCCGTGGGCCTGCTGAGCCACTTCGAGACCCGTTGGTTGATCCCTCGGAGGGCTCTGTGCTTGCCGAGGGATGGGCAACACCCTGTACGTTCCTTGAGGAGAGCTACATTTCCAGAGTCCTCGAACAGCCTCAGGACAACATTTCTGGTGAGTCCGACTTTGTCATGGCCCTTGTGTGAGCTTCCGGGAGAAAACAGTGTGCTTTGAATACTTCGAGGACCTCGTTCCCGAAGTCACTCTGCCTGAGGAGAAAGTCAGCATCTCACCATGCGGTGTCGCTAACGGCACACCCAGCCTGAACAGATGCCTGGAAGTAAGGCCCTGACCTGCCGTGCAGAAGCGGAGGCGTGCAGCAGTTTCCATGAGGCGGTGGCCTCTGCTCTGGGTAACTTCCGCGGCAGCACAGTTTTCTGGACACCTAGGAGGCTAGCGTGGGCACCCTGTTCCGGCAGGAACCCTGAGTACCCCCAGGCCCTCCTGGGTCTGCTAAGCAACATCCGGGCCCGTAGCCCTTTAGAGCCCTTCTGTGTATGCCGAGCGTAGGAAAACGCACTGCACTCTCTTTGGGAGCAGCTTAATTTCCTCAGCACTCGCACACGTTCACGAACACCGTTGTGGCACCTCCCTCATGGCGTCGAAGTCTTACGCATTGCCCTGGTCTGAGCTGAACTCCGAGTAACCCTCGGCTTCGCATTCCATCTAGGAGCTCCTGCCTGAATTCACCGTGCCCCCCAGAGATAGTCGGCGTGCGTTCTTACTGCCATTTAAGTAAGTCCTGCTCTTCCTGTGACACTGCAGACTTTGGAATAGCCACAGGCCCAGAGGAGCAGCTACGGCGTTCCTTGGTTGAGGCAGTTCGCTTGATGCAGAACACCCTACTTCGAGAAATTGATTCAGGGGTGGAAACACAGGGTAACCAGTGTGCCTTTAGATTTGTTAGAAACCACAGGGGTGTATGCTGAGTGTGCCCATGGAAACGGGGGCCTGCGGGAACTAGCCTTGCTTTCCCATTTTGAAGGCAGCATGAATGCAGCCTTGAAGCTACCTGACATTCCCTGCTCTTGACAGGCCTGTCAACCCTGTAAGAATGCTTCGCGGAAAAGTATGAGTCTGTTCTGTCTGAACCAGGTGCTTCCGTGGCCGCGGTTGGGGTCCGCCTGACAAGCTCTAGAGCTAAAGGGAATCTCAACGTGAAAACTTGCCTTCAGGTTAGGCCCCTAGTAGCCGTGCAGAAAGGGAGGCAGGCAGCTGTTTCCATCAGTTCTTAGTCGCTTATATGCTTTATGTGAAAGGAAGTACACTTTTGAGGACTCGTAGGCCTCTCGGGTATGCATCACTTTCCCTCCAAGGTCACTGACTACCTCCAGACCCCCATGGGCCTGCTGAGCCACTTCGAGACCCGTTGGTTGATCCCTCGGAGGGCTCTGTGCCTGCCGAGGGATGGGCAGCACCCTGTACGTTCCTTGAGGAGAGCTACATTTCCAGAGTCCTCGAACAGCCTCAGGACAACATTTCTGGTGAGTCCGACTGTGTCATGGCCCTTGTGTGAGCTTCCGTGAGAAAACAGTGTGCTTTGAGTACTTGGAGGACCTCGTACCCGAAGTCACTCTGCCTGAGGAGAAAGTCAGCATCTCACCACGCGGTGTCGCTAACGGCACACCCAGCGTGAACAGATGCCTGGAAGTAAGGCCCTGATTTGCCGTGCAGAAGCGGAGGCGTGCAGCAGTTTCCAAGAGGCGGTGGCCTCTGCTCTGGGTAACTTCTGCGGCAGCACAGTTTTCTGGACACCTAGGAGGCTAGCGTGGGCACCCTGTTCCGGCAGGAACCCTGAGTACCCCCAGGCCCTCCTGGGTCTGCTAAGCAACATCCGGGCCCGTAGCCCTTTAGAGCCCTTCTGTGTATGCCGAGCGTAGGAAAACGCACTGCACTCTCTTTGGGAGCAGCTTAATTTCCTCAGCACTCGCACACGTTCACGAACACCGTTGTGGCACCTCCCTCATGGCGTCGAAGTCTTACGCATTGCCCTGGTCTGAGCTGAACTCCGAGTAACCCTCGGCTTCGCATTCCATCTAGGAGCTCCTGCCTGAATTCACCGTGCCCCCCAGAGATAGTCGGCGTGCGTTCTTACTGCCATTTAAGTAAGTCCTGCTCTTCTTGTGACACTGCAGACTTTGGAATAGCCACAGGCCCAGAGGAGCAGCTACGGCGTTCCTTGGTTGAGGCAGTTCGCTTGATGCAGAACACCCTACTTCGAGAAATTGATTCAGGGGTGGAAACACAGGGTAACCAGTGTGCCTTTAGATTTGTTAGAAACCACAGGGGTGTATGCTGAGTGTGCCCATGGAAACGGGGGCCTGCGGGAACTAGCCTTGCTTTCCCATTTTGAAGGCAGCATGAATGCAGCCTTGAAGCTACCTGACATTCCCTGCTCTTGACAGGCCTGTCAACCCTGTAAGAATGCTTCGCGGAAAAGTATGAGTCTGTTCTGTCTGAACCAGGTGCTTCCGTGGCCGCGGTTGGGGTCCGCCTGACAAGCTCTAGAGCTAAAGGGAATCTCAACGTGAAAACTTGCCTTCAGGTTAGGCCCCTAGTAGCCGTGCAGAAAGGGAGGCAGGCAGCTGTTTCCATCAGTTCTTAGTCGCTTATATGCTTTATGTGAAAGGAAGTACACTTTTGAGGACTCGTAGGCCTCTCGGGTATGCATCACTTTCCCTCCAAGGTCACTGACTACCTCCAGACCCCCATGGGCCTGCTGAGCCACTTCGAGACCCGTTGGTTGATCCCTCGGAGGGCTCTGTGCCTGCCGAGGGATGGGCAGCACCCTGTACGTTCCTTGAGGAGAGCTACATTTCCAGAGTCCTCGAACAGCCTCAGGACAACATTTCTGGTGAGTCCGACTGTGTCATGGCCCTTGTGTGAGCTTCCGTGAGAAAACAGTGTGCTTTGAGTACTTGGAGGACCTCGTACCCGAAGTCACTCTGCCTGAGGAGAAAGTCAGCATCTCACCACGCGGTGTCGCTAACGGCACACCCAGCGTGAACAGATGCCTGGAAGTAAGGCCCTGATTTGCCGTGCAGAAGCGGAGGCGTGCAGCAGTTTCCAAGAGGCGGTGGCCTCTGCTCTGGGTAACTTCTGCGGCAGCACAGTTTTCTGGACACCTAGGAGGCTAGCGTGGGCACCCTGTTCCGGCAGGAACCCTGAGTACCCCCAGGCCCTCCTGGGTCTGCTAAGCAACATCCGGGCCCGTAGCCCTTTAGAGCCCTTCTGTGTATGCCGAGCGTAGGAAAACGCACTGCACTCTCTTTGGGAGCAGCTTAATTTCCTCAGCACTCGCACACGTTCACGAACACCGTTGTGGCACCTCCCTCATGGCGTCGAAGTCTTACGCATTGCCCTGGTCTGAGCTGAACTCCGAGTAACCCTCGGCTTCGCATTCCATCTAGGAGCTCCTGCCTGAAGTCACCGTGCCTCCCAGAGATAGTCGGCGTGCGTTCTTACTGCCATTTAAGTAAGTCCTGCTCTTCCTGTGACACTGCAGGCTTTGGAATAGCCACAGGCCCAGAGGAGCAGCTGCGGCGTTCCTTGGTTGAGGCAGTTCGCTTGATGCAGAACACCCTACTTCGAGAAGTTGATTCAGGGGAAGAAACACAGGGGAACCTGTGTGCTTTAGACTTGTTAGAAACCACAGGGGTGTATGCTGAGTGTGCCCATGGAAACGGGGGCCTGCGGGAACTAGCCTTGCTTTCCCATTTTGAAGGCTGCATTCATGCTGCCTTGAAGCTACCTGACATTCCCTGCTCTTGACAGGCCTGTCAACCCTGTAAGAATGCTTCGCGGAAAAGTATGAGTCTGTTCTGTCTGAACCAGGTGCTTCCGTGGCCGCGGTTGGGGTCCGCCTGACAAGCTCTAGAGCTAAAGGGAATCTCAACGTGAAAACTTGCCTCCAGGTTAGGCCCCTAGTAGCCGTGCAGAAAGGGAGGCAGGCAGCTGTTTCCATCAGTTCTTAGTCGCTTATATGCTTTATGTGAAAGGAAGTACACTTTTGAGGACTCGTAGGCCTCTCGGGTATGCATCACTTTCCCTCCAAGGTCACTGACTACCTCCAGACCCCCGTGGGCCTGCTGAGCCACTTCGAGACCCGTTGGTTGATCCCTCGGAGGGCTCTGTGCTTGCCGAGGGATGGGCAACACCCTGTACGTTCCTTGAGGAGAGCTACATTTCCAGAGTCCTCGAACAGCCTCAGGACAACATTTCTGGTGAGTCCGACTTTGTCATGGCCCTTGTGTGAGCTTCCGGGAGAAAACAGTGTGCTTTGAATACTTCGAGGACCTCGTTCCCGAAGTCACTCTGCCTGAGGAGAAAGTCAGCATCTCACCATGCGGTGTCGCTAACGGCACACCCAGCCTGAACAGATGCCTGGAAGTAAGGCCCTGACCTGCCGTGCAGAAGCGGAGGCGTGCAGCAGTTTCCATGAGGCGGTGGCCTCTGCTCTGGGTAACTTCCGCGGCAGCACAGTTTTCTGGACACCTAGGAGGCTAGCGTGGGCACCCTGTTCCGGCAGGAACCCTGAGTACCCCCAGGCCCTCCTGGGTCTGCTAAGCAACATCCGGGCCCGTAGCCCTTTAGAGCCCTTCTGTGTATGCCGAGCGTAGGAAAACGCACTGCACTCTCTTTGGGAGCAGCTTAATTTCCTCAGCACTCGCACACGTTCACGAACACCGTTGTGGCACCTCCCTCATGGCGTCGAAGTCTTACGCATTGCCCTGGTCTGAGCTGAACTCCGAGTAACCCTCGGCTTCGCATTCCATCTAGGAGCTCCTGCCTGAATTCACCGTGCCCCCCAGAGATAGTCGGCGTGCGTTCTTACTGCCATTTAAGTAAGTCCTGCTCTTCCTGTGACACTGCAGACTTTGGAATAGCCACAGGCCCAGAGGAGCAGCTACGGCGTTCCTTGGTTGAGGCAGTTCGCTTGATGCAGAACACCCTACTTCGAGAAATTGATTCAGGGGTGGAAACACAGGGTAACCAGTGTGCCTTTAGATTTGTTAGAAACCACAGGGGTGTATGCTGAGTGTGCCCATGGAAACGGGGGCCTGCGGGAACTAGCCTTGCTTTCCCATTTTGAAGGCAGCATGAATGCAGCCTTGAAGCTACCTGACATTCCCTGCTCTTGACAGGCCTGTCAACCCTGTAAGAATGCTTCGCGGAAAAGTATGAGTCTGTTCTGTCTGAACCAGGTGCTTCCGTGGCCGCGGTTGGGGTCCGCCTGACAAGCTCTAGAGCTAAAGGGAATCTCAACGTGAAAACTTGCCTTCAGGTTAGGCCCCTAGTAGCCGTGCAGAAAGGGAGGCAGGCAGCTGTTTCCATCAGTTCTTAGTCGCTTATATGCTTTATGTGAAAGGAAGTACACTTTTGAGGACTCGTAGGCCTCTCGGGTATGCATCACTTTCCCTCCAAGGTCACTGACTACCTCCAGACCCCCATGGGCCTGCTGAGCCACTTCGAGACCCGTTGGTTGATCCCTCGGAGGGCTCTGTGCCTGCCGAGGGATGGGCAGCACCCTGTACGTTCCTTGAGGAGAGCTACATTTCCAGAGTCCTCGAACAGCCTCAGGACAACATTTCTGGTGAGTCCGACTGTGTCATGGCCCTTGTGTGAGCTTCCGTGAGAAAACAGTGTGCTTTGAGTACTTGGAGGACCTCGTACCCGAAGTCACTCTGCCTGAGGAGAAAGTCAGCATCTCACCACGCGGTGTCGCTAACGGCACACCCAGCGTGAACAGATGCCTGGAAGTAAGGCCCTGATTTGCCGTGCAGAAGCGGAGGCGTGCAGCAGTTTCCAAGAGGCGGTGGCCTCTGCTCTGGGTAACTTCTGCGGCAGCACAGTTTTCTGGACACCTAGGAGGCTAGCGTGGGCACCCTGTTCCGGCAGGAACCCTGAGTACCCCCAGGCCCTCCTGGGTCTGCTAAGCAACATCCGGGCCCGTAGCCCTTTAGAGCCCTTCTGTGTATGCCGAGCGTAGGAAAACGCACTGCACTCTCTTTGGGAGCAGCTTAATTTCCTCAGCACTCGCACACGTTCACGAACACCGTTGTGGCACCTCCCTCATGGCGTCGAAGTCTTACGCATTGCCCTGGTCTGAGCTGAACTCCGAGTAACCCTCGGCTTCGCATTCCATCTAGGAGCTCCTGCCTGAAGTCACCGTGCCTCCCAGAGATAGTCGGCGTGCGTTCTTACTGCCATTTAAGTAAGTCCTGCTCTTCCTGTGACACTGCAGGCTTTGGAATAGCCACAGGCCCAGAGGAGCAGCTGCGGCGTTCCTTGGTTGAGGCAGTTCGCTTGATGCAGAACACCCTACTTCGAGAAGTTGATTCAGGGGAAGAAACACAGGGGAACCTGTGTGCTTTAGACTTGTTAGAAACCACAGGGGTGTATGCTGAGTGTGCCCATGGAAACGGGGGCCTGCGGGAACTAGCCTTGCTTTCCCATTTTGAAGGCTGCATTCATGCTGCCTTGAAGCTACCTGACATTCCCTGCTCTTGACAGGCCTGTCAACCCTGTAAGAATGCTTCGCGGAAAAGTATGAGTCTGTTCTGTCTGAACCAGGTGCTTCCGTGGCCGCGGTTGGGGTCCGCCTGACAAGCTCTAGAGCTAAAGGGAATCTCAAGGTGAAAACTTGCCTCCAGGTTAGGCCCCTAGTAGCCGTGCAGAAAGGGAGGCAGGCAGCTGTTTCCATCAGTTCTTAGTCGCTTATATGCTTTATGTGAAAGGAAGTACACTTTTGAGGACTCGTAGGCCTCTCGGGTATGCATCACTTTCCCTCCAAGGTCACTGACTACCTCCAGACCCCCGTGGGCCTGCTGAGCCACTTCGAGACCCGTTGGTTGATCCCTCGGAGGGCTCTGTGCTTGCCGAGGGATGGGCAACACCCTGTACGTTCCTTGAGGAGAGCTACATTTCCAGAGTCCTCGAACAGCCTCAGGACAACATTTCTGGTGAGTCCGACTTTGTCATGGCCCTTGTGTGAGCTTCCGGGAGAAAACAGTGTGCTTTGAATACTTCGAGGACCTCGTTCCCGAAGTCACTCTGCCTGAGGAGAAAGTCAGCATCTCACCATGCGGTGTCGCTAACGGCACACCCAGCCTGAACAGATGCCTGGAAGTAAGGCCCTGACCTGCCGTGCAGAAGCGGAGGCGTGCAGCAGTTTCCATGAGGCGGTGGCCTCTGCTCTGGGTAACTTCCGCGGCAGCACAGTTTTCTGGACACCTAGGAGGCTAGCGTGGGCACCCTGTTCCGGCAGGAACCCTGAGTACCCCCAGGCCCTCCTGGGTCTGCTAAGCAACATCCGGGCCCGTAGCCCTTTAGAGCCCTTCTGTGTATGCCGAGCGTAGGAAAACGCACTGCACTCTCTTTGGGAGCAGCTTAATTTCCTCAGCACTCGCACACGTTCACGAACACCGTTGTGGCACCTCCCTCATGGCGTCGAAGTCTTACGCATTGCCCTGGTCTGAGCTGAACTCCGAGTAACCCTCGGCTTCGCATTCCATCTAGGAGCTCCTGCCTGAATTCACCGTGCCCCCCAGAGATAGTCGGCGTGCGTTCTTACTGCCATTTAAGTAAGTCCTGCTCTTCCTGTGACACTGCAGACTTTGGAATAGCCACAGGCCCAGAGGAGCAGCTACGGCGTTCCTTGGTTGAGGCAGTTCGCTTGATGCAGAACACCCTACTTCGAGAAATTGATTCAGGGGTGGAAACACAGGGTAACCAGTGTGCCTTTAGATTTGTTAGAAACCACAGGGGTGTATGCTGAGTGTGCCCATGGAAACGGGGGCCTGCGGGAACTAGCCTTGCTTTCCCATTTTGAAGGCAGCATGAATGCAGCCTTGAAGCTACCTGACATTCCCTGCTCTTGACAGGCCTGTCAACCCTGTAAGAATGCTTCGCGGAAAAGTATGAGTCTGTTCTGTCTGAACCAGGTGCTTCCGTGGCCGCGGTTGGGGTCCGCCTGACAAGCTCTAGAGCTAAAGGGAATCTCAACGTGAAAACTTGCCTTCAGGTTAGGCCCCTAGTAGCCGTGCAGAAAGGGAGGCAGGCAGCTGTTTCCATCAGTTCTTAGTCGCTTATATGCTTTATGTGAAAGGAAGTACACTTTTGAGGACTCGTAGGCCTCTCGGGTATGCATCACTTTCCCTCCAAGGTCACTGACTACCTCCAGACCCCCATGGGCCTGCTGAGCCACTTCGAGACCCGTTGGTTGATCCCTCGGAGGGCTCTGTGCCTGCCGAGGGATGGGCAGCACCCTGTACGTTCCTTGAGGAGAGCTACATTTCCAGAGTCCTCGAACAGCCTCAGGACAACATTTCTGGTGAGTCCGACTGTGTCATGGCCCTTGTGTGAGCTTCCGTGAGAAAACAGTGTGCTTTGAGTACTTGGAGGACCTCGTACCCGAAGTCACTCTGCCTGAGGAGAAAGTCAGCATCTCACCACGCGGTGTCGCTAACGGCACACCCAGCGTGAACAGATGCCTGGAAGTAAGGCCCTGATTTGCCGTGCAGAAGCGGAGGCGTGCAGCAGTTTCCAAGAGGCGGTGGCCTCTGCTCTGGGTAACTTCTGCGGCAGCACAGTTTTCTGGACACCTAGGAGGCTAGCGTGGGCACCCTGTTCCGGCAGGAACCCTGAGTACCCCCAGGCCCTCCTGGGTCTGCTAAGCAACATCCGGGCCCGTAGCCCTTTAGAGCCCTTCTGTGTATGCCGAGCGTAGGAAAACGCACTGCACTCTCTTTGGGAGCAGCTTAATTTCCTCAGCACTCGCACACGTTCACGAACACCGTTGTGGCACCTCCCTCATGGCGTCGAAGTCTTACGCATTGCCCTGGTCTGAGCTGAACTCCGAGTAACCCTCGGCTTCGCATTCCATCTAGGAGCTCCTGCCTGAATTCACCGTGCCCCCCAGAGATAGTCGGCGTGCGTTCTTACTGCCATTTAAGTAAGTCCTGCTCTTCCTGTGACACTGCAGACTTTGGAATAGCCACAGGCCCAGAGGAGCAGCTACGGCGTTCCTTGGTTGAGGCAGTTCGCTTGATGCAGAACACCCTACTTCGAGAAATTGATTCAGGGGTGGAAACACAGGGTAACCAGTGTGCCTTTAGATTTGTTAGAAACCACAGGGGTGTATGCTGAGTGTGCCCATGGAAACGGGGGCCTGCGGGAACTAGCCTTGCTTTCCCATTTTGAAGGCAGCATGAATGCAGCCTTGAAGCTACCTGACATTCCCTGCTCTTGACAGGCCTGTCAACCCTGTAAGAATGCTTCGCGGAAAAGTATGAGTCTGTTCTGTCTGAACCAGGTGCTTCCGTGGCCGCGGTTGGGGTCCGCCTGACAAGCTCTAGAGCTAAAGGGAATCTCAACGTGAAAACTTGCCTTCAGGTTAGGCCCCTAGTAGCCGTGCAGAAAGGGAGGCAGGCAGCTGTTTCCATCAGTTCTTAGTCGCTTATATGCTTTATGTGAAAGGAAGTACACTTTTGAGGACTCGTAGGCCTCTCGGGTATGCATCACTTTCCCTCCAAGGTCACTGACTACCTCCAGACCCCCATGGGCCTGCTGAGCCACTTCGAGACCCGTTGGTTGATCCCTCGGAGGGCTCTGTGCCTGCCGAGGGATGGGCAGCACCCTGTACGTTCCTTGAGGAGAGCTACATTTCCAGAGTCCTCGAACAGCCTCAGGACAACATTTCTGGTGAGTCCGACTGTGTCATGGCCCTTGTGTGAGCTTCCGTGAGAAAACAGTGTGCTTTGAGTACTTGGAGGACCTCGTACCCGAAGTCACTCTGCCTGAGGAGAAAGTCAGCATCTCACCACGCGGTGTCGCTAACGGCACACCCAGCGTGAACAGATGCCTGGAAGTAAGGCCCTGATTTGCCGTGCAGAAGCGGAGGCGTGCAGCAGTTTCCAAGAGGCGGTGGCCTCTGCTCTGGGTAACTTCTGCGGCAGCACAGTTTTCTGGACACCTAGGAGGCTAGCGTGGGCACCCTGTTCCGGCAGGAACCCTGAGTACCCCCAGGCCCTCCTGGGTCTGCTAAGCAACATCCGGGCCCGTAGCCCTTTAGAGCCCTTCTGTGTATGCCGAGCGTAGGAAAACGCACTGCACTCTCTTTGGGAGCAGCTTAATTTCCTCAGCACTCGCACACGTTCACGAACACCGTTGTGGCACCTCCCTCATGGCGTCGAAGTCTTACGCATTGCCCTGGTCTGAGCTGAACTCCGAGTAACCCTCGGCTTCGCATTCCATCTAGGAGCTCCTGCCTGAAGTCACCGTGCCTCCCAGAGATAGTCGGCGTGCGTTCTTACTGCCATTTAAGTAAGTCCTGCTCTTCCTGTGACACTGCAGGCTTTGGAATAGCCACAGGCCCAGAGGAGCAGCTGCGGCGTTCCTTGGTTGAGGCAGTTCGCTTGATGCAGAACACCCTACTTCGAGAAGTTGATTCAGGGGAAGAAACACAGGGGAACCTGTGTGCTTTAGACTTGTTAGAAACCACAGGGGTGTATGCTGAGTGTGCCCATGGAAACGGGGGCCTGCGGGAACTAGCCTTGCTTTCCCATTTTGAAGGCTGCATTCATGCTGCCTTGAAGCTACCTGACATTCCCTGCTCTTGACAGGCCTGTCAACCCTGTAAGAATGCTTCGCGGAAAAGTATGAGTCTGTTCTGTCTGAACCAGGTGCTTCCGTGGCCGCGGTTGGGGTCCGCCTGACAAGCTCTAGAGCTAAAGGGAATCTCAACGTGAAAACTTGCCTCCAGGTTAGGCCCCTAGTAGCCGTGCAGAAAGGGAGGCAGGCAGCTGTTTCCATCAGTTCTTAGTCGCTTATATGCTTTATGTGAAAGGAAGTACACTTTTGAGGACTCGTAGGCCTCTCGGGTATGCATCACTTTCCCTCCAAGGTCACTGACTACCTCCAGACCCCCGTGGGCCTGCTGAGCCACTTCGAGACCCGTTGGTTGATCCCTCGGAGGGCTCTGTGCTTGCCGAGGGATGGGCAACACCCTGTACGTTCCTTGAGGAGAGCTACATTTCCAGAGTCCTCGAACAGCCTCAGGACAACATTTCTGGTGAGTCCGACTTTGTCATGGCCCTTGTGTGAGCTTCCGGGAGAAAACAGTGTGCTTTGAATACTTCGAGGACCTCGTTCCCGAAGTCACTCTGCCTGAGGAGAAAGTCAGCATCTCACCATGCGGTGTCGCTAACGGCACACCCAGCCTGAACAGATGCCTGGAAGTAAGGCCCTGACCTGCCGTGCAGAAGCGGAGGCGTGCAGCAGTTTCCATGAGGCGGTGGCCTCTGCTCTGGGTAACTTCCGCGGCAGCACAGTTTTCTGGACACCTAGGAGGCTAGCGTGGGCACCCTGTTCCGGCAGGAACCCTGAGTACCCCCAGGCCCTCCTGGGTCTGCTAAGCAACATCCGGGCCCGTAGCCCTTTAGAGCCCTTCTGTGTATGCCGAGCGTAGGAAAACGCACTGCACTCTCTTTGGGAGCAGCTTAATTTCCTCAGCACTCGCACACGTTCACGAACACCGTTGTGGCACCTCCCTCATGGCGTCGAAGTCTTACGCATTGCCCTGGTCTGAGCTGAACTCCGAGTAACCCTCGGCTTCGCATTCCATCTAGGAGCTCCTGCCTGAATTCACCGTGCCCCCCAGAGATAGTCGGCGTGCGTTCTTACTGCCATTTAAGTAAGTCCTGCTCTTCCTGTGACACTGCAGACTTTGGAATAGCCACAGGCCCAGAGGAGCAGCTACGGCGTTCCTTGGTTGAGGCAGTTCGCTTGATGCAGAACACCCTACTTCGAGAAATTGATTCAGGGGTGGAAACACAGGGTAACCAGTGTGCCTTTAGATTTGTTAGAAACCACAGGGGTGTATGCTGAGTGTGCCCATGGAAACGGGGGCCTGCGGGAACTAGCCTTGCTTTCCCATTTTGAAGGCAGCATGAATGCAGCCTTGAAGCTACCTGACATTCCCTGCTCTTGACAGGCCTGTCAACCCTGTAAGAATGCTTCGCGGAAAAGTATGAGTCTGTTCTGTCTGAACCAGGTGCTTCCGTGGCCGCGGTTGGGGTCCGCCTGACAAGCTCTAGAGCTAAAGGGAATCTCAACGTGAAAACTTGCCTTCAGGTTAGGCCCCTAGTAGCCGTGCAGAAAGGGAGGCAGGCAGCTGTTTCCATCAGTTCTTAGTCGCTTATATGCTTTATGTGAAAGGAAGTACACTTTTGAGGACTCGTAGGCCTCTCGGGTATGCATCACTTTCCCTCCAAGGTCACTGACTACCTCCAGACCCCCATGGGCCTGCTGAGCCACTTCGAGACCCGTTGGTTGATCCCTCGGAGGGCTCTGTGCCTGCCGAGGGATGGGCAGCACCCTGTACGTTCCTTGAGGAGAGCTACATTTCCAGAGTCCTCGAACAGCCTCAGGACAACATTTCTGGTGAGTCCGACTGTGTCATGGCCCTTGTGTGAGCTTCCGTGAGAAAACAGTGTGCTTTGAGTACTTGGAGGACCTCGTACCCGAAGTCACTCTGCCTGAGGAGAAAGTCAGCATCTCACCACGCGGTGTCGCTAACGGCACACCCAGCGTGAACAGATGCCTGGAAGTAAGGCCCTGATTTGCCGTGCAGAAGCGGAGGCGTGCAGCAGTTTCCAAGAGGCGGTGGCCTCTGCTCTGGGTAACTTCTGCGGCAGCACAGTTTTCTGGACACCTAGGAGGCTAGCGTGGGCACCCTGTTCCGGCAGGAACCCTGAGTACCCCCAGGCCCTCCTGGGTCTGCTAAGCAACATCCGGGCCCGTAGCCCTTTAGAGCCCTTCTGTGTATGCCGAGCGTAGGAAAACGCACTGCACTCTCTTTGGGAGCAGCTTAATTTCCTCAGCACTCGCACACGTTCACGAACACCGTTGTGGCACCTCCCTCATGGCGTCGAAGTCTTACGCATTGCCCTGGTCTGAGCTGAACTCCGAGTAACCCTCGGCTTCGCATTCCATCTAGGAGCTCCTGCCTGAAGTCACCGTGCCTCCCAGAGATAGTCGGCGTGCGTTCTTACTGCCATTTAAGTAAGTCCTGCTCTTCCTGTGACACTGCAGGCTTTGGAATAGCCACAGGCCCAGAGGAGCAGCTGCGGCGTTCCTTGGTTGAGGCAGTTCGCTTGATGCAGAACACCCTACTTCGAGAAGTTGATTCAGGGGAAGAAACACAGGGGAACCTGTGTGCTTTAGACTTGTTAGAAACCACAGGGGTGTATGCTGAGTGTGCCCATGGAAACGGGGGCCTGCGGGAACTAGCCTTGCTTTCCCATTTTGAAGGCTGCATTCATGCTGCCTTGAAGCTACCTGACATTCCCTGCTCTTGACAGGCCTGTCAACCCTGTAAGAATGCTTCGCGGAAAAGTATGAGTCTGTTCTGTCTGAACCAGGTGCTTCCGTGGCCGCGGTTGGGGTCCGCCTGACAAGCTCTAGAGCTAAAGGGAATCTCAACGTGAAAACTTGCCTCCAGGTTAGGCCCCTAGTAGCCGTGCAGAAAGGGAGGCAGGCAGCTGTTTCCATCAGTTCTTAGTCGCTTATATGCTTTATGTGAAAGGAAGTACACTTTTGAGGACTCGTAGGCCTCTCGGGTATGCATCACTTTCCCTCCAAGGTCACTGACTACCTCCAGACCCCCGTGGGCCTGCTGAGCCACTTCGAGACCCGTTGGTTGATCCCTCGGAGGGCTCTGTGCTTGCCGAGGGATGGGCAACACCCTGTACGTTCCTTGAGGAGAGCTACATTTCCAGAGTCCTCGAACAGCCTCAGGACAACATTTCTGGTGAGTCCGACTTTGTCATGGCCCTTGTGTGAGCTTCCGGGAGAAAACAGTGTGCTTTGAATACTTCGAGGACCTCGTTCCCGAAGTCACTCTGCCTGAGGAGAAAGTCAGCATCTCACCATGCGGTGTCGCTAACGGCACACCCAGCCTGAACAGATGCCTGGAAGTAAGGCCCTGACCTGCCGTGCAGAAGCGGAGGCGTGCAGCAGTTTCCATGAGGCGGTGGCCTCTGCTCTGGGTAACTTCCGCGGCAGCACAGTTTTCTGGACACCTAGGAGGCTAGCGTGGGCACCCTGTTCCGGCAGGAACCCTGAGTACCCCCAGGCCCTCCTGGGTCTGCTAAGCAACATCCGGGCCCGTAGCCCTTTAGAGCCCTTCTGTGTATGCCGAGCGTAGGAAAACGCACTGCACTCTCTTTGGGAGCAGCTTAATTTCCTCAGCACTCGCACACGTTCACGAACACCGTTGTGGCACCTCCCTCATGGCGTCGAAGTCTTACGCATTGCCCTGGTCTGAGCTGAACTCCGAGTAACCCTCGGCTTCGCATTCCATCTAGGAGCTCCTGCCTGAATTCACCGTGCCCCCCAGAGATAGTCGGCGTGCGTTCTTACTGCCATTTAAGTAAGTCCTGCTCTTCCTGTGACACTGCAGACTTTGGAATAGCCACAGGCCCAGAGGAGCAGCTACGGCGTTCCTTGGTTGAGGCAGTTCGCTTGATGCAGAACACCCTACTTCGAGAAATTGATTCAGGGGTGGAAACACAGGGTAACCAGTGTGCCTTTAGATTTGTTAGAAACCACAGGGGTGTATGCTGAGTGTGCCCATGGAAACGGGGGCCTGCGGGAACTAGCCTTGCTTTCCCATTTTGAAGGCAGCATGAATGCAGCCTTGAAGCTACCTGACATTCCCTGCTCTTGACAGGCCTGTCAACCCTGTAAGAATGCTTCGCGGAAAAGTATGAGTCTGTTCTGTCTGAACCAGGTGCTTCCGTGGCCGCGGTTGGGGTCCGCCTGACAAGCTCTAGAGCTAAAGGGAATCTCAACGTGAAAACTTGCCTTCAGGTTAGGCCCCTAGTAGCCGTGCAGAAAGGGAGGCAGGCAGCTGTTTCCATCAGTTCTTAGTCGCTTATATGCTTTATGTGAAAGGAAGTACACTTTTGAGGACTCGTAGGCCTCTCGGGTATGCATCACTTTCCCTCCAAGGTCACTGACTACCTCCAGACCCCCATGGGCCTGCTGAGCCACTTCGAGACCCGTTGGTTGATCCCTCGGAGGGCTCTGTGCCTGCCGAGGGATGGGCAGCACCCTGTACGTTCCTTGAGGAGAGCTACATTTCCAGAGTCCTCGAACAGCCTCAGGACAACATTTCTGGTGAGTCCGACTGTGTCATGGCCCTTGTGTGAGCTTCCGTGAGAAAACAGTGTGCTTTGAGTACTTGGAGGACCTCGTACCCGAAGTCACTCTGCCTGAGGAGAAAGTCAGCATCTCACCACGCGGTGTCGCTAACGGCACACCCAGCGTGAACAGATGCCTGGAAGTAAGGCCCTGATTTGCCGTGCAGAAGCGGAGGCGTGCAGCAGTTTCCAAGAGGCGGTGGCCTCTGCTCTGGGTAACTTCTGCGGCAGCACAGTTTTCTGGACACCTAGGAGGCTAGCGTGGGCACCCTGTTCCGGCAGGAACCCTGAGTACCCCCAGGCCCTCCTGGGTCTGCTAAGCAACATCCGGGCCCGTAGCCCTTTAGAGCCCTTCTGTGTATGCCGAGCGTAGGAAAACGCACTGCACTCTCTTTGGGAGCAGCTTAATTTCCTCAGCACTCGCACACGTTCACGAACACCGTTGTGGCACCTCCCTCATGGCGTCGAAGTCTTACGCATTGCCCTGGTCTGAGCTGAACTCCGAGTAACCCTCGGCTTCGCATTCCATCTAGGAGCTCCTGCCTGAAGTCACCGTGCCTCCCAGAGATAGTCGGCGTGCGTTCTTACTGCCATTTAAGTAAGTCCTGCTCTTCCTGTGACACTGCAGGCTTTGGAATAGCCACAGGCCCAGAGGAGCAGCTGCGGCGTTCCTTGGTTGAGGCAGTTCGCTTGATGCAGAACACCCTACTTCGAGAAGTTGATTCAGGGGAAGAAACACAGGGGAACCTGTGTGCTTTAGACTTGTTAGAAACCACAGGGGTGTATGCTGAGTGTGCCCATGGAAACGGGGGCCTGCGGGAACTAGCCTTGCTTTCCCATTTTGAAGGCTGCATTCATGCTGCCTTGAAGCTACCTGACATTCCCTGCTCTTGACAGGCCTGTCAACCCTGTAAGAATGCTTCGCGGAAAAGTATGAGTCTGTTCTGTCTGAACCAGGTGCTTCCGTGGCCGCGGTTGGGGTCCGCCTGACAAGCTCTAGAGCTAAAGGGAATCTCAACGTGAAAACTTGCCTCCAGGTTAGGCCCCTAGTAGCCGTGCAGAAAGGGAGGCAGGCAGCTGTTTCCATCAGTTCTTAGTCGCTTATATGCTTTATGTGAAAGGAAGTACACTTTTGAGGACTCGTAGGCCTCTCGGGTATGCATCACTTTCCCTCCAAGGTCACTGACTACCTCCAGACCCCCGTGGGCCTGCTGAGCCACTTCGAGACCCGTTGGTTGATCCCTCGGAGGGCTCTGTGCTTGCCGAGGGATGGGCAACACCCTGTACGTTCCTTGAGGAGAGCTACATTTCCAGAGTCCTCGAACAGCCTCAGGACAACATTTCTGGTGAGTCCGACTTTGTCATGGCCCTTGTGTGAGCTTCCGGGAGAAAACAGTGTGCTTTGAATACTTCGAGGACCTCGTTCCCGAAGTCACTCTGCCTGAGGAGAAAGTCAGCATCTCACCATGCGGTGTCGCTAACGGCACACCCAGCCTGAACAGATGCCTGGAAGTAAGGCCCTGACCTGCCGTGCAGAAGCGGAGGCGTGCAGCAGTTTCCATGAGGCGGTGGCCTCTGCTCTGGGTAACTTCCGCGGCAGCACAGTTTTCTGGACACCTAGGAGGCTAGCGTGGGCACCCTGTTCCGGCAGGAACCCTGAGTACCCCCAGGCCCTCCTGGGTCTGCTAAGCAACATCCGGGCCCGTAGCCCTTTAGAGCCCTTCTGTGTATGCCGAGCGTAGGAAAACGCACTGCACTCTCTTTGGGAGCAGCTTAATTTCCTCAGCACTCGCACACGTTCACGAACACCGTTGTGGCACCTCCCTCATGGCGTCGAAGTCTTACGCATTGCCCTGGTCTGAGCTGAACTCCGAGTAACCCTCGGCTTCGCATTCCATCTAGGAGCTCCTGCCTGAATTCACCGTGCCCCCCAGAGATAGTCGGCGTGCGTTCTTACTGCCATTTAAGTAAGTCCTGCTCTTCCTGTGACACTGCAGACTTTGGAATAGCCACAGGCCCAGAGGAGCAGCTACGGCGTTCCTTGGTTGAGGCAGTTCGCTTGATGCAGAACACCCTACTTCGAGAAATTGATTCAGGGGTGGAAACACAGGGTAACCAGTGTGCCTTTAGATTTGTTAGAAACCACAGGGGTGTATGCTGAGTGTGCCCATGGAAACGGGGGCCTGCGGGAACTAGCCTTGCTTTCCCATTTTGAAGGCAGCATGAATGCAGCCTTGAAGCTACCTGACATTCCCTGCTCTTGACAGGCCTGTCAACCCTGTAAGAATGCTTCGCGGAAAAGTATGAGTCTGTTCTGTCTGAACCAGGTGCTTCCGTGGCCGCGGTTGGGGTCCGCCTGACAAGCTCTAGAGCTAAAGGGAATCTCAACGTGAAAACTTGCCTTCAGGTTAGGCCCCTAGTAGCCGTGCAGAAAGGGAGGCAGGCAGCTGTTTCCATCAGTTCTTAGTCGCTTATATGCTTTATGTGAAAGGAAGTACACTTTTGAGGACTCGTAGGCCTCTCGGGTATGCATCACTTTCCCTCCAAGGTCACTGACTACCTCCAGACCCCCATGGGCCTGCTGAGCCACTTCGAGACCCGTTGGTTGATCCCTCGGAGGGCTCTGTGCCTGCCGAGGGATGGGCAGCACCCTGTACGTTCCTTGAGGAGAGCTACATTTCCAGAGTCCTCGAACAGCCTCAGGACAACATTTCTGGTGAGTCCGACTGTGTCATGGCCCTTGTGTGAGCTTCCGTGAGAAAACAGTGTGCTTTGAGTACTTGGAGGACCTCGTACCCGAAGTCACTCTGCCTGAGGAGAAAGTCAGCATCTCACCACGCGGTGTCGCTAACGGCACACCCAGCGTGAACAGATGCCTGGAAGTAAGGCCCTGATTTGCCGTGCAGAAGCGGAGGCGTGCAGCAGTTTCCAAGAGGCGGTGGCCTCTGCTCTGGGTAACTTCTGCGGCAGCACAGTTTTCTGGACACCTAGGAGGCTAGCGTGGGCACCCTGTTCCGGCAGGAACCCTGAGTACCCCCAGGCCCTCCTGGGTCTGCTAAGCAACATCCGGGCCCGTAGCCCTTTAGAGCCCTTCTGTGTATGCCGAGCGTAGGAAAACGCACTGCACTCTCTTTGGGAGCAGCTTAATTTCCTCAGCACTCGCACACGTTCACGAACACCGTTGTGGCACCTCCCTCATGGCGTCGAAGTCTTACGCATTGCCCTGGTCTGAGCTGAACTCCGAGTAACCCTCGGCTTCGCATTCCATCTAGGAGCTCCTGCCTGAAGTCACCGTGCCTCCCAGAGATAGTCGGCGTGCGTTCTTACTGCCATTTAAGTAAGTCCTGCTCTTCCTGTGACACTGCAGGCTTTGGAATAGCCACAGGCCCAGAGGAGCAGCTGCGGCGTTCCTTGGTTGAGGCAGTTCGCTTGATGCAGAACACCCTACTTCGAGAAGTTGATTCAGGGGAAGAAACACAGGGGAACCTGTGTGCTTTAGACTTGTTAGAAACCACAGGGGTGTATGCTGAGTGTGCCCATGGAAACGGGGGCCTGCGGGAACTAGCCTTGCTTTCCCATTTTGAAGGCTGCATTCATGCTGCCTTGAAGCTACCTGACATTCCCTGCTCTTGACAGGCCTGTCAACCCTGTAAGAATGCTTCGCGGAAAAGTATGAGTCTGTTCTGTCTGAACCAGGTGCTTCCGTGGCCGCGGTTGGGGTCCGCCTGACAAGCTCTAGAGCTAAAGGGAATCTCAACGTGAAAACTTGCCTCCAGGTTACGCCCCTAGTAGCCGTGCAGAAAGGGAGGCAGGCAGCCGTTTCCATCAGTTCTTAGTCGCTTATATGCTTTATGTGAAAGGAAGTACACTTTTGAGGACTCGTAGGCCTCTCGGGTATGCATCACTTTCCCTCCAAGGTCACTGACTACCTCCAGACCCCCGTGGGCCTGCTGAGCCACTTCGAGACCCGTTGGTTGATCCCTCGGAGGCCCTCTGTGCCTGCCGAGGGATAGGCAGCACCCTGTACGTTCCTTGAGGAGAGCTACATTACCAGAGTCCTCGAACAGCCTCAGGACAACATTTCTGGTGAGTCCGACTGTGTCATGGCCCTTGTGTGAGCTTCCGTGAGAAAACAGTGTGCTTTGAGTACTTGGAGGACCTCGTACCCGAAGTCACTCTGCCTGAGGAGAAAGTCAGCATCTCACCACGCGGTGTCGCTAACGGCACACCCAGCGTGAACAGATGCCTGGAAGTAAGGCCCTGATTTGCCGTGCAGAAGCGGAGGCGTGCAGCAGTTTCCAAGAGGCGGTGGCCTCTGCTCTGGGTAACTTCTGCGGCAGCACAGTTTTCTGGACACCTAGGAGGCTAGCGTGGGCACCCTGTTCCGGCAGGAACCCTGAGTACCCCCAGGCCCTCCTGGGTCTGCTAAGCAACATCCGGGCCCGTAGCCCTTTAGAGCCCCTCTGTGTATGCCGAGCGTAGGAAAACGCACTGCACTCTCTTTGGGAGCAGCTTAATTTCCTCAGCACTCGCACACGTTCACGAACATGTTGTGGCACCTCCCTCATGGCGTCGAAGTCTTACGCATTGCCCTGGTCTGAGCTGAACTCCGAGTAACCCTCGGCTTCGCATTCCATCTAGGAGCTCCTGCCTGAAGTCACCGTGCCTCCCAGAGATAGTCGGCGTGCGTTCTTACTGCCATTTAAGTAAGTCCTGCTCTTCCTGTGACACTGCAGGCTTTGGAATAGCCACAGGCCCAGAGGAGCAGCTGCGGCGTTCCTTGGTTGAGGCAGTTCGCTTGATGCAGAACACCCTACTTCGAGAAGTTGATTCAGGGGAAGAAACACAGGGGAACCTGTGTGCTTTAGACTTGTTAGAAACCACAGGGGTGTATGCTGAGTGTGCCCATGGAAACGGGGGCCTGCGGGAACTAGCCTTGCTTTCCCATTTTGAAGGCTGCATTCATGCTGCCTTGAAGCTACCTGACATTCCCTGCTCTTGACAGGCCTGTCAACCCTGTAAGAATGCTTCGCGGAAAAGTATGAGTCTGTTCTGTCTGAACCAGGTGCTTCCGTGGCCGCGGTTGGGGTCCGCCTGACAAGCTCTAGAGCTAAAGGGAATCTCAAGGTGAAAACTTGCCTCCAGGTTAGGCCCCTAGTAGCCGTGCAGAAAGGGAGGCAGGCAGCTGTTTCCATCAGTTCTTAGTCGCTTATATGCTTTATGTGAAAGGAAGTACACTTTTGAGGACTCGTAGGCCTCTCGGGTATGCATCACTTTCCCTCCAAGGTCACTGACTACCTCCAGACCCCCGTGGGCCTGCTGAGCCACTTCGAGACCCGTTGGTTGATCCCTCGGAGGGCTCTGTGCCTGCCGAGGGATGGGCAGCACCCTGTACGTTCCTTGAGGAGAGCTACATTTCCAGAGTCCTCGAACAGCCTCAGGACAACATTTCTGGTGAGTCCGACTGTGTCATGGCCCTTGTGTGAGCTTCCGTGAGAAAACAGTGTGCTTTGAGTACTTGGAGGACCTCGTACCCGAAGTCACTCTGCCTGAGGAGAAAGTCAGCATCTCACCACGCGGTGTCGCTAACGGCACACCCAGCGTGAACAGATGCCTGGAAGTAAGGCCCTGATTTGCCGTGCAGAAGCGGAGGCGTGCAGCAGTTTCCAAGAGGCGGTGGCCTCTGCTCTGGGTAACTTCCGCGGCAGCACAGTTTTCTGGACACCTAGGAGGCTAGCGTGGGCACCCTGTTCCGGCAGGAACCCTGAGTACCCCCAGGCCCTCCTGGGTCTGCTAAGCAACATCCGGGCCCGTAGCCCTTTAGAGCCCTTCTGTGTATGCCGAGCGTAGGGAAACGCACTGCACTCTCTTTGGGAGCAGCTTAATTTCCTCAGCACTCGCACACGTTCACGAACACCGTTGTGGCACCTCCCTCATGGCGTCGAAGTCTTACGCATTGCCCTGGTCTGAGCTGAACTCCGAGTAACCCTCGGCTTCGCATTCCATCTAGGAGCTCCTGCCTGAAGTCACCGTGCCTCCCAGAGATAGTCGGCGTGCGTTCTTACTGCCATTTAAGTAAGTCCTGCTCTTCCTGTGACACTGCAGGCTTTGGAATAGCCACAGGCCCAGAGGAGCAGCTGCGGCGTTCCTTGGTTGAGGCAGTTCGCTTGATGCAGAACACCCTACTTCGAGAAGTTGATTCAGGGGAAGAAACACAGGGGAACCTGTGTGCTTTAGACTTGTTAGAAACCACAGGGGTGTATGCTGAGTGTGCCCATGGAAACGGGGGCCTGCGGGAACTAGCCTTGCTTTCCCATTTTGAAGGCTGCATTCATGCTGCCTTGAAGCTACCTGACATTCCCTGCTCTTGACAGGCCTGTCAACCCTGTAAGAATGCTTCGCGGAAAAGTATGAGTCTGTTCTGTCTGAACCAGGTGCTTCCGTGGCCGCGGTTGGGGTCCGCCTGACAAGCTCTAGAGCTAAAGGGAATCTCAAGGTGAAAACTTGCCTCCAGGTTAGGCCCCTAGTAGCCGTGCAGAAAGGGAGGCAGGCAGCTGTTTCCATCAGTTCTTAGTCGCTTATATGCTTTATGTGAAAGGAAGTACACTTTTGAGGACTCGTAGGCCTCTCGGGTATGCATCACTTTCCCTCCAAGGTCACTGACTACCTCCAGACCCCCGTGGGCCTGCTGAGCCACTTCGAGACCCGTTGGTTGATCCCTCGGAGGGCTCTGTGCCTGCCGAGGGATGGGCAGCACCCTGTACGTTCCTTGAGGAGAGCTACATTTCCAGAGTCCTCGAACAGCCTCAGGACAACATTTCTGGTGAGTCCGACTGTGTCATGGCCCTTGTGTGAGCTTCCGTGAGAAAACAGTGTGCTTTGAGTACTTGGAGGACCTCGTACCCGAAGTCACTCTGCCTGAGGAGAAAGTCAGCATCTCACCATGCGGTGTCGCTAACGGCACACCCAGCCTGAACAGATGCCTGGAAGTAAGGCCCTGATTTGCCGTGCAGAAGCGGAGGCGTGCAGCAGTTTCCAAGAGGCGGTGGCCTCTGCTCTGGGTAACTTCTGCGGCAGCACAGTTTTCTGGACACCTAGGAGGCTAGCGTGGGCACCCTGTTCCGGCAGGAACCCTGAGTACCCCCAGGCCCTCCTGGGTCTGCTAAGCAACATCCGGGCCCGTAGCCCTTTAGAGCCCCTCTGTGTATGCCGAGCGTAGGAAAACGCACTGCACTCTCTTTGGGAGCAGCTTAATTTCCTCAGCACTCGCACACGTTCACGAACATGTTGTGGCACCTCCCTCATGGCGTTGAAGTCTTACGCATTGCCCTGGTCTGAGCTGAACTCCGAGTAACCCTCGGCTTCGCATTCCATCTAGGAGCTCCTGCCTGAAGTCACCGTGCCTCCCAGAGATAGTCGGCGTGCGTTCTTACTGCCATTTAAGTAAGTCCTGCTCTTCCTGTGACACTGCAGGCTTTGGAATAGCCACAGGCCCAGAGGAGCAGCTGCGGCGTTCCTTGGTTGAGGCAGTTCGCTTGATGCAGAACACCCTACTTCGAGAAGTTGATTCAGGGGAAGAAACACAGGGGAACCTGTGTGCTTTAGACTTGTTAGAAACCACAGGGGTGTATGCTGAGTGTGCCCATGGAAACGGGGGCCTGCGGGAACTAGCCTTGCTTTCCCATTTTGAAGGCTGCATTCATGCTGCCTTGAAGCTACCTGACATTCCCTGCTCTTGACAGGCCTGTCAACCCTGTAAGAATGCTTCGCGGAAAAGTATGAGTCTGTTCTGTCTGAACCAGGTGCTTCCGTGGCCGCGGTTGGGGTCCGCCTGACAAGCTCTAGAGCTAAAGGGAATCTCAAGGTGAAAACTTGCCTTCAGGTTAGGCCCCTAGTAGCCGTGCAGAAAGGGAGGCAGGCAGCTGTTTCCATCAGTTCTTAGTCGCTTATATGCTTTATGTGAAAGGAAGTACACTTTTGAGGACTCGTAGGCCTCTCGGGTATGCATCACTTTCCCTCCAAGGTCACTGACTACCTCCAGACCCCCGTGGGCCTGCTGAGCCACTTCGAGACCCGTTGGTTGATCCCTCGGAGGGCTCTGTGCCTGCCGAGGGATGGGCAGCACCCTGTACGTTCCTTGAGGAGAGCTACATTTCCAGAGTCCTCGAACAGCCTCAGGACAACATTTCTGGTGAGTCCGACTGTGTCATGGCCCTTGTGTGAGCTTCCGTGAGAAAACAGTGTGCTTTGAGTACTTGGAGGACCTCGTACCCGAAGTCACTCTGCCTGAGGAGAAAGTCAGCATCTCACCACGCGGTGTCGCTAACGGCACACCCAGCGTGAACAGATGCCTGGAAGTAAGGCCCTGATGTGCCGTGCAGAAGCGGAGGCGTGCAGCAGTTTCCAAGAGGCGGTGGCCTCTGCTCTGGGTAACTTCCGCGGCAGCACAGTTTTCTGGACACCTAGGAGGCTAGCGTGGGCACCCTGTTCCGGCAGGAACCCTGAGTACCCCCAGGCCCTCCTGGGTCTGCTAAGCAACATCCGGGCCCGTAGCCCTTTAGAGCCCTTCTGTGTATGCCGAGCGTAGGGAAACGCACTGCACTCTCTTTGGGAGCAGCTTAATTTCCTCAGCACTCGCACACGTTCACGAACACCGTTGTGGCACCTCCCTCATGGCGTCGAAGTCTTACGCATTGCCCTGGTCTGAGCTGAACTCCGAGTAACCCTCGGCTTCGCATTCCATCTAGGAGCTCCTGCCTGAAGTCACCGTGCCTCCCAGAGATAGTCGGCGTGCGTTCTTACTGCCATTTAAGTAAGTCCTGCTCTTCCTGTGACACTGCAGGCTTTGGAATAGCCACAGGCCCAGAGGAGCAGCTGCGGCGTTCCTTGGTTGAGGCAGTTCGCTTGATGCAGAACACCCTACTTCGAGAAGTTGATTCAGGGGAAGAAACACAGGGGAACCTGTGTGCTTTAGACTTGTTAGAAACCACAGGGGTGTATGCTGAGTGTGCCCATGGAAACGGGGGCCTGCGGGAACTAGCCTTGCTTTCCCATTTTGAAGGCTGCATTCATGCTGCCTTGAAGCTACCTGACATTCCCTGCTCTTGACAGGCCTGTCAACCCTGTAAGAATGCTTCGCGGAAAAGTATGAGTCTGTTCTGTCTGAACCAGGTGCTTCCGTGGCCGCGGTTGGGGTCCGCCTGACAAGCTCTAGAGCTAAAGGGAATCTCAAGGTGAAAACTTGCCTTCAGGTTAGGCCCCTAGTAGCCGTGCAGAAAGGGAGGCAGGCAGCTGTTTCCATCAGTTCTTAGTCGCTTATATGCTTTATGTGAAAGGAAGTACACTTTTGAGGACTCGTAGGCCTCTCGGGTATGCATCACTTTCCCTCCAAGGTCACTGACTACCTCCAGACCCCCGTGGGCCTGCTGAGCCACTTCGAGACCCGTTGGTTGATCCCTCGGAGGGCTCTGTGCCTGCCGAGGGATGGGCAGCACCCTGTACGTTCCTTGAGGAGAGCTACATTTCCAGAGTCCTCGAACAGCCTCAGGACAACATTTCTGGTGAGTCCGACTGTGTCATGGCCCTTGTGTGAGCTTCCGTGAGAAAACAGTGTGCTTTGAGTACTTGGAGGACCTCGTACCCGAAGTCACTCTGCCTGAGGAGAAAGTCAGCATCTCACCACGCGGTGTCGCTAACGGCACACCCAGCGTGAACAGATGCCTGGAAGTAAGGCCCTGATTTGCCGTGCAGAAGCGGAGGCGTGCAGCAGTTTCCAAGAGGCGGTGGCCTCTGCTCTGGGTAACTTCTGCGGCAGCACAGTTTTCTGGACACCTAGGAGGCTAGCGTGGGCACCCTGTTCCGGCAGGAACCCTGAGTACCCCCAGGCCCTCCTGGGTCTGCTAAGCAACATCCGGGCCCGTAGCCCTTTAGAGCCCTTCTGTGTATGCCGAGCGTAGGAAAACGCACTGCACTCTCTTTGGGAGCAGCTTAATTTCCTCAGCACTCGCACACGTTCACGAACACCGTTGTGGCACCTCCCTCATGGCGTCGAAGTCTTACGCATTGCCCTGGTCTGAGCTGAACTCCGAGTAACCCTCGGCTTCGCATTCCATCTAGGAGCTCCTGCCTGAATTCACCGTGCCCCCCAGAGATAGTCGGCGTGCGTTCTTACTGCCATTTAAGTAAGTCCTGCTCTTCCTGTGACACTGCAGACTTTGGAATAGCCACAGGCCCAGAGGAGCAGCTGCGGCGTTCCTTGGTTGAGGCAGTTCGCTTGATGCAGAACACCCTACTTCGAGAAATTGATTCAGGGGTGGAAACACAGGGTAACCAGTGTGCCTTTAGATTTGTTAGAAACCACAGGGGTGTATGCTGAGTGTGCCCATGGAAACGGGGGCCTGCGGGAACTAGCCTTGCTTTCCCATTTTGAAGGCTGCATTCATGCTGCCTTGAAGCTACCTGACATTCCCTGCTCTTGACAGGCCTGTCAACCCTGTAAGAATGCTTCGCGGAAAAGTATGAGTCTGTTCTGTCTGAACCAGGTGCTTCCGTGGCCGCGGTTGGGGTCCGCCTGACAAGCTCTAGAGCTAAAGGGAATCTCAACGTGAAAACTTGCCTCCAGGTTAGGCCCCTAGTAGCCGTGCAGAAAGAGAGGCAGGCAGCTGTTTCCATCAGTTCTTAGTCGCTTATATGCTTTATGTGAAAGGAAGTACACTTTTGAGGACTCGTAGGCCTCTCGGGTATGCATCACTTTCCCTCCAAGGTCACTGACTACCTCCAGACCCCCGTGGGCCTGCTGAGCCACTTCAAGACCCGTTGGTTGATCCCTCGGAGGCCCTCTGTGCCTGCCGAGGGATGGGCAGCACCCTGTACGTTCCTTGAGGAGAGCTACATTTCCAGAGTCCTCGAACAGCCTCAGGACAACATTTCTGGTGAGTCCAACTGTGTCATGGCCCTTGTGTGAGCTTCCGTGAGAAAACAGTGTGCTTTGAGTACTTGGAGGACCTCGTACCCGAAGTCACTCTGCCTGAGGAGAAAGTCAGCATCTCACCACGCGGTGTCGCTAACGGCACACCCAGCCTGAACAGATGCCTGGAAGTAAGGCCCAGACCTGCCGCGCAGAAGCGGAGGCGTGCAGCAGTTTCCATGAGGCGGTGGCCTCTGCTCTGGGTAACTTCCACGGCAGCACAGTTTTCTGGACACCTAGGAGGCTAGCGTGGGCACCCTGTTCCGGCAGGAACCCTGAGTACCCCCAGGCCCTCCTGGGTCTGCTAAGCAACATCCGGGCCCGTAGCCCTTTAGAGCCCCTCTGTGTATGCCGAGCGTAGGGAAACGCACTGAACTCTCTTTGGGAGCAGCTTAATTTCCTCAGCACTCGCACACGTTCACGAACACCGTTGTGGCACCTCCCTCATGGCGTCGAAGTCTTACGCATTGCCCTGGTCTGAGCTGAACTCCGAGTAACCCTCGGCTTCGCATTCCATCTAGGAGCTCCTGCCTGAAGTCACCGTGCCTCCCAGAGATAGTCGGCGTGCGTTCTTACTGCCATTTAAGTAAGTCCTGCTCTTCCTGTGACACTGCAGGCTTTGGAATAGCCACAGGCCCAGAGGAGCAGCTGCGGCGTTCCTTGGTTGAGGCAGTTCGCTTGATGCAGAACACCCTACTTCGAGAAGTTGATTCAGGGGAAGAAACACAGGGGAACCAGTGTGTCTTTAGATTTGTTAGAAACCACAGGGGTGTATGCTGAGTGTGCCCATGGAAACGGGGGCCTGCGGGAACTAGCCTTGCTTTCCCATTTTGAAGGCTGCATTCATGCTGCCTTGAAGCTACCTGACATTCCCTGCTCTTGACAGGCCTGTCAACCCTGTAAGAATGCTTCGCGGAAAAGTATGAGTCTGTTCTGTCTGAACCAGGTGCTTCCGTGGCCGCGGTTGGGGTCCGCCTGACAAGCTCTAGAGCTAAAGGGAATCTCAACGTGAAAACTTGCCTTCAGGTTAGGCCCCTAGTAGCCGTGCAGAAAGGGAGGCAGGCAGCTGTTTCCATCAGTTCTTAGTCGCTTATATGCTTTATGTGAAAGGAAGTACACTTTTGAGGACTCGTAGGCCTCTCGGGTATGCATCACTTTCCCTCCAAGGTCACTGACTACCTCCAGACCCCCGTGGGCCTGCTGAGCCACTTCGAGACCCGTTGGTTGATCCCTCGGAGGGCTCTGTGCCTGCCGAGGGATGGGCAGCACCCTGTACGTTCCTTGAGGAGAGCTACATTTCCAGAGTCCTCGAACAGCCTCAGGACAACATTTCTGGTGAGTCCGACTGTGTCATGGCCCTTGTGTGAGCTTCCGTGAGAAAACAGTGTGCTTTGAGTACTTGGAGGACCTCGTACCCGAAGTCACTCTGCCTGAGGAGAAAGTCAGCATCTCACCACGCGGTGTCGCTAACGGCACACCCAGCGTGAACAGATGCCTGGAAGTAAGGCCCTGATTTGCCGTGCAGAAGCGGAGGCGTGCAGCAGTTTCCAAGAGGCGGTGGCCTCTGCTCTGGGTAACTTCCACGGCAGCACAGTTTTCTGGACACCTAGGAGGCTAGCGTGGGCACCCTGTTCCGGCAGGAACCCTGAGTACCCCCAGGCCCTCCTGGGTCTGCTAAGCAACATCCGGGCCCGTAGCCCTTTAGAGCCCCTCTGTGTATGCCGAGCGTAGGGAAACGCACTGCACTCTCTTTGGGAGCAGCTTAATTTCCTCAGCACTCGCACACGTTCACGAACACCGTTGTGGCACCTCCCTCATGGCGTCGAAGTCTTACGCATTGCCCTGGTCTGAGCTGAACTCCGAGTAACACTCGGCTTCGCATTCCATCTAGGAGCTCCTGCCTGAATTCACCGTGCCCCCCAGAGATAGTCGGCGTGCGTTCCTACTGCCATTTAAGTAAGTCCTGCTCTTCCTGTGACACTGCAGACTTTGGAATAGCCACAGGCCCAGAGGAGCAGCTGCAGCGTTCCTTGGTTGAGGCAGTTCGCTTGATGCAGAACACCCTACTTCGCGAAATTGATTCAGGGGTGGAAACACAGGGTAACCAGTGTGCCTTTAGATTTGTTAGAAACCACAGGGGTGTATGCTGAGTGTGCCCATGGAAACGGGGGCCTGCGGGAACTAGCCTTGCTTTCCCATTTTGAAGGCTGCATTCATGCTGCCTTGAAGCTACCTGACATTCCCTGCTCTTGACATGCCTGTCAACCCTGTAAGAATGCTTCGCGGAAAAGTATGAGTCTGTTCTGTCTGAACCAGGTGCTTCCGTGGCCGCGGTTGGGGTCCGCCTGACAAGCTCTAGAGCTAAAGGGAATCTCAACGTGAAAACTTGCCTCCAGGTTAGGCCCCTAGTAGCCGTGCAGAAAGGGAGGCAGGCAGCTGTTTCCATCAGTTCTTAGTCGCTTATATGCTTTATGTGAAAGGAAGTACACTTTTGAGGACTCGTAGGCCTCTCGGGTATGCATCACTTTCCCTCCAAGGTCACTGACTACCTCCAGACCCCCGTGGGCCTGCTGAGCCACTTCAAGACCCGTTGGTTGATCCCTCGGAGACCCTCTGTGCCTGCCGAGGGATGGGCAGCACCCTGTACGTTCCTTGAGGAGAGCTACATTTCCAGAGTCCTCGAACAGCCTCAGGACAACATTTCTGGTGAGTCCGACTGTGTCATGGCCCTTGTGTGAGCTTCCGTGAGAAAACAGTGTGCTTTGAGTACTTGGAGGACCTCGTACCCGAAGTCACTCTGCCTGAGGAGAAAGTCAGCATCTCACCATGCGGTGTCGCTAACGGCACACCCAGCCTGAACAGATGCCTGGAAGTAAGGCCCTGAGCTGCCGTGCAGAAGCGGAGGCGTGCAGCAGTTTCCATGAGACGGTGGCCTCTGCTCTGGGTAACTTCCGCGGCAGCACAGTTTTCTGGACACCTAGGAGGCTAGCGTGGGCACCCTGTTCCGGCAGGAACCCTGAGTACCCCCAGGCCCTCCTGGGTCTGCTAAGCAACATCCGGGCCCGTAGCCCTTTAGAGCCCCTCTGTGTATGCCGAGCGTAGGGAAACGCACTGCACTCTCTTTGGGAGCAGCTTAATTTCCTCAGCACTCGCACACGTTCACGAACACCGTTGTGGCACCTCCCTCATGGCGTCGAAGTCTTACGCATTGCCCTGGTCTGAGCTGAACTCCGAGTAACCCTCGGCTTCGCATTCCATCTAGGAGCTCCTGCCTGAAGTCACCGTGCCTCCCAGAGATAGTCGGCGTGCGTTCTTACTGCCATTTAAGTAAGTCCTGCTCTTCCTGTGACACTGCAGGCTTTGGAATAGCCACAGGCCCAGAGGAGCAGCTGCGGCGTTCCTTGGTTGAGGCAGTTCGCTTGATGCAGAACACCCTACTTCGAGAAGTTGATTCAGGGGAAGAAACACAGGGGAACCAGTGTGTCTTTAGATTTGTTAGAAACCACAGGGGTGTATGCTGAGTGTGCCCATGGAAACGGGGGCCTGCGGGAACTAGCCTTGCTTTCCCATTTTGAAGGCTGCATTCATGCTGCCTTGAAGCTACCTGACATTCCCTGCTCTTGACAGGCCTGTCAACCCTGTAAGAATGCTTCGCGGAAAAGTATGAGTCTGTTCTGTCTGAACCAGGTGCTTCCGTGGCCGCGGTTGGGGTCCGCCTGACAAGCTCTAGAGCTAAAGGGAATCTCAACGTGAAAACTTGCCTCCAGGTTAGGCCCCTAGTAGCCGTGCAGAAAGGGAGGCAGGCAGCTGTTTCCATGAATTCTTAGTCGATTAAATGGTTGATGTGAAAGCAAGTACACTTTTGAGGACTCCTAGGCCTCTCGGGTATACATCACTTTCCCTCGAGGTTCACTGAGTACCTCCAGACCCCCGTGGGCCGGCTGAGCCACTTCGGGACCCATTGGTTGATCCCTCGGAGGCCCTCTGTGCCTGCCGAGGGATGGGCAGCACCCTGTACGTTCCTTGAGGAGAGCTACATTACCAGAGTCCTCGAACAGCCTCAGGACAACATTTCTGGTGAGTCCGACTGTGTCATGGCCCTTGTGTGAGCTTCCGTGAGAAAACAGTGTGCTTTGAGTACTTGGAGGACCTCGTACCCGAAGTCACTCTGCCTGAGGAGAAAGTCAGCATCTCACCACGCGGTGTCGCTAACGGCACACCCAGCGTGAACAGATGCCTGGAAGTAAGGCCCAGACCTGCCGTGCAGAAGCGGAGGCGTGCAGCAGTTTCCATGAGGCGGTGGCCTCTGCTCTGGGTAACTTCCACGGCAGCACAGTTTTCTGGACACCTAGGAGGCTAGCGTGGGCACCCTGTTCCGGCAGGAACCCTGAGTACCCCCAGGCCCTCCTGGGTCTGCTAAGCAACATCCGGGCCCGTAGCCCTTTAGAGCCCCTCTGTGTATGCCGAGCGTAGGGAAACGCACTGCACTCTCTTTGGGAGCAGCTTAATTTCCTCAGCACTCGCACATGATCACGAACACCGTTGTGGCATCTCCCTCATGGCGTCGAAGTCTTACGCATTGCCCTGGTCTGAGCTGAACTCCGAGTAACCCTCGGCTTCGCATTCCATCTAGGAGCTCCTGCCTGAAGTCACCGTGCCTCCCAGAGATAGTCGGCGTGCGTTCTTACTGCCATTTAAGTAAGTCCTGCTCTTCCTGTGACACTGCAGGCTTTGGAATAGCCACAGGCCCAGAGGAGCAGCTGCGGCGTTCCTTGGTTGAGGCAGTTCGCTTGATGCAGAACACCCTACTTCGAGAAGTTGATTCAGGGGAAGAAACACAGGGGAACCTGTGTGCTTTAGACTTGTTAGAAACCACAGGGGTGTATGCTGAGTGTGCCCATGGAAACGGGGGCCTGCGGGAACTAGCCTTGCTTTCCCATTTTGAAGGCTGCATTCATGCTGCCTTGAAGCTACCTGACATTCCCTGCTCTTGACAGGCCTGTCAACCCTGTAAGAATGCTTCGCGGAAAAGTATGAGTCTGTTCTGTCTGAACCAGGTGCTTCCGTGGCCGCGGTTGGGGTCCGCCTGACAAGCTCTAGAGCTAAAGGGAATCTCAACGTGAAAACTTGCCTCCAGGTTAGGCCCCTAGTAGCCGTGCAGAAAGGGAGGCAGGCAGCTGTTTCCATCAGTTCTTAGTCGCTTATATGCTTTATGTGAAAGGAAGTACACTTTTGAGGACTCGTAGGCCTCTCGGGTATGCATCACTTTCCCTCCAAGGTCACTGACTACCTCCAGACCCCCGTGGGCCTGCTGAGCCACTTCGAGACCGGTTGGTTGATCCCTTGGAGGCCCTCTGTGCCTGCCGAGTGATGGGCAACACCCTGTACGTTCCTTGAGGAGAGCTACATTTCCAGAGTCCTCGAACAGCCTCAGGACAACATTTCTGGTGAGTCCGACTGTGTCATGGCCCTTGTGTGAGCTTCCGTGAGAAAACAGTGTGCTTTGAGTACTTGGAGGACCTCGTACCCGAAGTCACTCTGCCTGAGGAGAAAGTCAGCATCTCACCACGCGGTGTCGCTAACGGCACACCCAGCCTGCACAGATGCCTGGAAGTAAGGCCCAGACCTGCCGTGCAGAAGCGGAGGCGTGCAGCAGTTTCCATGAGGCGGTGGCCTCTGCTCTGGGTAACTTCCACGGCAGCACAGTTTTCTGGACACCTAGGAGGCTAGCGTGGGCACCCTGTTCCGGCAGGAACCCTGAGTACCCCCAGGCCCTCCTGGGTCTGCTAAGCAACATCCGGGCCCGTAGCCCTTTAGAGCCCCTCTGTGTATGCCGAGCGTAGGGAAACAACTGCACTCTCTTTGGGAGCAGCTTAATTTCCTCAGCACTCGCACACGATCACGAACACCGTTGTGGCACCTCCCTCATGGCGTCGAAGTCTTACGCATTGCCCTGGTCTGAGCTGAACTCCGAGTAACCCTCGGCTTCGCATTCCATCTAGGAGCTCCTGCCTGAAGTCACCGTGCCTCCCAGAGATAGTCGGCGTGCGTTCTTACTGCCATTTAAGTAAGTCCTGCTCTTCCTGTGACACTGCAGGCTTTGGAATAGCCACAGGCCCAGAGGAGCAGCTGCGGCGTTCCTTGGTTGAGGCAGTTCGCTTGATGCAGAACACCCTACTTCGAGAAGTTGATTCAGGGGAAGAAACACAGGGGAACCTGTGTGCTTTAGACTTGTTAGAAACCACAGGGGTGTATGCTGAGTGTGCCCATGGAAACGGGGGCCTGCGGGAACTAGCCTTGCTTTCCCATTTTGAAGGCTGCATTCATGCTGCCTTGAAGCTACCTGACATTCCCTGCTCTTGACAGGCCTGTCAACCCTGTAAGAATGCTTCGCGGAAAAGTATGAGTCTGTTCTGTCTGAACCAGGTGCTTCCGTGGCCGCGGTTGGGGTCCGCCTGACAAGCTCTAGAGCTAAAGGGAATCTCAACGTGAAAACTTGCCTCCAGGTTAGGCCCCTAGTAGCCGTGCAGAAAGGGAGGCAGGCAGCTGTTTCCATCAGTTCTTAGTCGCTTATATGCTTTATGTGAAAGGAAGTACACTTTTGAGGACTCGTAGGCCTCTCGGGTATGCATCACTTTCCCTCCAAGGTCACTGACTACCTCCAGACCCCCGTGGGCCTGCTGAGCCACTTCGAGACCCGTTGGTTGATCCCTCGGAGGGCTCTGTGCTTGCCGAGGGATGGGCAACACCCTGTACGTTCCTTGAGGAGAGCTACATTTCCAGAGTCCTCGAACAGCCTCAGGACAACATTTCTGGTGAGTCCGACTGTGTCATGGCCCTTGTGTGAGCTTCCGTGAGAAAACAGTGTGCTTTGAGTACTTGGAGGACCTCGTACCCGAAGTCACTCTGCCTGAGGAGAAAGTCAGCATCTCACCACGCGGTGTCGCTAACGGCATACCCAGCCTGAACAGATGCCTGGAAGTAAGGCCCAGAACTGCCGTGCAGAAGCGGAGGCGTGCAGCAGTTTCCAAGAGGCGGTGGCCTCTGCTCTGGGTAACTTCCGCGGCAGCACAGATTTCTGGACACCTAGGAGGCTAGCGTGGGCACCCTGTTCCGGCAGGAACCCTGAGTACCCCCAGGCCCTCCTGGGTCTGCTAAGCAACATCCGGGCCCGTAGCCCTTTAGAGCCCTTCTGTGTATGCCGAGCGTAGGAAAACGCACTGCACTCTCTTTGGGAGCAGTTTAATTTCCTCAGCACTCGCACACGTTTACGAACACCGTTGTGGCACCTCTCTCATGACGTCGAAGTCTTACGCATTGCCCTGGTCTGAGCTGAACTCCGAGTAACCCTCGGCTTCGCATTCCATCTAGGAGCTCCTGCCTGAAGTCACCGTGCCTCCCAGAGATAGTCGGCGTGCGTTCTTACTGCCATTTAAGTAAGTCCTGCTCTTCCTGTGACACTGCAGGCTTTGGAATAGCCACAGGCCCAGAGGAGCAGCTGCGGCGTTCCTTGGTTGAGGCAGTTCGCTTGATGCAGAACACCCTACTTCGAGAAGTTGATTCAGGGGAAGAAACACAGGGGAACCAGTGTGTCTTTAGATTTGTTAGAAACCACAGGGGTGTATGCTGAGTGTGCCCATGGAAACGGGGGCCTGCGGGAACTAGCCTTGCTTTCCCATTTTGAAGGCTGCATTCATGCTGCCTTGAAGCTACCTGACATTCCCTGCTCTTGACAGGCCTGTCAACCCTGTAAGAATGCTTCGCGGAAAAGTATGAGTCTGTTCTGTCTGAACCAGGTGCTTCCGTGGCCGCGGTTGGGGTCCGCCTGACAAGCTCTAGAGCTAAAGGGAATCTCAACGTGAAAACTTGCCTCCAGGTTAGGCCCCTAGTAGCCGTGCAGAAAGGGAGGCAGGCAGCTGTTTCCATCAGTTCTTAGTCGCTTATATGCTTTATGTGAAAGGAAGTACACTTTTGAGGACTCGTAGGCCTCTCGGGTATGCATCACTTTCCCTCCAAGGTCACTGACTACCTCCAGACCCCCGTGGGCCTGCTGAGCCACTTCGAGACCCGTTGGTTGATCCCTCGGAGGGCTCTGTGCCTGCCGAGGGATGGGCAGCACCCTGTACGTTCCTTGAGGAGAGCTACATTTCCAGAGTCCTCGAACAGCCTCAGGACAACATTTCTGGTGAGTCCGACTGTGTCATGGCCCTTGTGTGAGCTTCCGTGAGAAAACAGTGTGCTTTGAGTACTTGGAGGACCTCGTACCCGAAGTCACTCTGCCTGAGGAGAAAGTCAGCATCTCACCACGCGGTGTCGCTAACGGCACACCCAGCGTGAACAGATGCCTGGAAGTAAGGCCCTGATTTGCCGTGCAGAAGCGGAGGCGTGCAGCAGTTTCCAAGAGGCGGTGGCCTCTGCTCTGGGTAACTTCTGCGGCAGCACAGTTTTCTGGACACCTAGGAGGCTAGCGTGGGCACCCTGTTCCGGCAGGAACCCTGAGTACCCCCAGGCTCTCCTGGGTCTGCTAAGCAACATCCGGGCCCGTAGCCCTTTAGAGCCCTTCTGTGTATGCCGAGCGTAGGAAAACGCACTGCACTCTCTTTGGGAGCAGCTTAATTTCCTCAGCACTCGCACACGTTCACGAACACCGTTGTGGCACCTCCCTCATGGCGTCGAAGTCTTACGCATTGCCCTGGTCTGAGCTGAACTCCGAGTAACCCTCGGCTTCGCATTCCATCTAGGAGCTCCTGCCTGAAGTCACCGTGCCTCCCAGAGATAGTCGGCGTGCGTTCTTACTGCCATTTAAGTAAGTCCTGCTCTTCCTGTGACACTGCAGGCTTTGGAATAGCCACAGGCCCAGAGGAGCAGCTGCGGCGTTCCTTGGTTGAGGCAGTTCGCTTGATGCAGAACACCCTACTTCGAGAAGTTGATTCAGGGGAAGAAACACAGGGGAACCTGTGTGCTTTAGACTTGTTAGAAACCACAGGGGTGTATGCTGAGTGTGCCCATGGAAACGGGGGCCTGCGGGAACTAGCCTTGCTTTCCCATTTTGAAGGCTGCATTCATGCTGCCTTGAAGCTACCTGACATTCCCTGCTCTTGACAGGCCTGTCAACCCTGTAAGAATGCTTCGCGGAAAAGTATGAGTCTGTTCTGTCTGAACCGGGTGCTTCCGTGGCCGCGGTTGGGGTCCGCCTGACAAGCTCTAGAGCTAAAGGGAATCTCAACGTGAAAACTTGCCTTCAGGTTAGGCCCCTAGTAGCCGTGCAGAAAGGGAGGCAGGCAGCTGTTTCCATCAGTTCTTAGTCGCTTATATGCTTTATGTGAAAGGAAGTACACTTTTGAGGACTCGTAGGCCTCTCGGGTATGCATCACTTTCCCTCCAAGGTCACTGACTACCTCCAGACCCCCGTGGGCCTGCTGAGCCACTTCGAGACCCGTTGGTTGATCCCTCGGAGGCCCTCTGTGCCTGCCGAGTGATGGGCAACACCCTGTACGTTCCTTGAGGAGAGCTACATTTCCAGAGTCCTCGAACAGCCTCAGGACAACATTTCTGGTGAGTCCGACTTTGTCATGGCCCTTGTGTGAGCTTCCGGGAGAAAACAGTGTGCTTTGAATACTTCGAGGACCTCGTTCCCGAAGTCACTCTGCCTGAGGAGAAAGTCAGCATCTCACCATGCGGTGTCGCTAACGGCACACCCAGCCTGAACAGATGCCTGGAAGTAAGGCCCTGACCTGCCGTGCAGAAGCGGAGGCGTGCAGCAGTTTCCATGAGGCGGTGGCCTCTGCTCTGGGTAACTTCCGCGGCAGCACAGTTTTCTGGACACCTAGGAGGCTAGCGTGGGCACCCTGTTCCGGCAGGAACCCTGAGTACCCCCAGGCCCTCCTGGGTCTGCTAAGCAACATCCGGGCCCGTAGCCCTTTAGAGCCCTTCTGTGTATGCCGAGCGTAGGAAAACGCACTGCACTCTCTTTGGGAGCAGCTTAATTTCCTCAGCACTCGCACACGTTCACGAACACCGTTGTGGCACCTCCCTCATGGCGTCGAAGTCTTACGCATTGCCCTGGTCTGAGCTGAACTCCGAGTAACCCTCGGCTTCGCATTCCATCTAGGAGCTCCTGCCTGAAGTCACCGTGCCCCCCAGAGATAGTCGGCGTGCGTTCTTACTGCCATTTAAGTAAGTCCTGCTCTTCCTGTGACACTGCAGACTTTGGAATAGCCACAGGCCCAGAGGAGCAGCTGCGGCGTTCCTTGGTTGAGGCAGTTCGCTTGATGCAGAACACCCTACTTCGCGAAATTGATTCAGGGGTGGAAACACAGGGTAACCAGTGTGCCTTTAGATTTGTTAGAAACCACAGGGGTGTATGCTGAGTGTGCCCATGGAAACGGGGGCCTGCGGGAACTAGCCTTGCTTTCCCATTTTGAAGGCTGCATTCATGCTGCCTTGAAGCTACCTGACATTCCCTGCTCTTGACATGCCTGTCAACCCTGTAAGAATGCTTCGCGGAAAAGTATGAGTCTGTTCTGTCTGAACCAGGTGCTTCCGTGGCCGCGGTTGGGGTCCGCCTGACAAGCTCTAGAGCTAAAGGGAATCTCAACGTGAAAACTTGCCTCCAGGTTAGGCCCCTAGTAGCCGTGCAGAAAGGGAGGCAGGCAGCTGTTTCCATCAGTTCTTAGTCGCTTATATGCTTTATGTGAAAGGAAGTACACTTTTGAGGACTCGTAGGCCTCTCGGGTATGCATCACTTTCCCTCCAAGGTCACTGACTACCTCCAGACCCCCGTGGGCCTGCTGAGCCACTTCAAGACCCGTTGGTTGATCCCTCGGAGACCCTCTGTGCCTGCCGAGGGATGGGCAGCACCCTGTACGTTCCTTGAGGAGAGCTACATTTCCAGAGTCCTCGAACAGCCTCAGGACAACATTTCTGGTGAGTCCGACTGTGTCATGGCCCTTGTGTGAGCTTCCGTGAGAAAACAGTGTGCTTTGAGTACTTGGAGGACCTCGTACCCGAAGTCACTCTGCCTGAGGAGAAAGTCAGCATCTCACCATGCGGTGTCGCTAACGGCACACCCAGCCTGAACAGATGCCTGGAAGTAAGGCCCTGAGCTGCCGTGCAGAAGCGGAGGCGTGCAGCAGTTTCCATGAGACGGTGGCCTCTGCTCTGGGTAACTTCCACGGCAGCACAGTTTTCTGGACACCTAGGAGGCTAGCGTGGGCACCCTGTTCCGGCAGGAACCCTGAGTACCCCCAGGCCCTCCTGGGTCTGCTAAGCAACATCCGGGCCCGTAGCCCTTTAGAGCCCCTCTGTGTATGCCGAGCGTAGGGAAACGCACTGCACTCTCTTTGGGAGCAGCTTAATTTCCTCAGCACTCGCACACGTTCACGAACACCGTTGTGGCACCTCCCTCATGGCGTCGAAGTCTTACGCATTGCCCTGGTCTGAGCTGAACTCCGAGTAACCCTCGGCTTCGCATTCCATCTAGGAGCTCCTGCCTGAAGTCACCGTGCCTCCCAGAGATAGTCGGCGTGCGTTCTTACTGCCATTTAAGTAAGTCCTGCTCTTCCTGTGACACTGCAGGCTTTGGAATAGCCACAGGCCCAGAGGAGCAGCTGCGGCGTTCCTTGGTTGAGGCAGTTCGCTTGATGCAGAACACCCTACTTCGAGAAGTTGATTCAGGGGAAGAAACACAGGGGAACCAGTTTGTCTTTAGATTTGTTAGAAACCACAGGGGTGTATGCTGAGTGTGCCCATGGAAACGGGGGCCTGCGGGAACTAGCCTTGCTTTCCCATTTTGAAGGCTGCATTCATGCTGCCTTGAAGCTACCTGACATTCCCTGCTCTTGACAGGCCTGTCAACCCTGTAAGAATGCTTCGCGGAAAAGTATGAGTCTGTTCTGTCTGAACCAGGTGCTTCCGTGGCCGCGGTTGGGGTCCGCCTGACAAGCTCTAGAGCTAAAGGGAATCTCAACGTGAAAACTTGCCTCCAGGTTAGGCCCCTAGTAGCCGTGCAGAAAGGGAGGCAGGCAGCTGTTTCCATGAATTCTTAGTCGATTAAATGCTTGATGTGAAAGCAAGTACACTTTTGAGGACTCCTAGGCCTCTCGGGTATACATCACTTTCCCTCGAGGTTCACTGAGTACCTCCAGACCCCCGTGGGCCGGCTGAGCCACTTCGGGACCCATTGGTTGATCCCTCGGAGGCCCTCTGTGCCTGCCGAGGGATGGGCAGCACCCTGTACGTTCCTTGAGGAGAGCTACATTACCAGAGTCCTCGAACAGCCTCAGGACAACATTTCTGGTGAGTCCGACTGTGTCATGGCCCTTGTGTGAGCTTCCGTGAGAAAACAGTGTGCTTTGAGTACTTGGAGGACCTCGTACCCGAAGTCACTCTGCCTGAGGAGAAAGTCAGCATCTCACCACGCGGTGTCGCTAACGGCACACCCAGCGTGAACAGATGCCTGGAAGTAAGGCCCAGACCTGCCGTGCAGAAGCGGAGGCGTGCAGCAGTTTCCATGAGGCGGTGGCCTCTGCTCTGGGTAACTTCCACGGCAGCACAGTTTTCTGGACACCTAGGAGGCTAGCGTGGGCACCCTGTTCCGGCAGGAACCCTGAGTACCCCCAGGCCCTCCTGGGTCTGCTAAGCAACATCCGGGCCCGTAGCCCTTTAGAGCCCCTCTGTGTATGCCGAGCGTAGGGAAACGCACTGCACTCTCTTTGGGAGCAGCTTAATTTCCTCAGCACTCGCACATGATCACGAACACCGTTGTGGCATCTCCCTCATGGCGTCGAAGTCTTACGCATTGCCCTGGTCTGAGCTGAACTCCGAGTAACCCTCGGCTTCGCATTCCATCTAGGAGCTCCTGCCTGAAGTCACCGTGCCTCCCAGAGATAGTCGGCGTGCGTTCTTACTGCCATTTAAGTAAGTCCTGCTCTTCCTGTGACACTGCAGGTTTTGGAATAGCCACAGGCCCAGAGGAGCAGCTGCGGCGTTCCTTGGTTGAGGCAGTTCGCTTGATGCAGAACACCCTACTTCGAGAAGTTGATTCAGGGGAAGAAACACAGGGGAACCTGTGTGCTTTAGACTTGTTAGAAACCACAGGGGTGTATGCTGAGTGTGCCCATGGAAACGGGGGCCTGCGGGAACTAGCCTTGCTTTCCCATTTTGAAGGCTGCATTCATGCTGCCTTGAAGCTACCTGACATTCCCTGCTCTTGACAGGCCTGTCAACCCTGTAAGAATGCTTCGCGGAAAAGTATGAGTCTGTTCTGTCTGAACCAGGTGCTTCCGTGGCCGCGGTTGGGGTCCGCCTGACAAGCTCTAGAGCTAAAGGGAATCTCAACGTGAAAACTTGCCTCCAGGTTAGGCCCCTAGTAGCCGTGCAGAAAGGGAGGCAGGCAGCTGTTTCCATCAGTTCTTAGTCGCTTATATGCTTTATGTGAAAGGAAGTACACTTTTGAGGACTCGTAGGCCTCTCGGGTATGCATCACTTTCCCTCCAAGGTCACTGACTACCTCCAGACCCCCGTGGGCCTGCTGAGCCACTTCGAGACCGGTTGGTTGATCCCTTGGAGGCCCTCTGTGCCTGCCGAGTGATGGGCAACACCCTGTACGTTCCTTGAGGAGAGCTACATTTCCAGAGTCCTCGAACAGCCTCAGGACAACATTTCTGGTGAGTCCGACTGTGTCATGGCCCTTGTGTGAGCTTCCGTGAGAAAACAGTGTGCTTTGAGTACTTGGAGGACCTCGTACCCGAAGTCACTCTGCCTGAGGAGAAAGTCAGCATCTCACCACGCGGTGTCGCTAACGGCACACCCAGCCTGCACAGATGCCTGGAAGTAAGGCCCAGACCTGCCGTGCAGAAGCGGAGGCGTGCAGCAGTTTCCATGAGGCGGTGGCCTCTGCTCTGGGTAACTTCCACGGCAGCACAGTTTTCTGGACACCTAGGAGGCTAGCGTGGGCACCCTGTTCCGGCAGGAACCCTGAGTACCCCCAGGCCCTCCTGGGTCTGCTAAGCAACATCCGGGCCCGTAGCCCTTTAGAGCCCCTCTGTGTATGCCGAGCGTAGGGAAACAACTGCACTCTCTTTGGGAGCAGCTTAATTTCCTCAGCACTCGCACACGATCACGAACACCGTTGTGGCACCTCCCTCATGGCGTCGAAGTCTTACGCATTGCCCTGGTCTGAGCTGAACTCCGAGTAACCCTCGGCTTCGCATTCCATCTAGGAGCTCCTGCCTGAAGTCACCGTGCCTCCCAGAGATAGTCGGCGTGCGTTCTTACTGCCATTTAAGTAAGTCCTGCTCTTCCTGTGACACTGCAGGCTTTGGAATAGCCACAGGCCCAGAGGAGCAGCTGCGGCGTTCCTTGGTTGAGGCAGTTCGCTTGATGCAGAACACCCTACTTCGAGAAGTTGATTCAGGGGAAGAAACACAGGGGAACCTGTGTGCTTTAGACTTGTTAGAAACCACAGGGGTGTATGCTGAGTGTGCCCATGGAAACGGGGGCCTGCGGGAACTAGCCTTGCTTTCCCATTTTGAAGGCTGCATTCATGCTGCCTTGAAGCTACCTGACATTCCCTGCTCTTGACAGGCCTGTCAACCCTGTAAGAATGCTTCGCGGAAAAGTATGAGTCTGTTCTGTCTGAACCAGGTGCTTCCGTGGCCGCGGTTGGGGTCCGCCTGACAAGCTCTAGAGCTAAAGGGAATCTCAACGTGAAAACTTGCCTCCAGGTTAGGCCCCTAGTAGCCGTGCAGAAAGGGAGGCAGGCAGCTGTTTCCATCAGTTCTTAGTCGCTTATATGCTTTATGTGAAAGGAAGTACACTTTTGAGGACTCGTAGGCCTCTCGGGTATGCATCACTTTCCCTCCAAGGTCACTGACTACCTCCAGACCCCCGTGGGCCTGCTGAGCCACTTCGAGACCCGTTGGTTGATCCCTCGGAGGGCTCTGTGCTTGCCGAGGGATGGGCAACACCCTGTACGTTCCTTGAGGAGAGCTACATTTCCAGAGTCCTCGAACAGCCTCAGGACAACATTTCTGGTGAGTCCGACTGTGTCATGGCCCTTGTGTGAGCTTCCGTGAGAAAACAGTGTGCTTTGAGTACTTGGAGGACCTCGTACCCGAAGTCACTCTGCCTGAGGAGAAAGTCAGCATCTCACCACGCGGTGTCGCTAACGGCATACCCAGCCTGAACAGATGCCTGGAAGTAAGGCCCAGAACTGCCGTGCAGAAGCGGAGGCGTGCAGCAGTTTCCAAGAGGCGGTGGCCTCTGCTCTGGGTAACTTCCGCGGCAGCACAGATTTCTGGACACCTAGGAGGCTAGCGTGGGCACCCTGTTCCGGCAGGAACCCTGAGTACCCCCAGGCCCTCCTGGGTCTGCTAAGCAACATCCGGGCCCGTAGCCCTTTAGAGCCCTTCTGTGTATGCCGAGCGTAGGAAAACGCACTGCACTCTCTTTGGGAGCAGTTTAATTTCCTCAGCACTCGCACACGTTTACGAACACCGTTGTGGCACCTCTCTCATGACGTCGAAGTCTTACGCATTGCCCTGGTCTGAGCTGAACTCCGAGTAACCCTCGGCTTCGCATTCCATCTAGGAGCTCCTGCCTGAAGTCACCGTGCCTCCCAGAGATAGTCGGCGTGCGTTCTTACTGCCATTTAAGTAAGTCCTGCTCTTCCTGTGACACTGCAGGCTTTGGAATAGCCACAGGCCCAGAGGAGCAGCTGCGGCGTTCCTTGGTTGAGGCAGTTCGCTTGATGCAGAACACCCTACTTCGAGAAGTTGATTCAGGGGAAGAAACACAGGGGAACCAGTGTGTCTTTAGATTTGTTAGAAACCACAGGGGTGTATGCTGAGTGTGCCCATGGAAACGGGGGCCTGCGGGAACTAGCCTTGCTTTCCCATTTTGAAGGCTGCATTCATGCTGCCTTGAAGCTACCTGACATTCCCTGCTCTTGACAGGCCTGTCAACCCTGTAAGAATGCTTCGCGGAAAAGTATGAGTCTGTTCTGTCTGAACCAGGTGCTTCCGTGGCCGCGGTTGGGGTCCGCCTGACAAGCTCTAGAGCTAAAGGGAATCTCAACGTGAAAACTTGCCTCCAGGTTAGGCCCCTAGTAGCCGTGCAGAAAGGGAGGCAGGCAGCTGTTTCCATCAGTTCTTAGTCGCTTATATGCTTTATGTGAAAGGAAGTACACTTTTGAGGACTCGTAGGCCTCTCGGGTATGCATCACTTTCCCTCCAAGGTCACTGACTACCTCCAGACCCCCGTGGGCCTGCTGAGCCACTTCGAGACCCGTTGGTTGATCCCTCGGAGGCCCTCTGTGCCTGCCGAGTGATGGGCAACACCCTGTACGTTCCTTGAGGAGAGCTACATTTCCAGAGTCCTCGAACAGCCTCAGGACAACATTTCTGGTGAGTCCGACTTTGTCATGGCCCTTGTGTGAGCTTCCGGGAGAAAACAGTGTGCTTTGAATACTTCGAGGACCTCGTTCCCGAAGTCACTCTGCCTGAGGAGAAAGTCAGCATCTCACCATGCGGTGTCGCTAACGGCACACCCAGCCTGAACAGATGCCTGGAAGTAAGGCCCTGACCTGCCGTGCAGAAGCGGAGGCGTGCAGCAGTTTCCATGAGGCGGTGGCCTCTGCTCTGGGTAACTTCCGCGGCAGCACAGTTTTCTGGACACCTAGGAGGCTAGCGTGGGCACCCTGTTCCGGCAGGAACCCTGAGTACCCCCAGGCCCTCCTGGGTCTGCTAAGCAACATCCGGGCCCGTAGCCCTTTAGAGCCCTTCTGTGTATGCCGAGCGTAGGAAAACGCACTGCACTCTCTTTGGGAGCAGCTTAATTTCCTCAGCACTCGCACACGTTCACGAACACCGTTGTGGCACCTCCCTCATGGCGTCGAAGTCTTACGCATTGCCCTGGTCTGAGCTGAACTCCGAGTAACCCTCGGCTTCGCATTCCATCTAGGAGCTCCTGCCTGAAGTCACCGTGCCCCCCAGAGATAGTCGGCGTGCGTTCTTACTGCCATTTAAGTAAGTCCTGCTCTTCCTGTGACACTGCAGACTTTGGAATAGCCACAGGCCCAGAGGAGCAGCTGCGGCGTTCCTTGGTTGAGGCAGTTCGCTTGATGCAGAACACCCTACTTCGCGAAATTGATTCAGGGGTGGAAACACAGGGTAACCAGTGTGCCTTTAGATTTGTTAGAAACCACAGGGGTGTATGCTGAGTGTGCCCATGGAAACGGGGGCCTGCGGGAACTAGCCTTGCTTTCCCATTTTGAAGGCTGCATTCATGCTGCCTTGAAGCTACCTGACATTCCCTGCTCTTGACATGCCTGTCAACCCTGTAAGAATGCTTCGCGGAAAAGTATGAGTCTGTTCTGTCTGAACCAGGTGCTTCCGTGGCCGCGGTTGGGGTCCGCCTGACAAGCTCTAGAGCTAAAGGGAATCTCAACGTGAAAACTTGCCTCCAGGTTAGGCCCCTAGTAGCCGTGCAGAAAGGGAGGCAGGCAGCTGTTTCCATCAGTTCTTAGTCGCTTATATGCTTTATGTGAAAGGAAGTACACTTTTGAGGACTCGTAGGCCTCTCGGGTATGCATCACTTTCCCTCCAAGGTCACTGACTACCTCCAGACCCCCGTGGGCCTGCTGAGCCACTTCAAGACCCGTTGGTTGATCCCTCGGAGACCCTCTGTGCCTGCCGAGGGATGGGCAGCACCCTGTACGTTCCTTGAGGAGAGCTACATTTCCAGAGTCCTCGAACAGCCTCAGGACAACATTTCTGGTGAGTCCGACTGTGTCATGGCCCTTGTGTGAGCTTCCGTGAGAAAACAGTGTGCTTTGAGTACTTGGAGGACCTCGTACCCGAAGTCACTCTGCCTGAGGAGAAAGTCAGCATCTCACCATGCGGTGTCGCTAACGGCACACCCAGCCTGAACAGATGCCTGGAAGTAAGGCCCTGAGCTGCCGTGCAGAAGCGGAGGCGTGCAGCAGTTTCCATGAGACGGTGGCCTCTGCTCTGGGTAACTTCCACGGCAGCACAGTTTTCTGGACACCTAGGAGGCTAGCGTGGGCACCCTGTTCCGGCAGGAACCCTGAGTACCCCCAGGCCCTCCTGGGTCTGCTAAGCAACATCCGGGCCCGTAGCCCTTTAGAGCCCCTCTGTGTATGCCGAGCGTAGGGAAACGCACTGCACTCTCTTTGGGAGCAGCTTAATTTCCTCAGCACTCGCACACGTTCACGAACACCGTTGTGGCACCTCCCTCATGGCGTCGAAGTCTTACGCATTGCCCTGGTCTGAGCTGAACTCCGAGTAACCCTCGGCTTCGCATTCCATCTAGGAGCTCCTGCCTGAAGTCACCGTGCCTCCCAGAGATAGTCGGCGTGCGTTCTTACTGCCATTTAAGTAAGTCCTGCTCTTCCTGTGACACTGCAGGCTTTGGAATAGCCACAGGCCCAGAGGAGCAGCTGCGGCGTTCCTTGGTTGAGGCAGTTCGCTTGATGCAGAACACCCTACTTCGAGAAGTTGATTCAGGGGAAGAAACACAGGGGAACCAGTGTGTCTTTAGATTTGTTAGAAACCACAGGGGTGTATGCTGAGTGTGCCCATGGAAACGGGGGCCTGCGGGAACTAGCCTTGCTTTCCCATTTTGAAGGCTGCATTCATGCTGCCTTGAAGCTACCTGACATTCCCTGCTCTTGACAGGCCTGTCAACCCTGTAAGAATGCTTCGCGGAAAAGTATGAGTCTGTTCTGTCTGAACCAGGTGCTTCCGTGGCCGCGGTTGGGGTCCGCCTGACAAGCTCTAGAGCTAAAGGGAATCTCAACGTGAAAACTTGCCTCCAGGTTAGGCCCCTAGTAGCCGTGCAGAAAGGGAGGCAGGCAGCTGTTTCCATGAATTCTTAGTCGATTAAATGCTTGATGTGAAAGCAAGTACACTTTTGAGGACTCCTAGGCCTCTCGGGTATACATCACTTTCCCTCGAGGTTCACTGAGTACCTCCAGACCCCCGTGGGCCGGCTGAGCCACTTCGGGACCCATTGGTTGATCCCTCGGAGGCCCTCTGTGCCTGCCGAGGGATGGGCAGCACCCTGTACGTTCCTTGAGGAGAGCTACATTACCAGAGTCCTCGAACAGCCTCAGGACAACATTTCTGGTGAGTCCGACTGTGTCATGGCCCTTGTGTGAGCTTCCGTGAGAAAACAGTGTGCTTTGAGTACTTGGAGGACCTCGTACCCGAAGTCACTCTGCCTGAGGAGAAAGTCAGCATCTCACCACGCGGTGTCGCTAACGGCACACCCAGCGTGAACAGATGCCTGGAAGTAAGGCCCAGACCTGCCGTGCAGAAGCGGAGGCGTGCAGCAGTTTCCATGAGGCGGTGGCCTCTGCTCTGGGTAACTTCCACGGCAGCACAGTTTTCTGGACACCTAGGAGGCTAGCGTGGGCACCCTGTTCCGGCAGGAACCCTGAGTACCCCCAGGCCCTCCTGGGTCTGCTAAGCAACATCCGGGCCCGTAGCCCTTTAGAGCCCCTCTGTGTATGCCGAGCGTAGGGAAACGCACTGCACTCTCTTTGGGAGCAGCTTAATTTCCTCAGCACTCGCACATGATCACGAACACCGTTGTGGCATCTCCCTCATGGCGTCGAAGTCTTACGCATTGCCCTGGTCTGAGCTGAACTCCGAGTAACCCTCGGCTTCGCATTCCATCTAGGAGCTCCTGCCTGAAGTCACCGTGCCTCCCAGAGATAGTCGGCGTGCGTTCTTACTGCCATTTAAGTAAGTCCTGCTCTTCCTGTGACACTGCAGGTTTTGGAATAGCCACAGGCCCAGAGGAGCAGCTGCGGCGTTCCTTGGTTGAGGCAGTTCGCTTGATGCAGAACACCCTACTTCGAGAAGTTGATTCAGGGGAAGAAACACAGGGGAACCTGTGTGCTTTAGACTTGTTAGAAACCACAGGGGTGTATGCTGAGTGTGCCCATGGAAACGGGGGCCTGCGGGAACTAGCCTTGCTTTCCCATTTTGAAGGCTGCATTCATGCTGCCTTGAAGCTACCTGACATTCCCTGCTCTTGACAGGCCTGTCAACCCTGTAAGAATGCTTCGCGGAAAAGTATGAGTCTGTTCTGTCTGAACCAGGTGCTTCCGTGGCCGCGGTTGGGGTCCGCCTGACAAGCTCTAGAGCTAAAGGGAATCTCAACGTGAAAACTTGCCTCCAGGTTAGGCCCCTAGTAGCCGTGCAGAAAGGGAGGCAGGCAGCTGTTTCCATCAGTTCTTAGTCGCTTATATGCTTTATGTGAAAGGAAGTACACTTTTGAGGACTCGTAGGCCTCTCGGGTATGCATCACTTTCCCTCCAAGGTCACTGACTACCTCCAGACCCCCGTGGGCCTGCTGAGCCACTTCGAGACCGGTTGGTTGATCCCTTGGAGGCCCTCTGTGCCTGCCGAGTGATGGGCAACACCCTGTACGTTCCTTGAGGAGAGCTACATTTCCAGAGTCCTCGAACAGCCTCAGGACAACATTTCTGGTGAGTCCGACTGTGTCATGGCCCTTGTGTGAGCTTCCGTGAGAAAACAGTGTGCTTTGAGTACTTGGAGGACCTCGTACCCGAAGTCACTCTGCCTGAGGAGAAAGTCAGCATCTCACCACGCGGTGTCGCTAACGGCACACCCAGCCTGCACAGATGCCTGGAAGTAAGGCCCAGACCTGCCGTGCAGAAGCGGAGGCGTGCAGCAGTTTCCATGAGGCGGTGGCCTCTGCTCTGGGTAACTTCCACGGCAGCACAGTTTTCTGGACACCTAGGAGGCTAGCGTGGGCACCCTGTTCCGGCAGGAACCCTGAGTACCCCCAGGCCCTCCTGGGTCTGCTAAGCAACATCCGGGCCCGTAGCCCTTTAGAGCCCCTCTGTGTATGCCGAGCGTAGGGAAACAACTGCACTCTCTTTGGGAGCAGCTTAATTTCCTCAGCACTCGCACACGATCACGAACACCGTTGTGGCACCTCCCTCATGGCGTCGAAGTCTTACGCATTGCCCTGGTCTGAGCTGAACTCCGAGTAACCCTCGGCTTCGCATTCCATCTAGGAGCTCCTGCCTGAAGTCACCGTGCCTCCCAGAGATAGTCGGCGTGCGTTCTTACTGCCATTTAAGTAAGTCCTGCTCTTCCTGTGACACTGCAGGCTTTGGAATAGCCACAGGCCCAGAGGAGCAGCTGCGGCGTTCCTTGGTTGAGGCAGTTCGCTTGATGCAGAACACCCTACTTCGAGAAGTTGATTCAGGGGAAGAAACACAGGGGAACCTGTGTGCTTTAGACTTGTTAGAAACCACAGGGGTGTATGCTGAGTGTGCCCATGGAAACGGGGGCCTGCGGGAACTAGCCTTGCTTTCCCATTTTGAAGGCTGCATTCATGCTGCCTTGAAGCTACCTGACATTCCCTGCTCTTGACAGGCCTGTCAACCCTGTAAGAATGCTTCGCGGAAAAGTATGAGTCTGTTCTGTCTGAACCAGGTGCTTCCGTGGCCGCGGTTGGGGTCCGCCTGACAAGCTCTAGAGCTAAAGGGAATCTCAACGTGAAAACTTGCCTCCAGGTTAGGCCCCTAGTAGCCGTGCAGAAAGGGAGGCAGGCAGCTGTTTCCATCAGTTCTTAGTCGCTTATATGCTTTATGTGAAAGGAAGTACACTTTTGAGGACTCGTAGGCCTCTCGGGTATGCATCACTTTCCCTCCAAGGTCACTGACTACCTCCAGACCCCCGTGGGCCTGCTGAGCCACTTCGAGACCGGTTGGTTGATCCCTTGGAGGCCCTCTGTGCCTGCCGAGTGATGGGCAACACCCTGTACGTTCCTTGAGGAGAGCTACATTTCCAGAGTCCTCGAACAGCCTCAGGACAACATTTCTGGTGAGTCCGACTGTGTCATGGCCCTTGTGTGAGCTTCCGTGAGAAAACAGTGTGCTTTGAGTACTTGGAGGACCTCGTACCCGAAGTCACTCTGCCTGAGGAGAAAGTCAGCATCTCACCACGCGGTGTCGCTAACGGCACACCCAGCCTGCACAGATGCCTGGAAGTAAGGCCCAGACCTGCCGTGCAGAAGCGGAGGCGTGCAGCAGTTTCCATGAGGCGGTGGCCTCTGCTCTGGGTAACTTCCACGGCAGCACAGTTTTCTGGACACCTAGGAGGCTAGCGTGGGCACCCTGTTCCGGCAGGAACCCTGAGTACCCCCAGGCCCTCCTGGGTCTGCTAAGCAACATCCGGGCCCGTAGCCCTTTAGAGCCCCTCTGTGTATGCCGAGCGTAGGGAAACAACTGCACTCTCTTTGGGAGCAGCTTAATTTCCTCAGCACTCGCACACGATCACGAACACCGTTGTGGCACCTCCCTCATGGCGTCGAAGTCTTACGCATTGCCCTGGTCTGAGCTGAACTCCGAGTAACCCTCGGCTTCGCATTCCATCTAGGAGCTCCTGCCTGAAGTCACCGTGCCTCCCAGAGATAGTCGGCGTGCGTTCTTACTGCCATTTAAGTAAGTCCTGCTCTTCCTGTGACACTGCAGGCTTTGGAATAGCCACAGGCCCAGAGGAGCAGCTGCGGCGTTCCTTGGTTGAGGCAGTTCGCTTGATGCAGAACACCCTACTTCGAGAAGTTGATTCAGGGGAAGAAACACAGGGGAACCTGTGTGCTTTAGACTTGTTAGAAACCACAGGGGTGTATGCTGAGTGTGCCCATGGAAACGGGGGCCTGCGGGAACTAGCCTTGCTTTCCCATTTTGAAGGCTGCATTCATGCTGCCTTGAAGCTACCTGACATTCCCTGCTCTTGACAGGCCTGTCAACCCTGTAAGAATGCTTCGCGGAAAAGTATGAGTCTGTTCTGTCTGAACCAGGTGCTTCCGTGGCCGCGGTTGGGGTCCGCCTGACAAGCTCTAGAGCTAAAGGGAATCTCAACGTGAAAACTTGCCTCCAGGTTAGGCCCCTAGTAGCCGTGCAGAAAGGGAGGCAGGCAGCTGTTTCCATCAGTTCTTAGTCGCTTATATGCTTTATGTGAAAGGAAGTACACTTTTGAGGACTCGTAGGCCTCTCGGGTATGCATCACTTTCCCTCCAAGGTCACTGACTACCTCCAGACCCCCGTGGGCCTGCTGAGCCACTTCGAGACCCGTTGGTTGATCCCTCGGAGGGCTCTGTGCCTGCCGAGGGATGGGCAGCACCCTGTACGTTCCTTGAGGAGAGCTACATTTCCAGAGTCCTCGAACAGCCTCAGGACAACATTTCTGGTGAGTCCGACTGTGTCATGGCCCTTGTGTGAGCTTCCGTGAGAAAACAGTGTGCTTTGAGTACTTGGAGGACCTCGTACCCGAAGTCACTCTGCCTGAGGAGAAAGTCAGCATCTCACCACGCGGTGTCGCTAACGGCACACCCAGCGTGAACAGATGCCTGGAAGTAAGGCCCAGACCTGCCGTGCAGAAGCGGAGGCGTGCAGCAGTTTCCATGAGGCGGTGGCCTCTGCTCTGGGTAACTTCCACGGCAGCACAGTTTTCTGGACACCTAGGAGGCTAGCGTGGGCACCCTGTTCCGGCAGGAACCCTGAGTACCCCCAGGCCCTCCTGGGTCTGCTAAGCAACATCCGGGCCCGTAGCCCTTTAGAGCCCCTCTGTGTATGCCGAGCGTAGGGAAACAACTGCACTCTCTTTGGGAGCAGCTTAATTTCCTCAGCACTCGCACACGATCACGAACACCGTTGTGGCACCTCCCTCATGGCGTCGAAGTCTTACGCATTGCCCTGGTCTGAGCTGAACTCCGAGTAACCCTCGGCTTCGCATTCCATCTAGGAGCTCCTGCCTGAAGTCACCGTGCCTCCCAGAGATAGTCGGCGTGCGTTCTTACTGCCATTTAAGTAAGTCCTGCTCTTCCTGTGACACTGCAGGCTTTGGAATAGCCACAGGCCCAGAGGAGCAGCTGCGGCGTTCCTTGGTTGAGGCAGTTCGCTTGATGCAGAACACCCTACTTCGAGAAGTTGATTCAGGGGAAGAAACACAGGGGAACCTGTGTGCTTTAGACTTGTTAGAAACCACAGGGGTGTATGCTGAGTGTGCCCATGGAAACGGGGGCCTGCGGGAACTAGCCTTGCTTTCCCATTTTGAAGGCTGCATTCATGCTGCCTTGAAGCTACCTGACATTCCCTGCTCTTGACAGGCCTGTCAACCCTGTAAGAATGCTTCGCGGAAAAGTATGAGTCTGTTCTGTCTGAACCAGGTGCTTCCGTGGCCGCGGTTGGGGTCCGCCTGACAAGCTCTAGAGCTAAAGGGAATCTCAACGTGAAAACTTGCCTCCAGGTTAGGCCCCTAGTAGCCGTGCAGAAAGGGAGGCAGGCAGCTGTTTCCATCAGTTCTTAGTCGCTTATATGCTTTATGTGAAAGGAAGTACACTTTTGAGGACTCGTAGGCCTCTCGGGTATGCATCACTTTCCCTCCAAGGTCACTGACTACCTCCAGACCCCCGTGGGCCTGCTGAGCCACTTCGAGACCCGTTGGTTGATCCCTCGGAGGGCTCTGTGCCTGCCGAGGGATGGGCAGCACCCTGTACGTTCCTTGAGGAGAGCTACATTTCCAGAGTCCTCGAACAGCCTCAGGACAACATTTCTGGTGAGTCCGACTGTGTCATGGCCCTTGTGTGAGCTTCCGTGAGAAAACAGTGTGCTTTGAGTACTTGGAGGACCTCGTACCCGAAGTCACTCTGCCTGAGGAGAAAGTCAGCATCTCACCACGCGGTGTCGCTAACGGCACACCCAGCCTGAACAGATGCCTGGAAGTAAGGCCCTGATTTGCCGTGCAGAAGCGGAGGCGTGCAGCAGTTTCCAAGAGGCGGTGGCCTCTGCTCTGGGTAACTTCTGCGGCAGCACAGTTTTCTGGACACCTAGGAGGCTAGCGTGGGCACCCTGTTCCGGCAGGAACCCTGAGTACCCCCAGGCTCTCCTGGGTCTGCTAAGCAACATCCGGGCCCGTAGCCCTTTAGAGCCCTTCTGTGTATGCCGAGCGTAGGAAAACGCACTGCACTCTCTTTGGGAGCAGCTTAATTTCCTCAGCACTCGCACACGTTCACGAACACCGTTGTGGCACCTCCCTCATGGCGTCGAAGTCTTACGCATTGCCCTGGTCTGAGCTGAACTCCGAGTAACCCTCGGCTTCGCATTCCATCTAGGAGCTCCTGCCTGAAGTCACCGTGCCTCCCAGAGATAGTCGGCGTGCGTTCTTACTGCCATTTAAGTAAGTCCTGCTCTTCCTGTGACACTGCAGGCTTTGGAATAGCCACAGGCCCAGAGGAGCAGCTGCGGCGTTCCTTGGTTGAGGCAGTTCGCTTGATGCAGAACACCCTACTTCGAGAAGTTGATTCAGGGGAAGAAACACAGGGGAACCTGTGTGCTTTAGACTTGTTAGAAACCACAGGGGTGTATGCTGAGTGTGCCCATGGAAACGGGGGCCTGCGGGAACTAGCCTTGCTTTCCCATTTTGAAGGCTGCATTCATGCTGCCTTGAAGCTACCTGACATTCCCTGCTCTTGACAGGCCTGTCAACCCTGTAAGAATGCTTCGCGGAAAAGTATGAGTCTGTTCTGTCTGAACCGGGTGCTTCCGTGGCCGCGGTTGGGGTCCGCCTGACAAGCTCTAGAGCTAAAGGGAATCTCAACGTGAAAACTTGCCTTCAGGTTAGGCCCCTAGTAGCCGTGCAGAAAGGGAGGCAGGCAGCTGTTTCCATCAGTTCTTAGTCGCTTATATGCTTTATGTGAAAGGAAGTACACTTTTGAGGACTCGTAGGCCTCTCGGGTATGCATCACTTTCCCTCCAAGGTCACTGACTACCTCCAGACCCCCGTGGGCCTGCTGAGCCACTTCGAGACCCGTTGGTTGATCCCTCGGAGGCCCTCTGTGCCTGCCGAGTGATGGGCAACACCCTGTACGTTCCTTGAGGAGAGCTACATTTCCAGAGTCCTCGAACAGCCTCAGGACAACATTTCTGGTGAGTCCGACTTTGTCATGGCCCTTGTGTGAGCTTCCGGGAGAAAACAGTGTGCTTTGAATACTTCGAGGACCTCGTTCCCGAAGTCACTCTGCCTGAGGAGAAAGTCAGCATCTCACCATGCGGTGTCGCTAACGGCACACCCAGCCTGAACAGATGCCTGGAAGTAAGGCCCTGACCTGCCGTGCAGAAGCGGAGGCGTGCAGCAGTTTCCATGAGGCGGTGGCCTCTGCTCTGGGTAACTTCCGCGGCAGCACAGTTTTCTGGACACCTAGGAGGCTAGCGTGGGCACCCTGTTCCGGCAGGAACCCTGAGTACCCCCAGGCCCTCCTGGGTCTGCTAAGCAACATCCGGGCCCGTAGCCCTTTAGAGCCCTTCTGTGTATGCCGAGCGTAGGAAAACGCACTGCACTCTCTTTGGGAGCAGCTTAATTTCCTCAGCACTCGCACACGTTCACGAACACCGTTGTGGCACCTCCCTCATGGCGTCGAAGTCTTACGCATTGCCCTGGTCTGAGCTGAACTCCGAGTAACCCTCGGCTTCGCATTCCATCTAGGAGCTCCTGCCTGAAGTCACCGTGCCCCCCAGAGATAGTCGGCGTGCGTTCTTACTGCCATTTAAGTAAGTCCTGCTCTTCCTGTGACACTGCAGACTTTGGAATAGCCACAGGCCCAGAGGAGCAGCTGCGGCGTTCCTTGGTTGAGGCAGTTCGCTTGATGCAGAACACCCTACTTCGAGAAATTGATTCAGGGGTGGAAACACAGGGGAACCAGTGTGCCTTTAGATTTGTTAGAAACCACAGGGGTGTATGCTGAGTGTGCCCATGGAAACGGGGGCCTGCGGGAACTAGCCTTGCTTTCCCATTTTGAAGGCTGCATTCATGCTGCCTTGAAGCTACCTGACATTCCCTGCTCTTGACAGGCCTGTCTACCCTGTAAGAATGCTTCGCGGAAAAGTATGAGTCTGTTCTGTCTGAACCAGGTGCTTCCGTGGCCGCGGTTGGGGTCCGCCTGACAAGCTCTAGAGCTAAAGGGAATCTCAACGTGAAAACTTGCCTCCAGGTTAGGCCCCTAGTAGCCGTGCAGAAAGAGAGGCAGGCAGCTGTTTCCATCAGTTCTTAGTCGCTTATATGCTTTATGTGAAAGGAAGTACACTTTTGAGGACTCGTAGGCCTCTCGGGTATGCATCACTTTCCCTCCAAGGTCACTGACTACCTCCAGACCCCCGTGGGCCTGCTGAGCCACTTCAAGACCCGTTGGTTGATCCCTCGGAGGCCCTCTGTGCCTGCCGAGGGATGGGCAGCACCCTGTACGTTCCTTGAGGAGAGCTACATTTCCAGAGTCCTCGAACAGCCTCAGGACAACATTTCTGGTGAGTCCGACTGTGTCATGGCCCTTGTGTGAGCTTCCGTGAGAAAACAGTGTGCTTTGAGTACTTGGACGACCTCGTACCCGAAGTCACTCTGCCTGAGGAGAAAGTCAGCATCTCACCATGCGGTGTCGCTAACGGCACACCCAGCGTGAACAGATGCCTGGAAGTAAGGCCCTGACCTGCCGTGCAGAAGCGGAGGCGTGCAGCAGTTTCCATGAGGCGGTGGCCTCTGCTCTGGGTAACTTCCACGGCAGCACAGTTTTCTGGACACCTAGGAGGCTAGCGTGGGCACCCTGTTCCGGCAGGAACCCTGAGTACCCCCAGGCCCTCCTGGGTCTGCTAAGCAACATCCGGGCCCGTAGCCCTTTAGAGCCCCTCTGTGTATGCCGAGCGTAGGGAAACGCACTGCACTCTCTTTGGGAGCAGCTTAATTTCCTCAGCACTCGCACACGTTCACGAACACCGTTGTGGCACCTCCCTCATGGCGTTGAAGTCTTACGCATTGCCCTGGTCTGAGCTGAACTCCGAGTAACCCTCGGCTTCGCATTCCATCTAGGAGCTCCTGCCTGAAGTCACCGTGCCTCCCAGAGATAGTCGGCGTGCGTTCTTACTGCCATTTAAGTAAGTCCTGCTCTTCCTGTGACACTGCAGGCTTTGGAATAGCCACAGGCCCAGAGGAGCAGCTGCGGCGTTCCTTGGTTGAGGCAGTTCGCTTGATGCAGAACACCCTACTTCGAGAAGTTGATTCAGGGGAAGAAACACAGGGGAACCTGTGTGCTTTAGACTTGTTAGAAACCACAGGGGTGTATGCTGAGTGTGCCCATGGAAACGGGGGCCTGCGGGAACTAGCCTTGCTTTCCCATTTTGAAGGCTGCATTCATGCTGCCTTGAAGCTACCTGACATTCCCTGCTCTTGACAGGCCTGTCAACCCTGTAAGAATGCTTCGCGGAAAAGTATGAGTCTGTTCTGTCTGAACCAGGTGCTTCCGTGGCCGCGGTTGGGGTCCGCCTGACAAGCTCTAGAGCTAAAGGGAATCTCAACGTGAAAACTTGCCTTCAGGTTAGGCCCCTAGTAGCCGTGCAGAAAGGGAGGCAGGCAGCTGTTTCCATCAGTTCTTAGTCGCTTATATGCTTTATGTGAAAGGAAGTACACTTTTGAGGACTCGTAGGCCTCTCGGGTATGCATCACTTTCCCTCCAAGGTCACTGACTACCTCCAGACCCCCATGGGCCTGCTGAGCCACTTCGAGACCCGTTGGTTGATCCCTCGGAGGGCTCTGTGCCTGCCGAGGGATGGGCAGCACCCTGTACGTTCCTTGAGGAGAGCTACATTTCCAGAGTCCTCGAACAGCCTCAGGACAACATTTCTGGTGAGTCCGACTGTGTCATGGCCCTTGTGTGAGCTTCCGTGAGAAAACAGTGTGCTTTGAGTACTTGGAGGACCTCGTACCCGAAGTCACTCTGCCTGAGGAGAAAGTCAGCATCTCACCACGCGGTGTCGCTAACGGCACACCCAGCGTGAACAGATGCCTGGAAGTAAGGCCCTGATTTGCCGTGCAGAAGCGGAGGCGTGCAGCAGTTTCCAAGAGGCGGTGGCCTCTGCTCTGGGTAACTTCTGCGGCAGCACAGTTTTCTGGACACCTAGGAGGCTAGCGTGGGCACCCTGTTCCGGCAGGAACCCTGAGTACCCCCAGGCCCTCCTGGGTCTGCTAAGCAACATCCGGGCCCGTAGCCCTTTAGAGCCCTTCTGTGTATGCCGAGCGTAGGAAAACGCACTGCACTCTCTTTGGGAGCAGCTTAATTTCCTCAGCACTCGCACACGTTCACGAACACCGTTGTGGCACCTCCCTCATGGCGTCGAAGTCTTACGCATTGCCCTGGTCTGAGCTGAACTCCGAGTAACCCTCGGCTTCGCATTCCATCTAGGAGCTCCTGCCTGAAGTCACCGTGCCTCCCAGAGATAGTCGGCGTGCGTTCTTACTGCCATTTAAGTAAGTCCTGCTCTTCCTGTGACACTGCAGGCTTTGGAATAGCCACAGGCCCAGAGGAGCAGCTGCGGCGTTCCTTGGTTGAGGCAGTTCGCTTGATGCAGAACACCCTACTTCGAGAAGTTGATTCAGGGGAAGAAACACAGGGGAACCTGTGTGCTTTAGACTTGTTAGAAACCACAGGGGTGTATGCTGAGTGTGCCCATGGAAACGGGGGCCTGCGGGAACTAGCCTTGCTTTCCCATTTTGAAGGCTGCATTCATGCTGCCTTGAAGCTACCTGACATTCCCTGCTCTTGACAGGCCTGTCAACCCTGTAAGAATGCTTCGCGGAAAAGTATGAGTCTGTTCTGTCTGAACCAGGTGCTTCCGTGGCCGCGGTTGGGGTCCGCCTGACAAGCTCTAGAGCTAAAGGGAATCTCAACGTGAAAACTTGCCTCCAGGTTAGGCCCCTAGTAGCCGTGCAGAAAGGGAGGCAGGCAGCCGTTTCCATCAGTTCTTAGTCGCTTATATGCTTTATGTGAAAGGAAGTACACTTTTGAGGACTCGTAGGCCTCTCGGGTATGCATCACTTTCCCTCCAAGGTCACTGACTACCTCCAGACCCCCGTGGGCCTGCTGAGCCACTTCGAGACCCGTTGGTTGATCCCTCGGAGGCCCTCTGTGCCTGCCGAGGGATAGGCAGCACCCTGTACGTTCCTTGAGGAGAGCTACATTTGCAGAGTCCTCGAACAGCCTCAGGACAACATTTCTGGTGAGTCCGACTGTGTCATGGCCCTTGTGTGAGCTTCCGTGAGAAAACAGTGTGCTTTGAGTACTTGGAGGACCTCGTACCCGAAGTCACTCTGCCTGAGGAGAAAGTCAGCATCTCACCATGCGGTGTCGCTAACGGCACACCCAGCCTGAACAGATGCCTGGAAGTAAGGCCCTGACCTGCCGTGCAGAAGCGGAGGCGTGCAGCAGTTTCCATGAGGCGGTGGCCTCTGCTCTGGGTAACTTCCACGGCAGCACAGTTTTCTGGACACCTAGGAGGCTAGCGTGGGCACCCTGTTCCGGCAGGAACCCTGAGTACCCCCAGGCCCTCCTGGGTCTGCTAAGCAACATCCGGGCCCGTAGCCCTTTAGAGCCCTTCTGTGTATGCCGAGCGTAGGAAAACGCACTGCACTCTCTTTGGGAGCAGCTTAATTTCCTCAGCACTCGCACACGTTCACGAACACCGTTGTGGCACCTCCCTCATGGCGTCGAAGTCTTACGCATTGCCCTGGTCTGAGCTGAACTCCGAGTAACCCTCGGCTTCGCATTCCATCTAGGAGCTCCTGCCTGAAGTCACCGTGCCTCCCAGAGATAGTCGGCGTGCGTTCTTACTGCCATTTAAGTAAGTCCTGCTCTTCCTGTGACACTGCAGGCTTTGGAATAGCCACAGGCCCAGAGGAGCAGCTGCGGCGTTCCTTGGTTGAGGCAGTTCGCTTGATGCAGAACACCCTACTTCGAGAAGTTGATTCAGGGGAAGAAACACAGGGGAACCTGTGTGCTTTAGACTTGTTAGAAACCACAGGGGTGTATGCTGAGTGTGCCCATGGAAACGGGGGCCTGCGGGAACTAGCCTTGCTTTCCCATTTTGAAGGCTGCATTCATGCTGCCTTGAAGCTACCTGACATTCCCTGCTCTTGACAGGCCTGTCAACCCTGTAAGAATGCTTCGCGGAAAAGTATGAGTCTGTTCTGTCTGAACCAGGTGCTTCCGTGGCCGCGGTTGGGGTCCGCCTGACAAGCTCTAGAGCTAAAGGGAATCTCAACGTGAAAACTTGCCTCCAGGTTAGGCCCCTAGTAGCCGTGCAGAAAGGGAGGCAGGCAGCCGTTTCCATCAGTTCTTAGTCGCTTATATGCTTTATGTGAAAGGAAGTACACTTTTGAGGACTCGTAGGCCTCTCGGGTATGCATCACTTTCCCTCCAAGGTCACTGACTACCTCCAGACCCCCGTGGGCCTGCTGAGCCACTTCGAGACCCGTTGGTTGATCCCTTGGAGGCCCTCTGTGCCTGCCGAGGGATAGGCAGCACCCTGTACGTTCCTTGAGGAGAGCTACATTTCCAGAGTCCTCGAACAGCCTCAGGACAACATTTCTGGTGAGTCCGACTGTGTCATGGCCCTTGTGTGAGCTTCCGTGAGAAAACAGTGTGCTTTGAGTACTTGGAGGACCTCGTACCCGAAGTCACTCTGCCTGAGGAGAAAGTCAGCATCTCACCATGCGGTGTCGCTAACGGCACACCCAGCCTGAACAGATGCCTGGAAGTAAGGCCCTGACCTGCCGTGCAGAAGCGGAGGCGTGCAGAAGTTTCCATGAGGCGGTGGCCTCTGCTCTGGGTAACTTCTGCGGCAGCACAGTTTTCTGGACACCTAGGAGGCTAGCGTGGGCACCCTGTTCCGGCAGGAACCCTGAGTACCCCCAGGCCCTCCTGGGTCTGCTAAGCAACATCCGGGCCCGTAGCCCTTTAGAGCCCTTCTGTGTATGCCGAGCGTAGGAAAACGCACTGCACTCTCTTTGGGAGCAGCTTAATTTCCTCAGCACTCGCACACGTTCACGAACACCGTTGTGGCACCTCCCTCATGGCGTCGAAGTCTTACGCATTGCCCTGGTCTGAGCTGAACTCCGAGTAACCCTCGGCTTCGCATTCCATCTAGGAGCTCCTGCCTGAAGTCACCGTGCCTCCCAGAGATAGTCGGCGTGCGTTCTTACTGCCATTTAAGTAAGTCCTGCTCTTCCTGTGACACTGCAGGCTTTGGAATAGCCACAGGCCCAGAGGAGCAGCTGCGGCGTTCCTTGGTTGAGGCAGTTCGCTTGATGCAGAACACCCTACTTCGAGAAGTTGATTCAGGGGAAGAAACACAGGGGAACCTGTGTGCTTTAGACTTGTTAGAAACCACAGGGGTGTATGCTGAGTGTGCCCATGGAAACGGGGGCCTGCGGGAACTAGCCTTGCTTTCCCATTTTGAAGGCTGCATTCATGCTGCCTTGAAGCTACCTGACATTCCCTGCTCTTGACAGGCCTGTCAACCCTGTAAGAATGCTTCGCGGAAAAGTATGAGTCTGTTCTGTCTGAACCAGGTGCTTCCGTGGCCGCGGTTGGGGTCCGCCTGACAAGCTCTAGAGCTAAAGGGAATCTCAACGTGAAAACTTGCCTCCAGGTTAGGCCCCTAGTAGCCGTGCAGAAAGGGAGGCAGGCAGCTGTTTCCATCAGTTCTTAGTCGCTTATATGCTTTATGTGAAAGGAAGTACACTTTTGAGGACTCGTAGGCCTCTCGGGTATGCATCACTTTCCCTCCAAGGTCACTGACTACCTCCAGACCCCCGTGGGCCTGCTGAGCCACTTCAAGACCCGTTGGTTGATCCCTCGGAGGGCTCTGTGCCTGCCGAGGGATGGGCAGCACCCTGTACGTTCCTTGAGGAGAGCTACATTTCCAGAGTCCTCGAACAGCCTCAGGACAACATTTCTGGTGAGTCCGACTGTGTCATGGCCCTTGTGTGAGCTTCCGTGAGAAAACAGTGTGCTTTGAGTACTTGGAGGACCTCGTACCCGAAGTCACTCTGCCTGAGGAGAAAGTCAGCATCTCACCACGCGGTGTCGCTAACGGCACACCCAGCGTGAACAGATGCCTGGAAGTAAGGCCCTGATTTGCCGTGCAGAAGCGGAGGCGTGCAGCAGTTTCCAAGAGGCGGTGGCCTCTGCTCTGGGTAACTTCTGCGGCAGCACAGTTTTCTGGACACCTAGGAGGCTAGCGTGGGCACCCTGTTCCGGCAGGAACCCTGAGTACCCCCAGGCCCTCCTGGGTCTGCTAAGCAACATCCGGGCCCGTAGCCCTTTAGAGCCCTTCTGTGTATGCCGAGCGTAGGGAAACGCACTGCACTCTCTTTGGGAGCAGCTTAATTTCCTCAGCACTCGCACACGTTCACGAACACCGTTGTGGCACCTCCCTCATGGCGTCGAAGTCTTACGCATTGCCCTGGTCTGAGCTGAACTCCGAGTAACCCTCGGCTTCGCATTCCATCTAGGAGCTCCTGCCTGAAGTCACCGTGCCTCCCAGAGATAGTCGGCGTGCGTTCTTACTGCCATTTAAGTAAGTCCTGCTCTTCCTGTGACACTGCAGGCTTTGGAATAGCCACAGGCCCAGAGGAGCAGCTGCGGCGTTCCTTGGTTGAGGCAGTTCGCTTGATGCAGAACACCCTACTTCGAGAAGTTGATTCAGGGGAAGAAACACAGGGGAACCTGTGTGCTTTAGACTTGTTAGAAACCACAGGGGTGTATGCTGAGTGTGCCCATGGAAACGGGGGCCTGCGGGAACTAGCCTTGCTTTCCCATTTTGAAGGCTGCATTCATGCTGCCTTGAAGCTACCTGACATTCCCTGCTCTTGACAGGCCTGTCAACCCTGTAAGAATGCTTCGCGGAAAAGTATGAGTCTGTTCTGTCTGAACCGGGTGCTTCCGTGGCCGCGGTTGGGGTCCGCCTGACAAGCTCTAGAGCTAAAGGGAATCTCAACGTGAAAACTTGCCTTCAGGTTAGGCCCCTAGTAGCCGTGCAGAAAGGGAGGCAGGCAGCTGTTTCCATCAGTTCTTAGTCGCTTATATGCTTTATGTGAAAGGAAGTACACTTTTGAGGACTCGTAGGCCTCTCGGGTATGCATCACTTTCCCTCCAAGGTCACTGACTACCTCCAGACCCCCGTGGGCCTGCTGAGCCACTTCGAGACCCGTTGGTTGATCCCTCGGAGGCCCTCTGTGCCTGCCGAGTGATGGGCAACACCCTGTACGTTCCTTGAGGAGAGCTACATTTCCAGAGTCCTCGAACAGCCTCAGGACAACATTTCTGGTGAGTCCGACTTTGTCATGGCCCTTGTGTGAGCTTCCGGGAGAAAACAGTGTGCTTTGAATACTTCGAGGACCTCGTTCCCGAAGTCACTCTGCCTGAGGAGAAAGTCAGCATCTCAACATGCGGTGTCGCTAACGGCACACCCAGCCTGAACAGATGCCTGGAAGTAAGGCCCTGACCTGCCGTGCAGAAGCGGAGGCGTGCAGCAGTTTCCATGAGGCGGTGGCCTCTGCTCTGGGTAACTTCCGCGGCAGCACAGTTTTCTGGACACCTAGGAGGCTAGCGTGGGCACCCTGTTCCGGCAGGAACCCTGAGTACCCCCAGGCCCTCCTGGGTCTGCTAAGCAACATCCGGGCCCGTAGCCCTTTAGAGCCCTTCTGTGTATGCCGAGCGTAGGAAAACGCACTGCACTCTCTTTGGGAGCAGCTTAATTTCCTCAGCACTCGCACACGTTCACGAACACCGTTGTGGCACCTCCCTCATGGCGTCGAAGTCTTACGCATTGCCCTGGTCTGAGCTGAACTCCGAGTAACCCTCGGCTTCGCATTCCATCTAGGAGCTCCTGCCTGAAGTCACCGTGCCCCCCAGAGATAGTCGGCGTGCGTTCTTACTGCCATTTAAGTAAGTCCTGCTCTTCCTGTGACACTGCAGACTTTGGAATAGCCACAGGCCCAGAGGAGCAGCTGCGGCGTTCCTTGGTTGAGGCAGTTCGCTTGATGCAGAACACCCTACTTCGAGAAATTGATTCAGGGGTGGAAACACAGGGGAACCAGTGTGCCTTTAGATTTGTTAGAAACCACAGGGGTGTATGCTGAGTGTGCCCATGGAAACGGGGGCCTGCGGGAACTAGCCTTGCTTTCCCATTTTGAAGGCTGCATTCATGCTGCCTTGAAGCTACCTGACATTCCCTGCTCTTGACAGGCCTGTCTACCCTGTAAGAATGCTTCGCGGAAAAGTATGAGTCTGTTCTGTCTGAACCAGGTGCTTCCGTGGCCGCGGTTGGGGTCCGCCTGACAAGCTCTAGAGCTAAAGGGAATCTCAACGTGAAAACTTGCCTCCAGGTTAGGCCCCTAGTAGCCGTGCAGAAAGAGAGGCAGGCAGCTGTTTCCATCAGTTCTTAGTCGCTTATATGCTTTATGTGAAAGGAAGTACACTTTTGAGGACTCGTAGGCCTCTCGGGTATGCATCACTTTCCCTCCAAGGTCACTGACTACCTCCAGACCCCCGTGGGCCTGCTGAGCCACTTCAAGACCCGTTGGTTGATCCCTCGGAGGCCCTCTGTGCCTGCCGAGGGATGGGCAGCACCCTGTACGTTCCTTGAGGAGAGCTACATTTCCAGAGTCCTCGAACAGCCTCAGGACAACATTTCTGGTGAGTCCGACTGTGTCATGGCCCTTGTGTGAGCTTCCGTGAGAAAACAGTGTGCTTTGAGTACTTGGACGACCTCGTACCCGAAGTCACTCTGCCTGAGGAGAAAGTCAGCATCTCACCACGCGGTGTCGCTAACGGCACACCCAGCGTGAACAGATGCCTGGAAGTAAGGCCCTGACCTGCCGTGCAGAAGCGGAGGCGTGCAGCAGTTTCCATGAGGCGGTGGCCTCTGCTCTGGGTAACTTCCACGGCAGCACAGTTTTCTGGACACCTAGGAGGCTAGCGTGGGCACCCTGTTCCGGCAGGAACCCTGAGTACCCCCAGGCCCTCCTGGGTCTGCTAAGCAACATCCGGGCCCGTAGCCCTTTAGAGCCCCTCTGTGTATGCCGAGCGTAGGGAAACGCACTGCACTCTCTTTGGGAGCAGCTTAATTTCCTCAGCACTCGCACACGTTCACGAACACCGTTGTGGCACCTCCCTCATGGCGTTGAAGTCTTACGCATTGCCCTGGTCTGAGCTGAACTCCGAGTAACCCTCGGCTTCGCATTCCATCTAGGAGCTCCTGCCTGAAGTCACCGTGCCTCCCAGAGATAGTCGGCGTGCGTTCTTACTGCCATTTAAGTAAGTCCTGCTCTTCCTGTGACACTGCAGGCTTTGGAATAGCCACAGGCCCAGAGGAGCAGCTGCGGCGTTCCTTGGTTGAGGCAGTTCGCTTGATGCAGAACACCCTACTTCGAGAAGTTGATTCAGGGGAAGAAACACAGGGGAACCTGTGTGCTTTAGACTTGTTAGAAACCACAGGGGTGTATGCTGAGTGTGCCCATGGAAACGGGGGCCTGCGGGAACTACCCTTGATTTCCCATTTTGAAGGCTGCATTCATGCTGCCTTGAAGCTACCTGACATTCCCTGCTCTTGACAGGCCTGTCAACCCTGTAAGAATGCTTCGCGGAAAAGTATGAGTCTGTTCTGTCTGAACCAGGTGCTTCCGTGGCCGCGGTTGGGGTCCGCCTGACAAGCTCTAGAGCTAAAGGGAATCTCAACGTGAAAACTTGCCTTCAGGTTAGGCCCCTAGTAGCCGTGCAGAAAGGGAGGCAGGCAGCTGTTTCCATCAGTTCTTAGTCGCTTATATGCTTTATGTGAAAGGAAGTACACTTTTGAGGACTCGTAGGCCTCTCGGGTATGCATCACTTTCCCTCCAAGGTCACTGACTACCTCCAGACCCCCATGGGCCTGCTGAGCCACTTCGAGACCCGTTGGTTGATCCCTCGGAGGGCTCTGTGCCTGCCGAGGGATGGGCAGCACCCTGTACGTTCCTTGAGGAGAGCTACATTTCCAGAGTCCTCGAACAGCCTCAGGACAACATTTCTGGTGAGTCCGACTGTGTCATGGCCCTTGTGTGAGCTTCCGTGAGAAAACAGTGTGCTTTGAGTACTTGGAGGACCTCGTACCCGAAGTCACTCTGCCTGAGGAGAAAGTCAGCATCTCACCACGCGGTGTCGCTAACGGCACACCCAGCGTGAACAGATGCCTGGAAGTAAGGCCCTGATTTGCCGTGCAGAAGCGGAGGCGTGCAGCAGTTTCCAAGAGGCGGTGGCCTCTGCTCTGGGTAACTTCTGCGGCAGCACAGTTTTCTGGACACCTAGGAGGCTAGCGTGGGCACCCTGTTCCGGCAGGAACCCTGAGTACCCCGAGGCCCTCCTGGGTCTGCTAAGCAACATCCGGGCCCGTAGCCCTTTAGAGCCCTTCTGTGTATGCCGAGCGTAGGAAAACGCACTGCACTCTCTTTGGGAGCAGCTTAATTTCCTCAGCACTCGCACACGTTCACGAACACCGTTGTGGCACCTCCCTCATGGCGTTGAAGTCTTACGCATTGCCCTGGTCTGAGCTGAACTCCGAGTAACCCTCGGCTTCGCATTCCATCTAGGAGCTCCTGCCTGAAGTCACCGTGCCTCCCAGAGATAGTCGGCGTGCGTTCTTACTGCCATTTAAGTAAGTCCTGCTCTTCCTGTGACACTGCAGGCTTTGGAATAGCCACAGGCCCAGAGGAGCAGCTGCGGCGTTCCTTGGTTGAGGCAGTTCGCTTGATGCAGAACACCCTACTTCGAGAAGTTGATTCAGGGGAAGAAACACAGGGGAACCTGTGTGCTTTAGACTTGTTAGAAACCACAGGGGTGTATGCTGAGTGTGCCCATGGAAACGGGGGCCTGCGGGAACTACCCTTGATTTCCCATTTTGAAGGCTGCATTCATGCTGCCTTGAAGCTACCTGACATTCCCTGCTCTTGACAGGCCTGTCAACCCTGTAAGAATGCTTCGCGGAAAAGTATGAGTCTGTTCTGTCTGAACCAGGTGCTTCCGTGGCCGTGGTTGGGGTCCGCCTGACAAGCTCTAGAGCTAAAGGGAATCTCAACGTGAAAACTTGCCTTCAGGTTAGGCCCCTAGTAGCCGTGCAGAAAGGGAGGCAGGCAGCTGTTTCCATCAGTTCTTAGTCGCTTATATGCTTTATGTGAAAGGAAGTACACTTTTGAGGACTCGTAGGCCTCTCGGGTATGCATCACTTTCCCTCCAAGGTCACTGACTACCTCCAGACCCCCATGGGCCTGCTGAGCCACTTCGAGACCCGTTGGTTGATCCCTCGGAGGGCTCTGTGCCTGCCGAGGGATGGGCAGCACCCTGTACGTTCCTTGAGGAGAGCTACATTTCCAGAGTCCTCGAACAGCCTCAGGACAACATTTCTGGTGAGTCCGACTGTGTCATGGCCCTTGTGTGAGCTTCCGTGAGAAAACAGTGTGCTTTGAGTACTTGGAGGACCTCGTACCCGAAGTCACTCTGCCTGAGGAGAAAGTCAGCATCTCACCATGCGGTGTCGCTAACGGCACACCCAGCCTGAACAGATGCCTGGAAGTAAGGCCCTGACCTGCCGTGCAGAAGCGGAGGCGTGCAGAAGTTTCCATGAGGCGGTGGCCTCTGCTCTGGGTAACTTCTGCGGCAGCACAGTTTTCTGGACACCTAGGAGGCTAGCGTGGGCACCCTGTTCCGGCAGGAACCCTGAGTACCCCCAGGCCCTCCTGGGTCTGCTAAGCAACATCCGGGCCCGTAGCCCTTTAGAGCCCTTCTGTGTATGCCGAGCGTAGGAAAACGCACTGCACTCTCTTTGGGAGCAGCTTAATTTCCTCAGCACTCGCACACGTTCACGAACACCGTTGTGGCACCTCCCTCATGGCGTCGAAGTCTTACGCATTGCCCTGGTCTGAGCTGAACTCCGAGTAACCCTCGGCTTCGCATTCCATCTAGGAGCTCCTGCCTGAAGTCACCGTGCCTCCCAGAGATAGTCGGCGTGCGTTCTTACTGCCATTTAAGTAAGTCCTGCTCTTCCTGTGACACTGCAGGCTTTGGAATAGCCACAGGCCCAGAGGAGCAGCTGCGGCGTTCCTTGGTTGAGGCAGTTCGCTTGATGCAGAACACCCTACTTCGAGAAGTTGATTCAGGGGAAGAAACACAGGGGAACCTGTGTGCTTTAGACTTGTTAGAAACCACAGGGGTGTATGCTGAGTGTGCCCATGGAAACGGGGGCCTGCGGGAACTAGCCTTGCTTTCCCATTTTGAAGGCTGCATTCATGCTGCCTTGAAGCTACCTGACATTCCCTGCTCTTGACAGGCCTGTCAACCCTGTAAGAATGCTTCGCGGAAAAGTATGAGTCTGTTCTGTCTGAACCAGGTGCTTCCGTGGCCGCGGTTGGGGTCCGCCTGACAAGCTCTAGAGCTAAAGGGAATCTCAACGTGAAAACTTGCCTCCAGGTTAGGCCCCTAGTAGCCGTGCAGAAAGGGAGGCAGGCAGCCGTTTCCATCAGTTCTTAGTCGCTTATATGCTTTATGTGAAAGGAAGTACACTTTTGAGGACTCGTAGGCCTCTCGGGTATGCATCACTTTCCCTCCAAGGTCACTGACTACCTCCAGACCCCCGTGGGCCTGCTGAGCCACTTCGAGACCCGTTGGTTGATCCCTCGGAGGCCCTCTGTGCCTGCCGAGGGATAGGCAGCACCCTGTACGTTCCTTGAGGAGAGCTACATTTCCAGAGTCCTCGAACAGCCTCAGGACAACATTTCTGGTGAGTCCGACTGTGTCATGGCCCTTGTGTGAGCTTCCGTGAGAAAACAGTGTGCTTTGAGTACTTGGAGGACCTCGTACCCGAAGTCACTCTGCCTGAGGAGAAAGTCAGCATCTCACCATGCGGTGTCGCTAACGGCACACCCAGCCTGAACAGATGCCTGGAAGTAAGGCCCTGACCTGCCGTGCAGAAGCGGAGGCGTGCAGAAGTTTCCATGAGGCGGTGGCCTCTGCTCTGGGTAACTTCTGCGGCAGCACAGTTTTCTGGACACCTAGGAGGCTAGCGTGGGCACCCTGTTCCGGCAGGAACCCTGAGTACCCCCAGGCCCTCCTGGGTCTGCTAAGCAACATCCGGGCCCGTAGCCCTTTAGAGCCCTTCTGTGTATGCCGAGCGTAGGAAAACGCACTGCACTCTCTTTGGGAGCAGCTTAATTTCCTCAGCACTCGCACACGTTCACGAACACCGTTGTGGCACCTCCCTCATGGCGTTGAAGTCTTACGCATTGCCCTGGTCTGAGCTGAACTCCGAGTAACCCTCGGCTTCGCATTCCATCTAGGAGCTCCTGCCTGAAGTCACCGTGCCTCCCAGAGATAGTCGGCGTGCGTTCTTACTGCCATTTAAGTAAGTCCTGCTCTTCCTGTGACACTGCAGGCTTTGGAATAGCCACAGGCCCAGAGGAGCAGCTGCGGCGTTCCTTGGTTGAGGCAGTTCGCTTGATGCAGAACACCCTACTTCGAGAAGTTGATTCAGGGGAAGAAACACAGGGGAACCTGTGTGCTTTAGACTTGTTAGAAACCACAGGGGTGTATGCTGAGTGTGCCCATGGAAACGGGGGCCTGCGGGAACTAGCCTTGCTTTCCCATTTTGAAGGCTGCATTCATGCTGCCTTGAAGCTACCTGACATTCCCTGCTCTTGACAGGCCTGTCAACCCTGTAAGAATGCTTCGCGGAAAAGTATGAGTCTGTTCTGTCTGAACCAGGTGCTTCCGTGGCCGCGGTTGGGGTCCGCCTGACAAGCTCTAGAGCTAAAGGGAATCTCAACGTGAAAACTTGCCTCCAGGTTAGGCCCCTAGTAGCCGTGCAGAAAGGGAGGCAGGCAGCTGTTTCCATCAGTTCTTAGTCGCTTATATGCTTTATGTGAAAGGAAGTACACTTTTGAGGACTCGTAGGCCTCTCGGGTATGCATCACTTTCCCTCCAAGGTCACTGACTACCTCCAGACCCCCGTGGGCCTGCTGAGCCACTTCGAGACCCGTTGGTTGATCCCTCGGAGGGCTCTGTGCCTGCCGAGGGATGGGCAGCACCCTGTACGTTCCTTGAGGAGAGCTACATTTCCAGAGTCCTCGAACAGCCTCAGGACAACATTTCTGGTGAGTCCGACTGTGTCATGGCCCTTGTGTGAGCTTCCGTGAGAAAACAGTGTGCTTTGAGTACTTGGAGGACCTCGTACCCGAAGTCACTCTGCCTGAGGAGAAAGTCAGCATCTCACCACGCGGTGTCGCTAACGGCACACCCAGCGTGAACAGATGCCTGGAAGTAAGGCCCTGATTTGCCGTGCAGAAGCGGAGGCGTGCAGCAGTTTCCAAGAGGCGGTGGCCTCTGCTCTGGGTAACTTCCGCGGCAGCACAGTTTTCTGGACACCTAGGAGGCTAGCGTGGGCACCCTGTTCCGGCAGGAACCCTGAGTACCCCCAGGCCCTCCTGGGTCTGCTAAGCAACATCCGGGCCCGTAGCCCTTTAGAGCCCCTCTGTGTATGCCGAGCGTAGGAAAACGCACTGCACTCTCTTTGGGAGCAGCTTAATTTCCTCAGCACTCGCACACGTTCACGAACATGTTGTGGCACCTCCCTCATGGCGTTGAAGTCTTACGCATTGCCCTGGTCTGAGCTGAACTCCGAGTAACCCTCGGCTTCGCATTCCATCTAGGAGCTCCTGCCTGAAGTCACCGTGCCTCCCAGAGATAGTCGGCGTGCGTTCTTACTGCCATTTAAGTAAGTCCTGCTCTTCCTGTGACACTGCAGGCTTTGGAATAGCCACAGGCCCAGAGGAGCAGCTGCGGCGTTCCTTGGTTGAGGCAGTTCGCTTGATGCAGAACACCCTACTTCGAGAAGTTGATTCAGGGGAAGAAACACAGGGGAACCTGTGTGCTTTAGACTTGTTAGAAACCACAGGGGTGTATGCTGAGTGTGCCCATGGAAACGGGGGCCTGCGGGAACTAGCCTTGCTTTCCCATTTTGAAGGCTGCATTCATGCTGCCTTGAAGCTACCTGACATTCCCTGCTCTTGACAGGCCTGTCAACCCTGTAAGAATGCTTCGCGGAAAAGTATGAGTCTGTTCTGTCTGAACCAGGTGCTTCCGTGGCCGCGGTTGGGGTCCGCCTGACAAGCTCTAGAGCTAAAGGGAATCTCAACGTGAAAACTTGCCTTCAGGTTAGGCCCCTAGTAGCCGTGCAGAAAGGGAGGCAGGCAGCTGTTTCCATCAGTTCTTAGTCGCTTATATGCTTTATGTGAAAGGAAGTACACTTTTGAGGACTCGTAGGCCTCTCGGGTATGCAACACTTTCCCTCCAAGGTCACTGACTACCTCCAGACCCCCGTGGGCCTGCTGAGCCACTTCGAGACCCGTTGGTTGATCCCTCGGAGGGCTCTGTGCCTGCCGAGGGATGGGCAGCACCCTGTACGTTCCTTGAGGAGAGCTACATTTCCAGAGTCCTCGAACAGCCTCAGGACAACATTTCTGGTGAGTCCGACTGTGTCATGGCCCTTGTGTGAGCTTCCGTGAGAAAACAGTGTGCTTTGAGTACTTGGAGGACCTCGTACCCGAAGTCACTCTGCCTGAGGAGAAAGTCAGCATCTCACCACGCGGTGTCGCTAACGGCACACCCAGCGTGAACAGATGCCTGGAAGTAAGGCCCTGATTTGCCGTGCAGAAGCGGAGGCGTGCAGCAGTTTCCAAGAGGCGGTGGCCTCTGCTCTGGGTAACTTCCGCGGCAGCACAGTTTTCTGGACACCTAGGAGGCTAGCGTGGGCACCCTGTTCCGGCAGGAACCCTGAGTACCCCCAGTCCCTCCTGGGTCTGCTAAGCAACATCCGGGCCCGTAGCCCTTTAGAGCCCCTCTGTGTATGCCGAGCGTAGGAAAACGCACTGCACTCTCTTTGGGAGCAGCTTAATTTCCTCAGCACTCGCACACGTTCACGAACATGTTGTGGCACCTCCCTCATGGCGTTGAAGTCTTACGCATTGCCCTGGTCTGAGCTGAACTCCGAGTAACCCTCGGCTTCGCATTCCATCTAGGAGCTCCTGCCTGAAGTCACCGTGCCTCCCAGAGATAGTCGGCGTGCGTTCTTACTGCCATTTAAGTAAGTCCTGCTCTTCCTGTGACACTGCAGGCTTTGGAATAGCCACAGGCCCAGAGGAGCAGCTGCGGCGTTCCTTGGTTGAGGCAGTTCGCTTGATGCAGAACACCCTACTTCGAGAAGTTGATTCAGGGGAAGAAACACAGGGGAACCTGTGTGCTTTAGACTTGTTAGAAACCACAGGGGTGTATGCTGAGTGTGCCCATGGAAACGGGGGCCTGCGGGAACTAGCCTTGCTTTCCCATTTTGAAGGCTGCATTCATGCTGCCTTGAAGCTACCTGACATTCCCTGCTCTTGACAGGCCTGTCAACCCTGTAAGAATGCTTCGTGGAAAAGTATGAGTCTGTTCTGTCTGAACCAGGTGCTTCCGTGGCCGCGGTTGGGGTCCGCCTGACAAGCTCTAGAGCTAAAGGGAATCTCAACGTGAAAACTTGCCTTCAGGTTAGGCCCCTAGTAGCCGTGCAGAAAGGGAGGCAGGCAGCTGTTTCCATCAGTTCTTAGTCGCTTATATGCTTTATGTGAAAGGAAGTACACTTTTGAGGACTCGTAGGCCTCTCGGGTATGCATCACTTTCCCTCCAAGGTCACTGACTACCTCCAGACCCCCGTGGGCCTGCTGAGCCACTTCGAGACCCGTTGGTTGATCCCTCGGAGGGCTCTGTGCCTGCCGAGGGATGGGCAGCACCCTGTACGTTCCTTGAGGAGAGCTACATTTCCAGAGTCCTCGAACAGCCTCAGGACAACATTTCTGGTGAGTCCGACTGTGTCATGGCCCTTGTGTGAGCTTCCGTGAGAAAACAGTGTGCTTTGAGTACTTGGAGGACCTCGTACCCGAAGTCACTCTGCCTGAGGAGAAAGTCAGCATCTCACCACGCGGTGTCGCTAACGGCACACCCAGCGTGAACAGATGCCTGGAAGTAAGGCCCTGATTTGCCGTGCAGAAGCGGAGGCGTGCAGCAGTTTCCAAGAGGCGGTGGCCTCTGCTCTGGGTAACTTCTGCGGCAGCACAGTTTTCTGGACACCTAGGAGGCTAGCGTGGGCACCCTGTTCCGGCAGGAACCCTGAGTACCCCCAGGCCCTCCTGGGTCTGCTAAGCAACATCCGGGCCCGTAGCCCTTTAGAGCCCTTCTGTGTATGCCGAGCGTAGGGAAACGCACTGCACTCTCTTTGGGAGCAGCTTAATTTCCTCAGCACTCGCACACGTTCACGAACACCGTTGTGGCACCTCCCTCATGGCGTCGAAGTCTTACGCATTGCCCTGGTCTGAGCTGAACTCCGAGTAACCCTCGGCTTCGCATTCCATCTAGGAGCTCCTGCCTGAATTCACCGTGCCCCCCAGAGATAGTCGGCGTGCGTTCTTACTGCCATTTAAGTAAGTCCTGCTCTTCCTGTGACACTGCAGACTTTGGAATAGCCACAGGCCCAGAGGAGCAGCTGCGGCGTTCCTTGGTTGAGGCAGTTCGCTTGATGCAGAACACCCTACTTCGAGAAATTGATTCAGGGGTGGAAACACAGGGTAACCAGTGTGCCTTTAGATTTGTTAGAAACCACAGGGGTGTATGCTGAGTGTGCCCATGGAAACGGGGGCCTGCGGGAACTAGCCTTGCTTTCCCATTTTGAAGGCTGCATTCATGCTGCCTTGAAGCTACCTGACATTCCCTGCTCTTGACAGGCCTGTCAACCCTGTAAGAATGCTTCGCGGAAAAGTATGAGTCTGTTCTGTCTGAACCAGGTGCTTCCGTGGCCGCGGTTGGGGTCCGCCTGACAAGCTCTAGAGCTAAAGGGAATCTCAACGTGAAAACTTGCCTCCAGGTTAGGCCCCTAGTAGCCGTGCAGAAAGAGAGGCAGGCAGCTGTTTCCATCAGTTCTTAGTCGCTTATATGCTTTATGTGAAAGGAAGTACACTTTTGAGGACTCGTAGGCCTCTCGGGTATGCATCACTTTCCCTCCAAGGTCACTGACTACCTCCAGACCCCCGTGGGCCTGCTGAGCCACTTCAAGACCCGTTGGTTGATCCCTCCGAGGCCCTCTGTGCCTGCCGAGGGATGGGCAGCACCCTGTACGTTCCTTGAGGAGAGCTACATTTCCAGAGTCCTCGAACAGCCTCAGGACAACATTTCTGGTGAGTCCGACTGTGTCATGGCCCTTGTGTGAGCTTCCGTGAGAAAACAGTGTGCTTTGAGTACTTGGAGGACCTCGTACCCGAAGTCACTCTGCCTGAGGAGAAAGTCAGCATCTCACCACGCGGTGTCGCTAACGGCACACCCAGCCTGAACAGATGCCTGGAAGTAAGGCCCAGACCTGCCGTGCAGAAGCGGAGGCGTGCAGCAGTTTCCAAGAGGCGGTGGCCTCTGCTCTGGGTAACTTCCGCGGCAGCACAGTTTTCTGGACACCTAGGAGGCTAGCGTGGGCACCCTGTTCCGGCAGGAACCCTGAGTACCCCCAGGCCCTCCTGGGTCTGCTAAGCAACATCCGGGCCCGTAGCCCTTTAGAGCCCCTCTGTGTATGCCGAGCGTAGGGAAACGCACTGCACTCTCTTTGGGAGCAGCTTAATTTCCTCAGCACTCGCACACGATCACGAACACCGTTGTGGCACCTCCCTCATGGCGTCGAAGTCTTACGCATTGCCCTGGTCTGAGCTGAACTCCGAGTAACCCTCGGCTTCGCATTCCATCTAGGAGCTCCTGCCTGAAGTCACCGTGCCTCCCAGAGATAGTCGGCGTGCGTTCTTACTGCCATTTAAGTAAGTCCTGCTCTTCCTGTGACACTGCAGGCTTTGGAATAGCCACAGGCCCAGAGGAGCAGCTGCGGCGTTCCTTGGTTGAGGCAGTTCGCTTGATGCAGAACACCCTACTTCGAGAAGTTGATTCAGGGGAAGAAACACAGGGGAACCTGTGTGCTTTAGACTTGTTAGAAACAACAGGGGTGTATGCTGAGTGTGCCCATGGAAACGGGGGCCTGCGGGAACTAGCCTTGCTTTCCCATTTTGAAGGCTGCATTCATGCTGCCTTGAAGCTACCTGACATTCCCTGCTCTTGACAGGCCTGTCAACCCTGTAAGAATGCTTCGCGGAAAAGTATGAGTCTGTTCTGTCTGAACCAGGTGCTTCCGTGGCCGCGGTTGGGGTCCGCCTGACAAGCTCTAGAGCTAAAGGGAATCTCAACGTGAAAACTTGCCTCCAGGTTAGGCCCCTAGTAGCCGTGCAGAAAGGGAGGCAGGCAGCTGTTTCCATCAGTTCTTAGTCGCTTATATGCTTTATGTGAAAGGAAGTACACTTTTGAGGACTCGTAGGCCTCTCGGGTATGCATCACTTTCCCTCCAAGGTCACTGACTACCTCCAGACCCCCGTGGGCCTGCTGAGCCACTTCGAGACCCGTTGGTTGATCCCTCGGAGGGCTCTGTGCCTGCCGAGGGATGGGCAGCACCCTGTACGTTCCTTGAGGAGAGCTACATTTCCAGAGTCCTCGAACAGCCTCAGGACAACATTTCTGGTGAGTCCGACTGTGTCATGGCCCTTGTGTGAGCTTCCGTGAGAAAACAGTGTGCTTTGAGTACTTGGAGGACCTCGTACCCGAAGTCACTCTGCCTGAGGAGAAAGTCAGCATCTCACCACGCGGTGTCGCTAACGGCACACCCAGCGTGAACAGATGCCTGGAAGTAAGGCCCTGATTTGCCGTGCAGAAGCGGAGGCGTGCAGCAGTTTCCAAGAGGCGGTGGCCTCTGCTCTGGGTAACTTCCACGGCAGCACAGTTTTCTGGACACCTAGGAGGCTAGCGTGGGCACCCTGTTCCGGCAGGAACCCTGAGTACCCCCAGGCCCTCCTGGGTCTGCTAAGCAACATCCGGGCCCGTAGCCCTTTAGAGCCCCTCTGTGTATGCCGAGCGTAGGAAAACGCACTGCACTCTCTTTGGGAGCAGCTTAATTTCCTCAGCACTCGCACACGTTCACGAACATGTTGTGGCACCTCCCTCATGGCGTTGAAGTCTTACGCATTGCCCTGGTCTGAGCTGAACTCCGAGTAACCCTCGGCTTCGCATTCCATCTAGGAGCTCCTGCCTGAAGTCACCGTGCCTCCCAGAGATAGTCGGCGTGCGTTCTTACTGCCATTTAAGTAAGTCCTGCTCTTCCTGTGACACTGCAGGCTTTGGAATAGCCACAGGCCCAGAGGAGCAGCTGCGGCGTTCCTTGGTTGAGGCAGTTCGCTTGATGCAGAACACCCTACTTCGAGAAGTTGATTCAGGGGAAGAAACACAGGGGAACCTGTGTGCTTTAGACTTGTTAGAAACCACAGGGGTGTATGCTGAGTGTGCCCATGGAAACGGGGGCCTGCGGGAACTAGCCTTGCTTTCCCATTTTGAAGGCTGCATTCATGCTGCCTTGAAGCTACCTGACATTCCCTGCTCTTGACAGGCCTGTCAACCCTGTAAGAATGCTTCGCGGAAAAGTATGAGTCTGTTCTGTCTGAACCAGGTGCTTCCGTGGCCGCGGTTGGGGTCCGCCTGACAAGCTCTAGAGCTAAAGGGAATCTCAAGGTGAAAACTTGCCTTCAGGTTAGGCCCCTAGTAGCCGTGCAGAAAGGGAGGCAGGCAGCTGTTTCCATCAGTTCTTAGTCGCTTATATGCTTTATGTGAAAGGAAGTACACTTTTGAGGACTCGTAGGCCTCTCGGGTATGCATCACTTTCCCTCCAAGGTCACTGACTACCTCCAGACCCCCGTGGGCCTGCTGAGCCACTTAGTTGGTTGATCCCTCGGAGGGCTCTGTGCCTGCCGAGGGATGGGCAGCACCCTGTACGTTCCTTGAGGAGAGCTACATTTCCAGAGTCCTCGAACAGCCTCAGGACAACATTTCTGGTGAGTCCGACTGTGTCATGGCCCTTGTGTGAGCTTCCGTGAGAAAACAGTGTGCTTTGAGTACTTGGAGGACCTCGTACCCGAAGTCACTCTGCCTGAGGAGAAAGTCAGCATCTCACCACGCGGTGTCGCTAACGGCATACCCAGCCTGAACAGATGCCTGGAAGTAAGGCCCAGACCTGCCGTGCAGAAGCGGAGGCGTGCAGCAGTTTCCAAGAGGCGGTGGCCTCTGCTCTGGGTAACTTCCGCGGCAGCACAGTTTTCTGGACACCTAGGAGGCTAGCGTGGGCACCCTGTTCCGGCAGGAACCCTGAGTACCCCCAGGCCCTCCTGGGTCTGCTAAGCAACATCCGGGCCCGTAGCCCTTTAGAGCCCTTCTGTGTATGCCGAGCGTAGGAAAACGCACTGCACTCTCTTTGGGAGCAGTTTAATTTCCTCAGCACTCGCACACGTTCACGAACACCGTTGTGGCACCTCCCTCATGGCGTCGAAGTCTTACACATTGCCCTGGTCTGAGCTGAACTCCGAGTAACCCTCGGCTTCGCATTCCATCTAGGAGCTCCTGCCTGAAGTCACCGTGCCTCCCAGAGATAGTCGGCGTGCGTTCTTACTGCCATTTAAGTAAGTCCTGCTCTTCCTGTGACACTGCAGGCTTTGGAATAGCCACAGGCCCAGAGGAGCAGCTGCGGCGTTCCTTGGTTGAGGCAGTTCGCTTGATGCAGAACACCCTACTTCGAGAAGTTGATTCAGGGGAAGAAACACAGGGGAACCAGTGTGTCTTTAGATTTGTTAGAAACCACAGGGGTGTATGCTGAGTGTGCCCATGGAAACGGGGGCCTGCGGGAACTAGCCTTGCTTTCCCATTTTGAAGGCTGCATTCATGCTGCCTTGAAGCTACCTGACATTCCCTGCTCTTGACAGGCCTGTCAACCCTGTAAGAATGCTTCGCGGAAAAGTATGAGTCTGTTCTGTCTGAACCAGGTGCTTCCGTGGCCGCGGTTGGGGTCCGCCTGACAAGCTCTAGAGCTAAAGGGAATCTCAACGTGAAAACTTGCCTTCAGGTTAGGCCCCTAGTAGCCGTGCAGAAAGGGAGGCAGGCAGCTGTTTCCATCAGTTCTTAGTCGCTTATATGCTTTATGTGAAAGGAAGTACACTTTTGAGGACTCGTAGGCCTCTCGGGTATGCATCACTTTCCCTCCAAGGTCACTGACTACCTCCAGACCCCCGTGGGCCTGCTGAGCCACTTCGAGACCCGTTGGTTGATCCCTCGGAGGGCTCTGTGCCTGCCGAGGGATGGGCAGCACCCTGTACGTTCCTTGAGGAGAGCTACATTTCCAGAGTCCTCGAACAGCCTCAGGACAACATTTCTGGTGAGTCCGACTGTGTCATGGCCCTTGTGTGAGCTTCCGTGAGAAAACAGTGTGCTTTGAGTACTTGGAGGACCTCGTACCCGAAGTCACTCTGCCTGAGGAGAAAGTCAGCATCTCACCATGCGGTGTCGCTAACGGCACACCCAGCCTGAACAGATGCCTGGAAGTAAGGCCCTGAGCTGCCGTGCAGAAGCGGAGGCGTGCAGCAGTTTCCATGAGACGGTGGCCTCTGCTCTGGGTAACTTCCACGGCAGCACAGTTTTCTGGACACCTAGGAGGCTAGCGTGGGCACCCTGTTCCGGCAGGAACCCTGAGTACCCCCAGGCCCTCCTGGGTCTGCTAAGCAACATCCGGGCCCGTAGCCCTTTAGAGCCCCTCTGTGTATGCCGAGCGTAGGGAAACGCACTGCACTCTCTTTGGGAGCAGCTTAATTTCCTCAGCACTCGCACACGTTCACGAACACCGTTGTGGCACCTCCCTCATGGCGTCGAAGTCTTATGCATTGCCCTGGTCTGAGCTGAACTCCGAGTAACCCTCGGCTTCGCATTCCATCTAGGAGCTCCTGCCTGAAGTCACCGTGCCTCCCAGAGATAGTCGGCGTGCGTTCTTACTGCCATTTAAGTAAGTCCTGCTCTTCCTGTGACACTGCAGGCTTTGGAATAGCCACAGGCCCAGAGGAGCAGCTGCGGCGTTCCTTGGTTGAGGCAGTTCGCTTGATGCAGAACACCCTACTTCGAGAAGTTGATTCAGGGGAAGAAACACAGGGGAACCAGTGTGTCTTTAGATTTGTTAGAAACCACAGGGGTGTATGCTGAGTGTGCCCATGGAAACGGGGGCCTGCGGGAACTAGCCTTGCTTTCCCATTTTGAAGGCTGCATTCATGCTGCCTTGAAGCTACCTGACATTCCCTGCTCTTGACAGGCCTGTCAACCCTGTAAGAATGCTTCGCGGAAAAGTATGAGTCTGTTCTGTCTGAACCAGGTGCTTCCGTGGCCGCGGTTGGGGTCCGCCTGACAAGCTCTAGAGCTAAAGGGAATCTCAACGTGAAAACTTGCCTTCAGGTTAGGCCCCTAGTAGCCGTGCAGAAAGGGAGGCAGGCAGCTGTTTCCATCAGTTCTTAGTCGCTTATATGCTTTATGTGAAAGGAAGTACACTTTTGAGGACTCGTAGGCCTCTCGGGTATGCATCACTTTCCCTCCAAGGTCACTGACTACCTCCAGACCCCCGTGGGCCTGCTGAGCCACTTCCAGACCCGTTGGTTGATCCCTCGGAGGGCTCTGTGCCTGCCGAGGGATGGGCAGCACCCTGTACGTTCCTTGAGGAGAGCTACATTTCCAGAGTCCTCGAACAGCCTCAGGACAACATTTCTGGTGAGTCCGACTGTGTCATGGCCCTTGTGTGAGCTTCCTTGAGAAAATAGTGTGCTTTGAGTACTTGGAGGACCTCGTACCCGAAGTCACTCTGCCTGAGGAGAAAGTCAGCATCTCACCACGCGGTGTCGCTAACGGCATACCCAGCGTGAACAGATGCCTGGAAGTAAGGCCCTGATTTGCCGTGCAGAAGCGGAGGCGTGCAGCAGTTTCCAAGAGGCGGTGGCCTCTGCTCTGGGTAACTTCTGCGGCAGCACAGTTTTCTGGACACCTAGGAGGCTAGCGTGGGCACCCTGTTCCGGCAGGAACCCTGAGTACCCCCAGGCCCTCCCGGGTCTGCTAAGCAACATCCGGGCCCGTAGCCCTTTAGAGCCCTTCTGTGTATGCCGAGCGTAGGAAAACGCACTGCACTCTCTTTGGGAGCAGCTTAATTTCCTCAGCACTCGCACACGTTCACGAACACCGTTGTGGCACCTCCCTCATGGCGTCGAAGTCTTACGCATTGCCCTGGTCTGAGCTGAACTCCGAGTAACCCTCGGCTTCGCATTCCATCTAGGAGCTCCTGCCTGAATTCACCGTGCCCCCCAGAGATAGTCGGCGTGCGTTCTTACTGCCATTTAAGTAAGTCCTGCTCTTCCTGTGACACTGCAGACTTTGGAATAGCCACAGGCCCAGAGGAGCAGCTGCGGCGTTCCTTGGTTGAGGCAGTTCGCTTGATGCAGAACACCCTACTTCGCGAAATTGATTCAGGGGTGGAAACACAGGGTCACCAGTGTGCCTTTAGATTTGTTAGAAACCACAGGGGTGTATGCTGAGTGTGCCCATGGAAACGGGGGCCTGCGGGAACTAGCCTTGCTTTCCCATTTTGAAGGCTGCATTCATGCTGCCTTGAAGCTACCTGACATTCCCTGCTCTTGACAGGCCTGTCAACCCTGTAAGAATGCTTCGCGGAAAAGTATGAGTCTGTTCTGTCTGAACCAGGTGCTTCCGTGGCCGCGGTTGGGGTCCGCCTGACAAGCTCTAGAGCTAAAGGGAATCTCAACGTGAAAACTTGCCTTCAGGTTAGGCCCCTAGTAGCCGTGCAGAAAGGGAGGCAGGCAGCTGTTTCCATCAGTTCTTAGTCGCTTATATGCTTTATGTGAAAGGAAGTACACTTTTGAGGACTCGTAGGCCTCTCGGGTATGCATCACTTTCCCTCCAAGGTCACTGACTACCTCCAGACCCCCGTGGGCCTGCTGAGCCACTTCGAGACCCGTTGGTTGATCCCTCGGAGGGCTCTGTGCCTGCCGAGGGATGGGCAGCACCCTGTACGTTCCTTGAGGAGAGCTACATTTCCAGAGTCCTCGAACAGCCTCAGGACAACATTTCTGGTGAGTCCGACTGTGTCATGGCCCTTGTGTGAGCTTCCGTGAGAAAACAGTGTGCTTTGAGTACTTGGAGGACCTCGTACCCGAAGTCACTCTGCCTGAGGAGAAAGTCAGCATCTCACCATGCGGTGTCGCTAACGGCACACCCAGCCTGAACAGATGCCTGGAAGTAAGGCCCTGAGCTGCCGTGCAGAAGCGGAGGCGTGCAGCAGTTTCCATGAGACGGTGGCCTCTGCTCTGGGTAACTTCCACGGCAGCACAGTTTTCTGGACACCTAGGAGGCTAGCGTGGGCACCCTGTTCCGGCAGGAACCCTGAGTACCCCCAGGCCCTCCTGGGTCTGCTAAGCAACATCCGGGCCCGTAGCCCTTTAGAGCCCCTCTGTGTATGCCGAGCGTAGGGAAACGCACTGCACTCTCTTTGGGAGCAGCTTAATTTCCTCAGCACTCGCACACGTTCACGAACACCGTTGTGGCACCTCCCTCATGGCGTCGAAGTCTTACGCATTGCCCTGGTCTGAGCTGAACTCCGAGTAACCCTCGGCTTCGCATTCCATCTAGGAGCTCCTGCCTGAAGTCACCGTGCCTCCCAGAGATAGTCGGCGTGCGTTCTTACTGCCATTTAAGTAAGTCCTGCTCTTCCTGTGACACTGCAGGCTTTGGAATAGCCACAGGCCCAGAGGAGCAGCTGCGGCGTTCCTTGGTTGAGGCAGTTCGCTTGATGCAGAACACCCTACTTCGAGAAGTTGATTCAGGGGAAGAAACACAGGGGAACCAGTGTGTCTTTAGATTTGTTAGAAACCACAGGGGTGTATGCTGAGTGTGCCCATGGAAACGGGGGCCTGCGGGAACTAGCCTTGCTTTCCCATTTTGAAGGCTGCATTCATGCTGCCTTGAAGCTACCTGACATTCCCTGCTCTTGACAGGCCTGTCAACCCTGTAAGAATGCTTCGCGGAAAAGTATGAGTCTGTTCTGTCTGAACCAGGTGCTTCCGTGGCCGCGGTTGGGGTCCGCCTGACAAGCTCTAGAGCTAAAGGGAATCTCAACGTGAAAACTTGCCTTCAGGTTAGGCCCCTAGTAGCCGTGCAGAAAGGGAGGCAGGCAGCTGTTTCCATCAGTTCTTAGTCGCTTATATGCTTTATGTGAAAGGAAGTACACTTTTGAGGACTCGTAGGCCTCTCGGGTATGCATCACTTTCCCTCCAAGGTCACTGACTACCTCCAGACCCCCGTGGGCCTGCTGAGCCACTTCGAGACCCGTTGGTTGATCCCTCGGAGGGCTCTGTGCCTGCCGAGGGATGGGCAGCACCCTGTACGTTCCTTGAGGAGAGCTACATTTCCAGAGTCCTCGAACAGCCTCAGGACAACATTTCTGGTGAGTCCGACTGTGTCATGGCCCTTGTGTGAGCTTCCTTGAGAAAATAGTGTGCTTTGAGTACTTGGAGGACCTCGTACCCGAAGTCACTCTGCCTGAGGAGAAAGTCAGCATCTCACCACGCGGTGTCGCTAACGGCATACCCAGCGTGAACAGATGCCTGGAAGTAAGGCCCTGATTTGCCGTGCAGAAGCGGAGGCGTGCAGCAGTTTCCAAGAGGCGGTGGCCTCTGCTCTGGGTAACTTCTGCGGCAGCACAGTTTTCTGGACACCTAGGAGGCTAGCGTGGGCACCCTGTTCCGGCAGGAACCCTGAGTACCCCCAGGCCCTCCCGGGTCTGCTAAGCAACATCCGGGCCCGTAGCCCTTTAGAGCCCTTCTGTGTATGCCGAGCGTAGGAAAACGCACTGCACTCTCTTTGGGAGCAGCTTAATTTCCTCAGCACTCGCACACGTTCACGAACACCGTTGTGGCACCTCCCTCATGGCGTCGAAGTCTTACGCATTGCCCTGGTCTGAGCTGAACTCCGAGTAACCCTCGGCTTCGCATTCCATCTAGGAGCTCCTGCCTGAATTCACCGTGCCCCCCAGAGATAGTCGGCGTGCGTTCTTACTGCCATTTAAGTAAGTCCTGCTCTTCCTGTGACACTGCAGACTTTGGAATAGCCACAGGCCCAGAGGAGCAGCTGCGGCGTTCCTTGGTTGAGGCAGTTCGCTTGATGCAGAACACCCTACTTCGCGAAATTGATTCAGGGGTGGAAACACAGGGTCACCAGTGTGCCTTTAGATTTGTTAGAAACCACAGGGGTGTATGCTGAGTGTGCCCATGGAAACGGGGGCCTGCGGGAACTAGCCTTGCTTTCCCATTTTGAAGGCTGCATTCATGCTGCCTTGAAGCTACCTGACATTCCCTGCTCTTGACAGGCCTGTCAACCCTGTAAGAATGCTTCGCGGAAAAGTATGAGTCTGTTCTGTCTGAACCAGGTGCTTCCGTGGCCGCGGTTGGGGTCCGCCTGACAAGCTCTAGAGCTAAAGGGAATCTCAACGTGAAAACTTGCCTTCAGGTTAGGCCCCTAGTAGCCGTGCAGAAAGGGAGGCAGGCAGCTGTTTCCATCAGTTCTTAGTCGCTTATATGCTTTATGTGAAAGGAAGTACACTTTTGAGGACTCGTAGGCCTCTCGGGTATGCATCACTTTCCCTCCAAGGTCACTGACTACCTCCAGACCCCCGTGGGCCTGCTGAGCCACTTCAAGACCCGTTGGTTGATCCCTCGGAGGCCCTCTGTGCCTCCCGAGGGATGGGCAGCACCCTGTACGTTCCTTGAGGAGAGCTACATTTCCAGAGTCCTCGAACAGCCTCAGGACAACATTTCTGGTGAGTCCGACTGTGTCATGGCCCTTGTGTGAGCTTCCGTGAGAAAACAGTGTGCTTTGAGTACTTGGAGGACCTCGTACCCGAAGTCACTCTGCCTGAGGAGAAAGTCAGCATCTCACCACGTGGTGTCGCTAACGGCACACCCAGCGTGAACAGATGCCTGGAAGTAAGGCCCTGATTTGCCGGGCAGAAGCGGAGGCGTGCAGCAGTTTCCATGAGGCGGTGGCCTCTGCTCTGGGTAACTTCCACGGCAGCACAGTTTTCTGGACACCTAGGAGGCTAGCGTGGGCACCCTGTTCCGGCAGGAACCCTGAGTACCCCCAGGCCCTCCTGGGTCTGCTAAGCAACATCCGGGCCCGTAGCCCTTTAGAGCCCTTCTGTGTATGCCGAGCGTAGGAAAACGCACTGCACTCTCTTTGGGAGCAGCTTAATTTCCTCAGCACTCGCACACGTTCACGAACACCGTTGTGGCACCTCCCTCATGGCGTCGAAGTCTTACGCATTGCCCTGGTCTGAGCTGAACTCCGAGTAACCCTCGGCTTCGCATTCCATCTAGGAGCTCCTGCCTGAAGTCACCGTGCCTCCCAGAGATAGTCGGCGTGCGTTCTTACTGCCATTTAAGTAAGTCCTGCTCTTCCTGTGACACTGCAGGCTTTGGAATAGCCACAGGCCCAGAGGAGCAGCTGCGGCGTTCCTTGGTTGAGGCAGTTCGCTTGATGCAGAACACCCTACTTCGAGAAGTTGATTCAGGGGAAGAAACACAGGGGAACCTGTGTGCTTTAGACTTGTTAGAAACCACAGGGGTGTATGCTGAGTGTGCCCATGGAAACGGGGGCCTGCGGGAACTAGCCTTGCTTTCCCATTTTGAAGGCTGCATTCATGCTGCCTTGAAGCTACCTGACATTCCCTGCTCTTGACAGGCCTGTCAACCCTGTAAGAATGCTTCGCGGAAAAGTATGAGTCTGTTCTGTCTGAACCAGGTGCTTCCGTGGCCGCGGTTGGGGTCCGCCTGACAAGCTCTAGAGCTAAAGGGAATCTCAACGTGAAAACTTGCCTCCAGGTTAGGCCCCTAGTAGCCGTGCAGAAAGGGAGGCAGGCAGCTGTTTCCATCAGTTCTTAGTCGCTTATATGCTTTATGTGAAAGGAAGTACACTTTTGAGGACTCGTAGGCCTCTCGGGTATGCATCACTTTCCCTCCAAGGTCACTGACTACCTCCAGACCCCCGTGGGCCTGCTGAGCCACTTCGAGACCCGTTGGTTGATCCCTCGGAGGGCTCTGTGCCTGCCGAGGGATGGGCAGCACCCTGTACGTTCCTTGAGGAGAGCTACATTTCCAGAGTCCTCGAACAGCCTCAGGACAACATTTCTGGTGAGTCCGACTGTGTCATGGCCCTTGTGTGAGCTTCTGTGAGAAAACAGTGTGCTTTGAGTACTTGGAGGACCTCGTACCCGAAGTCACTCTGCCTGAGGAGAAAGTCAGCATCTCACCACGCGGTGTCGCTAACGGCACACCCAGCGTGAACAGATGCCTGGAAGTAAGGCCCTGATTTGCCGTGCAGAAGCGGAGGCGTGCAGCAGTTTCCAAGAGGCGGTGGCCTCTGCTCTGGGTAACTTCCGCGGCAGCACAGTTTTCTGGACACCTAGGAGGCTAGCGTGGGCACCCTGTTCCGGCAGGAACCCTGAGTACCCCCAGGCCCTCCTGGGTCTGCTAAGCAACATCCGGGCCCGTAGCCCTTTAGAGCCCTTCTGTGTATGCCGAGCGTAGGAAAACGCACTGCACTCTCTTTGGGAGCAGCTTAATTTCCTCAGCACTCGCACACGTTCACGAACACCGTTGTGGCACCTCCCTCATGGCGTCGAAGTCTTACGCATTGCCCTGGTCTGAGCTGAACTCCGAGTAACCCTCGGCTTCGCATTCCATCTAGGAGCTCCTGCCTGAATTCACCGTGCCCCCCAGAGATAGTCGGCGTGCGTTCTTACTGCCATTTAAGTAAGTCCTGCTCTTCCTGTGACACTGCAGACTTTGGAATAGCCACAGGCCCAGAGGAGCAGCTGCGGCGTTCCTTGGTTGAGGCAGTTCGCTTGATGCAGAACACCCTACTTCGAGAAGTTGATTCAGGGGAAGAAACACAGGGGAACCTGTGTGCTTTAGACTTGTTAGAAACCACAGGGGTGTATGCTGAGTGTGCCCATGGAAACGGGGGCCTGCGGGAACTAGCCTTGCTTTCCCATTTTGAAGGCTGCATTCATGCTGCCTTGAAGCTACCTGACATTCCCTGCTCTTGACAGGCCTGTCAACCCTGTAAAAATGCTTCGCGGAAAAGTATGAGTCTGTTCTGTCTGAACCAGGTGCTTCCGTGGCCACGGTTGGGGTCCGCCTGACAAGCTCTAGAGCTAAAGGGAATCTCAACGTGAAAACTTGCCTCCAGGTTAGGCCCCTAGTAGCCGTGCAGAAAGGGAGGCAGGCAGCTGTTTCCATCAGTTCTTAGTCGCTTATATGCTTTATGTGAAAGGAAGTACACTTTTGAGGACTCGTAGGCCTCTCGGGTATGCATCACTTTCCCTCCAAGGTCACTGACTACCTCCAGACCCCCGTGGGCCTGCTGAGCCACTTCGAGACCCGTTGGTTGATCCCTCGGAGGCCCTCTGTGCCTGCCGAGGGATAGGCAGCACCCTGTACGTTCCTTGAGGAGAGCTACATTTCCAGAGTCCTCGAACAGCCTCAGGACAACATTTCTGGTGAGTCCGACTGTGTCATGGCCCTTGTGTGAGCTTCCGTGAGAAAACAGTGTGCTTTGAGTACTTGGAGGACCTCGTACCCGAAGTCACTCTGCCTGAGGAGAAAGTCAGCATCTCACCACGCGGTGTCGCTAACGGCACACCCAGCCTGAACAGATGCCTGGAAGTAAGGCCCTGATTTGCCGTGCAGAAGCGGAGGCGTGCAGCAGTTTCCAAGAGGCGGTGGCCTCTGCTCTGGGTAACTTCTGCGGCAGCACAGTTTTCTGGACACCTAGGAGGCTAGCGTGGGCACCCTGTTCCGGCAGGAACCCTGAGTACCCCCAGGCCCTCCCGGGTCTGCTAAGCAACATCCGGGCCCGTAGCCCTTTAGAGCCCTTCTGTGTATGCCGAGCGTAGGAAAACGCACTGCACTCTCTTTGGGAGCAGCTTAATTTCCTCAGCACTCGCACACGTTCACGAACACCGTTGTGGCACCTCCCTCATGGCGTCGAAGTCTTACGCATTGCCCTGGTCTGAGCTGAACTCCGAGTAACCCTCGGCTTCGCATTCCATCTAGGAGCTCCTGCCTGAATTCACCGTGCCCCCCAGAGATAGTCGGCGTGCGTTCTTACTGCCATTTAAGTAAGTCCTGCTCTTCCTGTGACACTGCAGACTTTGGAATAGCCACAGGCCCAGAGGAGCAGCTGCGGCGTTCCTTGGTTGAGGCAGTTCGCTTGATGCAGAACACCCTACTTCGCGAAATTGATTCAGGGGTGGAAACACAGGGGAACCTGTGTGCTTTAGACTTGTTAGAAACCACAGGGGTGTATGCTGAGTGTGCCCATGGAAACGGGGGCCTGCGGGAACTAGCCTTGCTTTCCCATTTTGAAGGCTGCATTCATGCTGCCTTGAAGCTACCTGACATTCCCTGCTCTTGACAGGCCTGTCAACCCTGTAAGAATGCTTCGCGGAAAAGTATGAGTCTGTTCTGTCTGAACCAGGTGCTTCCGTGGCCGCGGTTGGGGTCCGCCTGACAAGCTCTAGAGCTAAAGGGAATCTCAACGTGAAAACTTGCCTCCAGGTTAGGCCCCTAGTAGCCGTGCAGAAAGGGAGGCAGGCAGCTGTTTCCATCAGTTCTTAGTCGCTTATATGCTTTATGTGAAAGGAAGTACACTTTTGAGGACTCGTAGGCCTCTCGGGTATGCATCACTTTCCCTCCAAGGTCACTGACTACCTCCAGACCCCCGTGGGCCTGCTGAGCCACTTCGAGACCCGTTGGTTGATCCCTCGGAGGGCTCTGTGCCTGCCGAGGGATGGGCAGCACCCTGTACGTTCCTTGAGGAGAGCTACATTTCCAGAGTCCTCGAACAGCCTCAGGACAACATTTCTGGTGAGTCCGACTGTGTCATGGCCCTTGTGTGAGCTTCTGTGAGAAAATAGTGTGCTTTGAGTACTTGGAGGACCTCGTACCCGAAGTCACTCTGCCTGAGGAGAAAGTCAGCATCTCACCACGCGGTGTCGCTAACGGCACACCCAGCGTGAACAGATGCCTGGAAGTAAGGCCCTGATTTGCCGTGCAGAAGCGGAGGCGTGCAGCAGTTTCCAAGAGGCGGTGGCCTCTGCTCTGGGTAACTTCCGCGGCAGCACAGTTTTCTGGACACCTAGGAGGCTAGCGTGGGCACCCTGTTCCGGCAGGAACCCTGAGTACCCCCAGGCCCTCCTGGGTCTGCTAAGCAACATCCGGGCCCGTAGCCCTTTAGAGCCCCTCTGTGTATGCCGAGCGTAGGGAAACGCACTGCACTCTCTTTGGGAGCAGCTTAATTTCCTCAGCACTCGCACACGATCACGAACACCGTTGTGGCACCTCCCTCATGGCGTCGAAGTCTTACGCATTGCCCTGGTCTGAGCTGAACTCCGAGTAACCCTCGGCTTCGCATTCCATCTAGGAGCTCCTGCCTGAATTCACCGTGCCCCCCAGAGATAGTCGGCGTGCGTTCTTACTGCCATTTAAGTAAGTCCTGCTCTTCCTGTGACACTGCAGACTTTGGAATAGCCACAGGCCCAGAGGAGCAGCTGCGGCGTTCCTTGGTTGAGGCAGTTCGCTTGATGCAGAACACCCTACTTCGCGAAATTGATTCAGGGGTGGAAACACAGGGTAACCAGTGTGCCTTTAGATTTGTTAGAAACCACAGGGGTGTATGCTGAGTGTGCCCATGGAAACGGGGGCCTGCGGGAACTAGCCTTGCTTTCCCATTTTGAAGGCTGCATTCATGCTGCCTTGAAGCTACCTGACATTCCCTGCTCTTGACAGGCCTGTCAACCCTGTAAGAATGCTTCACGGAAAAGTATGAGTCTGTTCTGTCTGAACCAGGTGCTTCCGTGGCCGCGGTTGGGGTCCGCCTGACAAGCTCTAGAGCTAAAGGGAATCTCAACGTGAAAACTTGCCTCCAGGTTAGGCCCCTAGTAGCCGTGCAGAAAGGGAGGCAGGCAGCTGTTTCCATCAGTTATTAGTCGCTTATATGCTTTATGTGAAAGGAAGTACACTTTTGAGGACTCGTAGGCCTCTCGGGTATGCATCACTTTCCCTCCAAGGTCACTGACTACCTCCAGACCCCCGTGGGCCTGCTGAGCCACTTCGAGACCCGTTGGTTGATCCCTCGGAGGGCTCTGTGCCTGCCGAGGGATGGGCAGCACCCTGTACGTTCCTTGAGGAGAGCTACATTTCCAGAGTCCTCGAACAGCCTCAGGACAACATTTCTGGTGAGTCCGACTGTGTCATGGCCCTTGTGTGAGCTTCCGTGAGAAAACAGTGTGCTTTGAGTACTTGGAGGACCTCGTACCCGAAGTCACTCTGCCTGAGGAGAAAGTCAGCATCTCACCACGCGGTGTCGCTAACGGCACACCCAGCGTGAACAGATGCCTGGAAGTAAGGCCCAGACCTGCCGTGCAGAAGCGGAGGCGTGCAGCAGTTTCCATGAGGCGGTGGCCTCTGCTCTGGGTAACTTCCACGGCAGCACAGTTTTCTGGACACCTAGGAGGCTAGCGTGGGCACCCTGTTCCGGCAGGAACCCTGAGTACCCCCAGGCCCTCCTGGGTCTGCTAAGCAACATCCGGGCCCGTAGCCCTTTAGAGCCCCTCTGTGTATGCCGAGCATAGGGAAACGCACTGCACTCTCTTTGGGAGCAGCTTAATTTCCTCAGCACTCGCACACGATCACGAACACCGTTGTGGCACCTCCCTCATGGCGTCGAAGTCTTACGCATTGCCCTGGTCTGAGCTGAACTCCGAGTAACCCTCGGCTTCGCATTCCATCTAGGAGCTCCTGCCTGAAGTCACCGTGCCTCCCAGAGATAGTCGGCGTGCGTTCTTACTGCCATTTAAGTAAGTCCTGCTCTTCCTGTGACACTGCAGGCTTTGGAATAGCCACAGGCCCAGAGGAGCAGCTGCGGCGTTCCTTGGTTGAGGCAGTTCGCTTGATGCAGAACACCCTACTTCGAGAAGTTGATTCAGGGGAAGAAACACAGGGGAACCTGTGTGCTTTAGACTTGTTAGAAACCACAGGGGTGTATGCTGAGTGTGCCCATGGAAACGGGGGCCTGCGGGAACTAGCCTTGCTTTCCCATTTTGAAGGCTGCATTCATGCTGCCTTGAAGCTACCTGACATTCCCTGCTCTTGACAGGCCTGTCAACCCTGTAAGAATGCTTCGCGGAAAAGTATGAGTCTGTTCTGTCTGAACCAGGTGCTTCCGTGGTCACGGTTGGGGTCCGCCTGACAAGCTCTAGAGCTAAAGGGAATCTCAACGTGAAAACTTGCCTCCAGGTTAGGCCCCTAGTAGCCGTGCAGAAAGGGAGGCAGGCAGCTGTTTCCATCAGTTCTTAGTCGCTTATATGCTTTATGTGAAAGGAAGTACACTTTTGAGGACTCGTAGGCCTCTCGGGTATGCATCACTTTCCCTCCAAGGTCACTGACTACCTCCAGACCCCCGTGGGCCTGCTGAGCCACTTCGAGACGCGTTGGTTGATCCCTCGGAGGCCCTCTGTGCCTGCCGAGGGATAGGCAGCACCCTGTACGTTCCTTGAGGAGAGCTACATTTCCAGAGTCCTCGAACAGCCTCAGGACAACATTTCTGGTGAGTCCGACTGTGTCATGGCCCTTGTGTGAGCTTCCGTGAGAAAACAGTGTGCTTTGAGTACTTGGAGGACCTCGTACCCGAAGTCACTCTGCCTGAGGAGAAAGTCAGCATCTCACCACGCGGTGTCGCTAACGGCACACCCAGCCTGAACAGATGCCTGGAAGTAAGGCTCTGACCTGCAGTGCAGAAGCGGAGGCGTGCAGCAGTTTCCATGAGGCGGTGGCCTCTGCTCTGGGTAACTTCCACGGCAGCACAGTTTTCTGGACACCTAGGAGGCTAGCGTGGGCACCCTGTTCCGGCAGGAACCCTGAGTACCCCCAGGCCCTCCTGGGTCTGCTAAGCAACATCCGGGCCCGTAGCCCTTTAGAGCCCTTCTGTGTATGCCGAGCGTAGGAAAACGCACTGCACTCTCTTTGGGAGCAGTTTAATTTCCTCAGCACTCGCACACGTTCACGAACACCGTTGTGGCACCTCCCTCATGGCGTCGAAGTCTTACGCATTGCCCTGGTCTGAGCTGAACTCCGAGTAACCCTCGGATTCGCATTCCATCTAGGAGCTCCTGCCTGAAGTCACCGTGCCTCCCAGAGATAGTCGGCGTGCGTTCTTACTGCCATTTAAGTAAGTCCTGCTCTTCCTGTGACACTGCAGGCTTTGGAATAGCCACAGGCCCAGAGGAGCAGCTGCGGCGTTCCTTGGTTGAGGCAGTTCGCTTGATGCAGAACACCCTACTTCGAGAAGTTGATTCAGGGGAAGAAACACAGGGGAACCTGTGTGCTTTAGACTTGTTAGAAACCACAGGGGTGTATGCTGAGTGTGCCCATGGAAACGGGGGCCTGCGGGAACTAGCCTTGCTTTCCCATTTTGAAGGCTGCATTCATGCTGCCTTGAAGCTACCTGACATTCCCTGCTCTTGACAGGCCTGTCAACCCTGTAAGAATGCTTCGCGGAAAAGTATGAGTCTGTTCTGTCTGAACCAGGTGCTTCCGTGGCCGCGGTTGGGGTCCGCCTGACAAGCTCTAGAGCTAAAGGGAATCTCAACGTGAAAACTTGCCTTCAGGTTAGGCCCCTAGTAGCCGTGCAGAAAGGGAGGCAGGCAGCTGTTTCCATCAGTTCTTAGTCGCTTATATGCTTTATGTGAAAGGAAGTACACTTTTGAAGACTCGTAGGCCTCTCGGGTATGCATCACTTTCCCTCCAAGGTCACTGACTACCTCCAGACCCCCGTGGGCCTGCTGAGCCACTTCGAGACCCGTTGGTTGATCCCTCGGAGGGCTCTGTGCCTGCCGAGGGATGGGCAGCACCCTGTACGTTCCTTGAGGAGAGCTACATTTCCAGAGTCCTCGAACAGCCTCAGGACAACATTTCTGGTGAGTCCGACTGTGTCATGGCCCTTGTGTGAGCTTCCGTGAGAAAACAGTGTGCTTTGAGTACTTGGAGGACCTCGTACCCGAAGTCACTCTGCCTGAGGAGAAAGTCAGCATCTCACCACGCGGTGTCGCTAACGGCACACCCAGCGTGAACAGATGCCTGGAAGTAAGGCCCTGATTTGCCGTGCAGAAGCGGAGGCGTGCAGCAGTTTCCAAGAGGCGGTGGCCTCTGCTCTGGGTAACTTCCGTGGCAGCACAGTTTCCTGGACACCTAGGAGGCTAGCGTGGGCACCCTGTTCCGGCAGGAACCCTGAGTACCCCCAGGCCCTCCTGGGTCTGCTAAGCAACATCCGGGCCCGTAGCCCTTTAGAGCCCCTCTGTGTATGCCGAGCGTAGGAAAACGCACTGCACTCTCTTTGGGAGCAGCTTAATTTCCTCAGCACTCGCACACGTTCACGAACATGTTGTGGCACCTCCCTCATGGCGTTGAAGTCTTACGCATTGCCCTGGTCTGAGCTGAACTCCGAGTAACCCTCGGCTTCGCATTCCATCTAGGAGCTCCTGCCTGAAGTCACCGTGCCTCCCAGAGATAGTCGGCGTGCGTTCTTACTGCCATTTAAGTAAGTCCTGCTCTTCCTGTGACACTGCAGGCTTTGGAATAGCCACAGGCCCAGAGGAGCAGCTGCGGCGTTCCTTGGTTGAGGCAGTTCGCTTGATGCAGAACACCCTACTTCGAGAAGTTGATTCAGGGGAAGAAACACAGGGGAACCAGTGTGTCTTTAGATTTGTTAGAAACCACAGGGGTGTATGCTGAGTGTGCCCATGGAAACGGGGGCCTGCGGGAACTAGCCTTGCTTTCCCATTTTGAAGGCTGCATTCATGCTGCCTTGAAGCTACCTGACATTCCCTGCTCTTGACAGGCCTGTCAACCCTGTAAGAATGCTTCGCGGAAAAGTATGAGTCTGTTCTCTCTGAACCAGGTGCTTCCGTGGCCGCGGTTGGGGTCCGCCTGACAAGCTCTAGAGCTAAAGGGAATCTCAACGTGAAAACTTGCCTCCAGGTTAGGCCCCTAGTAGCCGTGCAGAAAGGGAGGCAGGCAGCTGTTTCCATCAGTTCTTAGTCGCTTATATGCTTTATGTGAAAGGAAGTACACTTTTGAGGACTCGTAGGCCTCTCGGGTATGCATCACTTTCCCTCCAAGGTCACTGACTACCTCCAGACCCCCGTGGGCCTGCTGAGCCACTTCGAGACCCGTTGGTTGATCCCTCGGAGGCCCTCTGTGCCTGCCGAGGGATGGGCAGCACCCTGTACATTCCTTGAGGAGAGCTACATTACCAGAGTCCTCGAACAGCCTCAGGACAACATTTCTGGTGAGTCCGACTGTGTCATGGCCCTTGTGTGAGCTTCCGTGAGAAAACAGTGTGCTTTGAGTACTTGGAGGACCTCGTACCCGAAGTCACTCTGCCTGAGGAGAAAGTCAGCATCTCACCACGCGGTGTCGCTAACGGCATACCCAGCCTGAACAGATGCCTGGAAGTAAGGCCCAGACCTGCCGTGCAGAAGCGGAGGCGTGCAGCAGTTTCCAAGAGGCGGTGGCCTCTGCTCTGGGTAACTTCCGCGGCAGCACAGTTTTCTGGACACCTAGGAGGCTAGCGTGGGCACCCTGTTCCGGCAGGAACCCTGAGTACCCCCAGGCCCTCCTGGGTCTGCTAAGCAACATCCGGGCCCGTAGCCCTTTAGAGCCCTTCTGTGTATGCCGAGCGTAGGAAAACGCACTGCACTCTCTTTGGGAGCAGCTTAATTTCCTCAGCACTCGCACACGATCACGAACACCGTTGTGGCACCTCCCTCATGGCGTCGAAGTCTTACGCATTGCCCTGGTCTGAGCTGAACTCCGAGTAACCCTCGGCTTCGCATTCCATCTAGGAGCTCCTGCCTGAAGTCACCGTGCCTCCCAGAGATAGTCGGCGTGCGTTCTTACTGCCATTTAAGTAAGTCCTGCTCTTCCTGTGACACTGCAGGCTTTGGAATAGCCACAGGCCCAGAGGAGCAGCTGTGGCGTTCCTTGGTTGAGGCAGTTCGCTTGATGCAGAACACCCTACTTCGAGAAGTTGATTCAGGGGAAGAAACACAGGGGAACCTGTGTGCTTTAGACTTGTTAGAAACCACAGGGGTGTATGCTGAGTGTGCCCATGGAAACGGGGGCCTGCGGGAACTAGCCTTGCTTTCCCATTTTGAAGGCTGCATTCATGCTGCCTTGAAGCTACCTGACATTCCCTGCTCTTGACAGGCCTGTCAACCCTGTAAGAATGCTTCGCGGAAAAGTATGAGTCTGTTCTGTCTGAACCAGGTGCTTCCGTGGCCGCGGTTGGGGTCCGCCTGACAAGCTCTAGAGCTAAAGGGAATCTCAACGTGAAAACTTGCCTCCAGGTTAGGCCCCTAGTAGCCGTGCAGAAAGGGAGGCAGGCAGCTGTTTCCATCAGTTCTTAGTCGCTTATATGCTTTATGTGAAAGGAAGTACACTTTTGAGGACTCGTAGGCCTCTCGGGTATGCATCACTTTCCCTCCAAGGTCACTGACTACCTCCAGACCCCCGTGGGCCTGCTGAGCCACTTCGAGACCCGTTGGTTGATCCCTCGGAGGCCCTCTGTGCCTGCCGAGGGATGGGCAGCACCCTGTACGTTCCTTGAGGAGAGCTACATTTCCAGAGTCCTCGAACAGCCTCAGGACAACATTTCTGGTGAGTCTGACTGTGTCATGGCTCTTGTGTGAGCTTCCGTGAGAAAACAGTGTGCTTTGAGTACTTGGAGGACCTCGTACCCGAAGTCACTCTGCCTGAGGAGAAAGTCAGCATCTCACCACGCGGTGTCGCTAACGGCACACCCAGCCTGAACAGATGCCTGGAAGTAAGGCCCAGACCTGCCGTGCAGAAGCGGAGGCGTGCAGCAGTTTCCATGAGGCGGTGGCCTCTGCTCTGGGTAACTTCCACGGCAGCACAGTTTTCTGGACACCTAGGAGGCTAGCGTGGGCACCCTGTTCCGGCAGGAACCCTGAGTACCCCCAGGCCCTCCTGGGTCTGCTAAGCAACATCCGGGCCCGTAGCCCTTTAGAGCCCTTCTGTGTATGCCGAGCGTAGGGAAACAACTGCACTCTCTTTGGGAGCAGCTTAATTTCCTCAGCACTCGCACACGATCACGAACACCGTTGTGGCACCTCCCTCATGGCGTCGAAGTCTTACGCATTGCCCTGGTCTGAGCTGAACTCCGAGTAACCCTCGGCTTCGCATTCCATCTAGGAGCTCCTGCCTGAAGTCACCGTGCCTCCCAGAGATAGTCGGCGTGCGTTCTTACTGCCATTTAAGTAAGTCCTGCTCTTCCTGTGACACTGCAGGCTTTGGAATAGCCACAGGCCCAGAGGAGCAGCTGCGGCGTTCCTTGGTTGAGGCAGTTCGCTTGATGCAGAACACCCTACTTCGAGAAGTTGATTCAGGGGAAGAAACACAGGGGAACCTGTGTGCTTTAGACTTGTTAGAAACCACAGGGGTGTATGCTGAGTGTGCCCATGGAAACGGGGGCCTGCGGGAACTAGCCTTGCTTTCCCATTTTGAAGGCTGCATTCATGCTGCCTGGAAGCTACCTGACATTCCCTGCTCTTGACAGGCCTGTCAACCCTGTAAGAATGCTTCGCGGAAAAGTATGAGTCTGTTCTGTCTGAACCAGGTGCTTCCGTGGCCGCGGTTGGGGTCCGCCTGACAAGCTCTAGAGCTAAAGGGAATCTCAACGTGAAAACTTGCCTCCAGGTTAGGCCCCTAGTAGCCGTGCAGAAAGGGAGGCAGGCAGCTGTTTCCATCAGTTCTTAGTCGCTTATATGCTTTATGTGAAAGGAAGTACACTTTTGAGGACTCGTAGGCCTCTCGGGTATGCATCACTTTCCCTCCAAGGTCACTGACTACCTCCAGACCCCCGGGGGCCTGCTGAGCCACTTCGAGACCCGTTGGTTGATCCCTCGGAGGGCTCTGTGCTTGCCGAGGGATGGGCAACACCCTGTACGTTCCTTGAGGAGAGCTACATTTCCAGAGTCCTCGAACAGCCTCAGGACAACATTTCTGGTGAGTCCGACTGTGTCATGGCCCTTGTGTGAGCTTCCGTGAGAAAACAGTGTGCTTTGAGTACTTGGAGGACCTCGTACCCGAAGTCACTCTGCCTGAGGAGAAAGTCAGCATCTCACCACGCGGTGTCGCTAACGGCATACCCAGCCTGAACAGATGCCTGGAAGTAAGGCCCAGAACTGCCGTGCAGAAGCGGAGGCGTGCAGCAGTTTCCAAGAGGCGGTGGCCTCTGCTCTGGGTAACTTCCGCGGCAGCACAGATTTCTGGACACCTAGGAGGCTAGCGTGGGCACCCTGTTCCGGCAGGAACCCTGAGTACCCCCAGGCCCTCCTGGGTCTGCTAAGCAACATCCGGGCCCGTAGCCCTTTAGAGCCCTTCTGTGTATGCCGAGCGTAGGAAAACGCACTGCACTCTCTTTGGGAGCAGTTTAATTTCCTCAGCACTCGCACACGTTTACGAACACCGTTGTGGCACCTCTCTCATGACGTCGAAGTCTTACGCATTGCCCTGGTCTGAGCTGAACTCCGAGTAACCCTCGGCTTCGCATTCCATCTAGGAGCTCCTGCCTGAAGTCACCGTGCCTCCCAGAGATAGTCGGCGTGCGTTCTTACTGCCATTTAAGTAAGTCCTGCTCTTCCTGTGACACTGCAGGCTTTGGAATAGCCACAGGCCCAGAGGAGCAGCTGCGGCGTTCCTTGGTTGAGGCAGTTCGCTTGATGCAGAACACCCTACTTCGAGAAGTTGATTCAGGGGAAGAAACACAGGGGAACCAGTGTGTCTTTAGATTTGTTAGAAACCACAGGGGTGTATGCTGAGTGTGCCCATGGAAACGGGGGCCTGCGGGAACTAGCCTTGCTTTCCCATTTTGAAGGCTGCATTCATGCTGCCTTGAAGCTACCTGACATTCCCTGCTCTTGACAGGCCTGTCAACCCTGTAAGAATGCTTCGCGGAAAAGTATGAGTCTGTTCTGTCTGAACCAGGTGCTTCCGTGGCCGCGGTTGGGGTCCGCCTGACAAGCTCTAGAGCTAAAGGGAATCTCAACGTGAAAACTTGCCTCCAGGTTAGGCCCCTAGTAGCCGTGCAGAAAGGGAGGCAGGCAGCTGTTTCCATCAGTTCTTAGTCGCTTATATGCTTTATGTGAAAGGAAGTACACTTTTGAGGACTCGTAGGCCTCTCGGGTATGCATCACTTTCCCTCCAAGGTCACTGACTACCTCCAGACCCCCGTGGGCCTGCTGAGCCACTTCGAGACCCGTTGGTTGATCCCTCGGAGGGCTCTGTGCCTGCCGAGGGATGGGCAGCACCCTGTACGTTCCTTGAGGAGAGCTACATTTCCAGAGTCCTCGAACAGCCTCAGGACAACATTTCTGGTGAGTCCGACTGTGTCATGGCCCTTGTGTGAGCTTCCGTGAGAAAACAGTGTGCTTTGAGTACTTGGAGGACCTCGTACCCGAAGTCACTCTGCCTGAGGAGAAAGTCAGCATCTCACCACGCGGTGTCGCTAACGGCACACCCAGCCTGAACAGATGCCTGGAAGTAAGGCCCTGAGCTGCCGTGCAGAAGCGGAGGCGTGCAGCAGTTTCCAAGAGGCGGTGGCCTCTGCTCTGGGTAACTTCTGCGGCAGCACAGTTTTCTGGACACCTAGGAGGCTAGCGTGGGCACCCTGTTCCGGCAGGAACCCTGAGTACCCCCAGGCTCTCCTGGGTCTGCTAAGCAACATCCGGGCCCGTAGCCCTTTAGAGCCCTTCTGTGTATGCCGAGCGTAGGAAAACGCACTGCACTCTCTTTGGGAGCAGCTTAATTTCCTCAGCACTCGCACACGTTCACGAACACCGTTGTGGCACCTCCCTCATGGCGTCGAAGTCTTACGCATTGCCCTGGTCTGAGCTGAACTCCGAGTAACCCTCGGCTTCGCATTCCATCTAGGAGCTCCTGCCTGAAGTCACCGTGCCTCCCAGAGATAGTCGGCGTGCGTTCTTACTGCCATTTAAGTAAGCCCTGCTCTTCCTGTGACACTGCAGGCTTTGGAATAGCCACAGGCCCAGAGGAGCAGCTGCGGCGTTCCTTGGTTGAGGCAGTTCGCTTGATGCAGAACACCCTACTTCGAGAAGTTGATTCAGGGGAAGAAACACAGGGGAACCTGTGTGCTTTAGACTTGTTAGAAACCACAGGGGTGTATGCTGAGTGTGCCCATGGAAACGGGGGCCTGCGGGAACTAGCCTTGCTTTCCCATTTTGAAGGCTGCATTCATGCTGCCTTGAAGCTACCTGACATTCCCTGCTCTTGACAGGCCTGTCAACCCTGTAAGAATGCTTCGCGGAAAAGTATGAGTCTGTTCTGTCTGAACCGGGTGCTTCCGTGGCCGCGGTTGGGGTCCGCCTGACAAGCTCTAGAGCTAAAGGGAATCTCAACGTGAAAACTTGCCTTCAGGTTAGGCCCCTAGTAGCCGTGCAGAAAGGGAGGCAGGCAGCTGTTTCCATCAGTTCTTAGTCGCTTATATGCTTTATGTGAAAGGAAGTACACTTTTGAGGACTCGTAGGCCTCTCGGGTATGCATCACTTTCCCTCCAAGGTCACTGACTACCTCCAGACCCCCGTGGGCCTGCTGAGCCACTTCGAGACCCGTTGGTTGATCCCTCGGAGGCCCTCTGTGCCTGCCGAGTGATGGGCAACACCCTGTACGTTCCTTGAGGAGAGCTACATTTCCAGAGTCCTCGAACAGCCTCAGGACAACATTTCTGGTGAGTCCGACTTTGTCATGGCCCTTGTGTGAGCTTCCGGGAGAAAACAGTGTGCTTTGAATACTTCGAGGACCTCGTTCCCGAAGTCACTCTGCCTGAGGAGAAAGTCAGCATCTCACCATGCGGTGTCGCTAACGGCACACCCAGCCTGAACAGATGCCTGGAAGTAAGGCCCTGATTTGCCGTGCAGAAGCGGAGGCGTGCAGCAGTTTCCAAGAGGCGGTGGCCTCTGCTCTGGGTAACTTCTGCGGCAGCACAGTTTTCTGGACACCTAGGAGGCTAGCGTGGGCACCCTGTTCCGGCAGGAACCCTGAGTACCCCCAGGCCCTCCTGGGTCTGCTAAGCAACATCCGGGCCCGTAGCCCTTTAGAGCCCTTCTGTGTATGCCGAGCGTAGGAAAACGCACTGCACTCTCTTTGGGAGCAGCTTAATTTCCTCAGCACTCGCACACGTTCACGAACACCGTTGTGGCACCTCCCTCATGGCGTCGAAGTCTTACGCATTGCCCTGGTCTGAGCTGAACTCCGAGTAACCCTCGGCTTCGCATTCCATCTAGGAGCTCCTGCCTGAATTCACCGTGCCCCCCAGAGATAGTCGGCGTGCGTTCTTACTGCCATTTAAGTAAGTCCTGCTCTTCCTGTGACACTGCAGACTTTGGAATAGCCACAGGCCCAGAGGAGCAGCTGCGGCGTTCCTTGGTTGAGGCAGTTCGCTTGATGCAGAACACCCTACTTCGAGAAATTGATTCAGGGGTGGAAACACAGGGTAACCAGTGTGCCTTTAGATTTGTTAGAAACCACAGGGGTGTATGCTGAGGGTGCCCATGGAAACGGGGGCCTGCGGGAACTAGCCTTGCTTTCCCATTTTGAAGGCTGCATTCATGCTGCCTTGAAGCTACCTGACATTCCCTGCTCTTGACAGGCCTGTCTACCCTGTAAGAATGCTTCACGGAAAAGTATGAGTCTGTTCTGTCTGAACCAGGTGCTTCCGTGGCCGCGGTTGGGGTCCGCCTGACAAGCTCTAGAGCTAAAGGGAATCTCAACGTGAAAACTTGCCTCCAGGTTAGGCCCCTAGTAGCCGTGCAGAAAGAGAGGCAGGCAGCTGTTTCCATCAGTTCTTAGTCGCTTATATGCTTTATGTGAAAGGAAGTACACTTTTGAGGACTCGTAGGCCTCTCGGGTATGCATCACTTTCCCTCCAAGGTCACTGACTACCTCCAGACCCCCGTGGGCCTGCTGAGCCACTTCAAGACCCGTTGGTTGATCCCTCGGAGGCCCTCTGTGCCTGCCGAGGGATGGGCAGCACCCTGTACGTTCCTTGAGGAGAGCTACATTTCCAGAGTCCTCGAACAGCCTGAGGACAACATTTCTGGTGAGTCCGACTGTGTCATGGCCCTTGTGTGAGCTTCCGTGAGAAAACAGTGTGCTTTGAGTACTTGGAGGACCTCGTACCCGAAGTCACTCTGCCTGAGGAGAAAGTCAGCATCTCACCATGCGGTGTCGCTAACGGCACACCCAGCGTGAACAGATGCCTGGAAGTAAGGCCCTGACCTGCCGTGCAGAAGCGGAGGCGTGCAGCAGTTTCCATGAGGCGGTGGCCTCTGCTCTGGGTAACTTCCACGGCAGCACAGTTTTCTGGACACCTAGGAGGCTAGCGTGGGCACCCTGTTCCGGCAGGAACCCTGAGTACCCCCAGGCCCTCCTGGGTCTGCTAAGCAACATCCGGGCCCGTAGCCCTTTAGAGCCCCTCTGTGTATGCCGAGCGTAGGGAAACGCACTGCACTCTCTTTGGGAGCAGCTTAATTTCCTCAGCACTCGCACACGTTCACGAACACCGTTGTGGCACCTCCCTCATGGCGTTGAAGTCTTACGCATTGCCCTGGTCTGAGCTGAACTCCGAGTAACCCTCGGCTTCGCATTCCATCTAGGAGCTCCTGCCTGAAGTCACCGTGCCTCCCAGAGATAGTCGGCGTGCGTTCTTACTGCCATTTAAGTAAGTCCTGCTCTTCCTGTGACACTGCAGGCTTTGGAATAGCCACAGGCCCAGAGGAGCAGCTGCGGCGTTCCTTGGTTGAGGCAGTTCGCTTGATGCAGAACACCCTACTTCGAGAAGTTGATTCAGGGGAAGAAACACAGGGGAACCTGTGTGCTTTAGACTTGTTAGAAACCACAGGGGTGTATGCTGAGTGTGCCCATGGAAACGGGGGCCTGCGGGAACTAGCCTTGCTTTCCCATTTTGAAGGCTGCATTCATGCTGCCTGGAAGCTACCTGACATTCCCTGCTCTTGACAGGCCTGTCAACCCTGTAAGAATGCTTCGCGGAAAAGTATGAGTCTGTTCTGTCTGAACCAGGTGCTTCCGTGGCCGCGGTTGGGGTCCGCCTGACAAGCTCTAGAGCTAAAGGGAATCTCAACGTGAAAACTTGCCTCCAGGTTAGGCCCCTAGTAGCCGTGCAGAAAGGGAGGCAGGCAGCTGTTTCCATCAGTTCTTAGTCGCTTATATGCTTTATGTGAAAGGAAGTACACTTTTGAGGACTCGTAGGCCTCTCGGGTATGCATCACTTTCCCTCCAAGGTCACTGACTACCTCCAGACCCCCGTGGGCCTGCTGAGCCACTTCGAGACCCGTTGGTTGATCCCTCGGAGGGCTCTGTGCTTGCCGAGGGATGGGCAACACCCTGTACGTTCCTTGAGGAGAGCTACATTTCCAGAGTCCTCGAACAGCCTCAGGACAACATTTCTGGTGAGTCCGACTGTGTCATGGCCCTTGTGTGAGCTTCCGTGAGAAAACAGTGTGCTTTGAGTACTTGGAGGACCTCGTACCCGAAGTCACTCTGCCTGAGGAGAAAGTCAGCATCTCACCACGCGGTGTCGCTAACGGCATACCCAGCCTGAACAGATGCCTGGAAGTAAGGCCCAGAACTGCCGTGCAGAAGCGGAGGCGTGCAGCAGTTTCCAAGAGGCGGTGGCCTCTGCTCTGGGTAACTTCCGCGGCAGCACAGATTTCTGGACACCTAGGAGGCTAGCGTGGGCACCCTGTTCCGGCAGGAACCCTGAGTACCCCCAGGCCCTCCTGGGTCTGCTAAGCAACATCCGGGCCCGTAGCCCTTTAGAGCCCTTCTGTGTATGCCGAGCGTAGGAAAACGCACTGCACTCTCTTTGGGAGCAGTTTAATTTCCTCAGCACTCGCACACGTTTACGAACACCGTTGTGGCACCTCTCTCATGACGTCGAAGTCTTACGCATTGCCCTGGTCTGAGCTGAACTCCGAGTAACCCTCGGCTTCGCATTCCATCTAGGAGCTCCTGCCTGAAGTCACCGTGCCTCCCAGAGATAGTCGGCGTGCGTTCTTACTGCCATTTAAGTAAGTCCTGCTCTTCCTGTGACACTGCAGGCTTTGGAATAGCCACAGGCCCAGAGGAGCAGCTGCGGCGTTCCTTGGTTGAGGCAGTTCGCTTGATGCAGAACACCCTACTTCGAGAAGTTGATTCAGGGGAAGAAACACAGGGGAACCTGTGTGCTTTAGACTTGTTAGAAACCACAGGGGTGTATGCTGAGTGTGCCCATGGAAACGGGGGCCTGCGGGAACTAGCCTTGCTTTCCCATTTTGAAGGCTGCATTCATGCTGCCTGGAAGCTACCTGACATTCCCTGCTCTTGACAGGCCTGTCAACCCTGTAAGAATGCTTCGCGGAAAAGTATGAGTCTGTTCTGTCTGAACCAGGTGCTTCCGTGGCCGCGGTTGGGGTCCGCCTGACAAGCTCTAGAGCTAAAGGGAATCTCAACGTGAAAACTTGCCTCCAGGTTAGGCCCCTAGTAGCCGTGCAGAAAGAGAGGCAGGCAGCTGTTTCCATCAGTTCTTAGTCGCTTATATGCTTTATGTGAAAGGAAGTACACTTTTGAGGACTCGTAGGCCTCTCGGGTATGCATCACTTTCCCTCCAAGGTCACTGACTACCTCCAGACCCCCGTGGGCCTGCTGAGCCACTTCAAGACCCGTTGGTTGATCCCTCGGAGGCCCTCTGTGCCTGCCGAGGGATGGGCAGCACCCTGTACGTTCCTTGAGGAGAGCTACATTTCCAGAGTCCTCGAACAGCCTCAGGACAACATTTCTGGTGAGTCCGACTGTGTCATGGCCCTTGTGTGAGCTTCCGTGAGAAAACAGTGTGCTTTGAGTACTTGGACGACCTCGTACCCGAAGTCACTCTGCCTGAGGAGAAAGTCAGCATCTCACCATGCGGTGTCGCTAACGGCACACCCAGCGTGAACAGATGCCTGGAAGTAAGGCCCTGACCTGCCGTGCAGAAGCGGAGGCGTGCAGCAGTTTCCATGAGGCGGTGGCCTCTGCTCTGGGTAACTTCCACGGCAGCACAGTTTTCTGGACACCTAGGAGGCTAGCGTGGGCACCCTGTTCCGGCAGGAACCCTGAGTACCCCCAGGCCCTCCTGGGTCTGCTAAGCAACATCCGGGCCCGTAGCCCTTTAGAGCCCCTCTGTGTATGCCGAGCGTAGGGAAACGCACTGCACTCTCTTTGGGAGCAGCTTAATTTCCTCAGCACTCGCACACGTTCACGAACACCGTTGTGGCACCTCCCTCATGGCGTTGAAGTCTTACGCATTGCCCTGGTCTGAGCTGAACTCCGAGTAACCCTCGGCTTCGCATTCCATCTAGGAGCTCCTGCCTGAAGTCACCGTGCCTCCCAGAGATAGTCGGCGTGCGTTCTTACTGCCATTTAAGTAAGTCCTGCTCTTCCTGTGACACTGCAGGCTTTGGAATAGCCACAGGCCCAGAGGAGCAGCTGCGGCGTTCCTTGGTTGAGGCAGTTCGCTTGATGCAGAACACCCTACTTCGAGAAGTTGATTCAGGGGAAGAAACACAGGGGAACCTGTGTGCTTTAGACTTGTTAGAAACCACAGGGGTGTATGCTGAGTGTGCCCATGGAAACGGGGGCCTGCGGGAACTAGCCTTGCTTTCCCATTTTGAAGGCTGCATTCATGCTGCCTGGAAGCTACCTGACATTCCCTGCTCTTGACAGGCCTGTCAACCCTGTAAGAATGCTTCGCGGAAAAGTATGAGTCTGTTCTGTCTGAACCAGGTGCTTCCGTGGCCGCGGTTGGGGTCCGCCTGACAAGCTCTAGAGCTAAAGGGAATCTCAACGTGAAAACTTGCCTCCAGGTTAGGCCCCTAGTAGCCGTGCAGAAAGGGAGGCAGGCAGCTGTTTCCATCAGTTCTTAGTCGCTTATATGCTTTATGTGAAAGGAAGTACACTTTTGAGGACTCGTAGGCCTCTCGGGTATGCATCACTTTCCCTCCAAGGTCACTGACTACCTCCAGACCCCCGTGGGCCTGCTGAGCCACTTCGAGACCCGTTGGTTGATCCCTCGGAGGGCTCTGTGCTTGCCGAGGGATGGGCAACACCCTGTACGTTCCTTGAGGAGAGCTACATTTCCAGAGTCCTCGAACAGCCTCAGGACAACATTTCTGGTGAGTCCGACTGTGTCATGGCCCTTGTGTGAGCTTCCGTGAGAAAACAGTGTGCTTTGAGTACTTGGACGACCTCGTACCCGAAGTCACTCTGCCTGAGGAGAAAGTCAGCATCTCACCACGCGGTGTCGCTAACGGCATACCCAGCCTGAACAGATGCCTGGAAGTAAGGCCCAGAACTGCCGTGCAGAAGCGGAGGCGTGCAGCAGTTTCCAAGAGGCGGTGGCCTCTGCTCTGGGTAACTTCCGCGGCAGCACAGATTTCTGGACACCTAGGAGGCTAGCGTGGGCACCCTGTTCCGGCAGGAACCCTGAGTACCCCCAGGCCCTCCTGGGTCTGCTAAGCAACATCCGGGCCCGTAGCCCTTTAGAGCCCTTCTGTGTATGCCGAGCGTAGGAAAACGCACTGCACTCTCTTTGGGAGCAGTTTAATTTCCTCAGCACTCGCACACGTTTACGAACACCGTTGTGGCACCTCTCTCATGACGTCGAAGTCTTACGCATTGCCCTGGTCTGAGCTGAACTCCGAGTAACCCTCGGCTTCGCATTCCATCTAGGAGCTCCTGCCTGAAGTCACCGTGCCTCCCAGAGATAGTCGGCGTGCGTTCTTACTGCCATTTAAGTAAGTCCTGCTCTTCCTGTGACACTGCAGGCTTTGGAATAGCCACAGGCCCAGAGGAGCAGCTGCGGCGTTCCTTGGTTGAGGCAGTTCGCTTGATGCAGAACACCCTACTTCGAGAAGTTGATTCAGGGGAAGAAACACAGGGGAACCTGTGTGCTTTAGACTTGTTAGAAACCACAGGGGTGTATGCTGAGTGTGCCCATGGAAACGGGGGCCTGCGGGAACTAGCCTTGCTTTCCCATTTTGAAGGCTGCATTCATGCTGCCTGGAAGCTACCTGACATTCCCTGCTCTTGACAGGCCTGTCAACCCTGTAAGAATGCTTCGCGGAAAAGTATGAGTCTGTTCTGTCTGAACCAGGTGCTTCCGTGGCCGCGGTTGGGGTCCGCCTGACAAGCTCTAGAGCTAAAGGGAATCTCAACGTGAAAACTTGCCTCCAGGTTAGGCCCCTAGTAGCCGTGCAGAAAGGGAGGCAGGCAGCTGTTTCCATCAGTTCTTAGTCGCTTATATGCTTTATGTGAAAGGAAGTACACTTTTGAGGACTCGTAGGCCTCTCGGGTATGCATCACTTTCCCTCCAAGGTCACTGACTACCTCCAGACCCCCGTGGGCCTGCTGAGCCACTTCGAGACCGGTTGGTTGATCCCTTGGAGGCCCTCTGTGCCTGCCGAGTGATGGGCAACACCCTGTACGTTCCTTGAGGAGAGCTACATTTCCAGAGTCCTCGAACAGCCTCAGGACAACATTTCTGGTGAGTCCGACTGTGTCATGGCCCTTGTGTGAGCTTCCGTGAGAAAACAGTGTGCTTTGAGTACTTGGAGGACCTCGTACCCGAAGTCACTCTGCCTGAGGAGAAAGTCAGCATCTCACCACGCGGTGTCGCTAACGGCACACCCAGCCTGCACAGATGCCTGGAAGTAAGGCCCAGACCTGCCGTGCAGAAGCGGAGGCGTGCAGCAGTTTCCATGAGGCGGTGGCCTCTGCTCTGGGTAACTTCCACGGCAGCACAGTTTTCTGGACACCTAGGAGGCTAGCGTGGGCACCCTGTTCCGGCAGGAACCCTGAGTACCCCCAGGCCCTCCTGGGTCTGCTAAGCAACATCCGGGCCCGTAGCCCTTTAGAGCCCCTCTGTGTATGCCGAGCGTAGGGAAACAACTGCACTCTCTTTGGGAGCAGCTTAATTTCCTCAGCACTCGCACACGATCACGAACACCGTTGTGGCACCTCCCTCATGGCGTCGAAGTCTTACGCATTGCCCTGGTCTGAGCTGAACTCCGAGTAACCCTCGGCTTCGCATTCCATCTAGGAGCTCCTGCCTGAAGTCACCGTGCCTCCCAGAGATAGTCGGCGTGCGTTCTTACTGCCATTTAAGTAAGTCCTGCTCTTCCTGTGACACTGCAGGCTTTGGAATAGCCACAGGCCCAGAGGAGCAGCTGCGGCGTTCCTTGGTTGAGGCAGTTCGCTTGATGCAGAACACCCTACTTCGAGAAGTTGATTCAGGGGAAGAAACACAGGGGAACCTGTGTGCTTTAGACTTGTTAGAAACCACAGGGGTGTATGCTGAGTGTGCCCATGGAAACGGGGGCCTGCGGGAACTAGCCTTGCTTTCCCATTTTGAAGGCTGCATTCATGCTGCCTTGAAGCTACCTGACATTCCCTGCTCTTGACAGGCCTGTCAACCCTGTAAGAATGCTTCGCGGAAAAGTATGAGTCTGTTCTGTCTGAACCAGGTGCTTCCGTGGCCGCGGTTGGGGTCCGCCTGACAAGCTCTAGAGCTAAAGGGAATCTCAACGTGAAAACTTGCCTCCAGGTTAGGCCCCTAGTAGCCGTGCAGAAAGGGAGGCAGGCAGCTGTTTCCATCAGTTCTTAGTCGCTTATATGCTTTATGTGAAAGGAAGTACACTTTTGAGGACTCGTAGGCCTCTCGGGTATGCATCACTTTCCCTCCAAGGTCACTGACTACCTCCAGACCCCCGTGGGCCTGCTGAGCCACTTCGAGACCCGTTGGTTGATCCCTCGGAGGGCTCTGTGCTTGCCGAGGGATGGGCAACACCCTGTACGTTCCTTGAGGAGAGCTACATTTCCAGAGTCCTCGAACAGCCTCAGGACAACATTTCTGGTGAGTCCGACTGTGTCATGGCCCTTGTGTGAGCTTCCGTGAGAAAACAGTGTGCTTTGAGTACTTGGAGGACCTCGTACCCGAAGTCACTCTGCCTGAGGAGAAAGTCAGCATCTCACCACGCGGTGTCGCTAACGGCATACCCAGCCTGAACAGATGCCTGGAAGTAAGGCCCAGAACTGCCGTGCAGAAGCGGAGGCGTGCAGCAGTTTCCAAGAGGCGGTGGCCTCTGCTCTGGGTAACTTCCGCGGCAGCACAGATTTCTGGACACCTAGGAGGCTAGCGTGGGCACCCTGTTCCGGCAGGAACCCTGAGTACCCCCAGGCCCTCCTGGGTCTGCTAAGCAACATCCGGGCCCGTAGCCCTTTAGAGCCCTTCTGTGTATGCCGAGCGTAGGAAAACGCACTGCACTCTCTTTGGGAGCAGTTTAATTTCCTCAGCACTCGCACACGTTTACGAACACCGTTGTGGCACCTCTCTCATGACGTCGAAGTCTTACGCATTGCCCTGGTCTGAGCTGAACTCCGAGTAACCCTCGGCTTCGCATTCCATCTAGGAGCTCCTGCCTGAAGTCACCGTGCCTCCCAGAGATAGTCGGCGTGCGTTCTTACTGCCATTTAAGTAAGTCCTGCTCTTCCTGTGACACTGCAGGCTTTGGAATAGCCACAGGCCCAGAGGAGCAGCTGCGGCGTTCCTTGGTTGAGGCAGTTCGCTTGATGCAGAACACCCTACTTCGAGAAGTTGATTCAGGGGAAGAAACACAGGGGAACCAGTGTGTCTTTAGATTTGTTAGAAACCACAGGGGTGTATGCTGAGTGTGCCCATGGAAACGGGGGCCTGCGGGAACTAGCCTTGCTTTCCCATTTTGAAGGCTGCATTCATGCTGCCTTGAAGCTACCTGACATTCCCTGCTCTTGACAGGCCTGTCAACCCTGTAAGAATGCTTCGCGGAAAAGTATGAGTCTGTTCTGTCTGAACCAGGTGCTTCCGTGGCCGCGGTTGGGGTCCGCCTGACAAGCTCTAGAGCTAAAGGGAATCTCAACGTGAAAACTTGCCTCCAGGTTAGGCCCCTAGTAGCCGTGCAGAAAGGGAGGCAGGCAGCTGTTTCCATCAGTTCTTAGTCGCTTATATGCTTTATGTGAAAGGAAGTACACTTTTGAGGACTCGTAGGCCTCTCGGGTATGCATCACTTTCCCTCCAAGGTCACTGACTACCTCCAGACCCCCGTGGGCCTGCTGAGCCACTTCGAGACCCGTTGGTTGATCCCTCGGAGGGCTCTGTGCCTGCCGAGGGATGGGCAGCACCCTGTACGTTCCTTGAGGAGAGCTACATTTCCAGAGTCCTCGAACAGCCTCAGGACAACATTTCTGGTGAGTCCGACTGTGTCATGGCCCTTGTGTGAGCTTCCGTGAGAAAACAGTGTGCTTTGAGTACTTGGAGGACCTCGTACCCGAAGTCACTCTGCCTGAGGAGAAAGTCAGCATCTCACCACGCGGTGTCGCTAACGGCACACCCAGCCTGAACAGATGCCTGGAAGTAAGGCCCTGATTTGCCGTGCAGAAGCGGAGGCGTGCAGCAGTTTCCAAGAGGCGGTGGCCTCTGCTCTGGGTAACTTCTGCGGCAGCACAGTTTTCTGGACACCTAGGAGGCTAGCGTGGGCACCCTGTTCCGGCAGGAACCCTGAGTACCCCCAGGCTCTCCTGGGTCTGCTAAGCAACATCCGGGCCCGTAGCCCTTTAGAGCCCTTCTGTGTATGCCGAGCGTAGGAAAACGCACTGCACTCTCTTTGGGAGCAGCTTAATTTCCTCAGCACTCGCACACGTTCACGAACACCGTTGTGGCACCTCCCTCATGGCGTCGAAGTCTTACGCATTGCCCTGGTCTGAGCTGAACTCCGAGTAACCCTCGGCTTCGCATTCCATCTAGGAGCTCCTGCCTGAAGTCACCGTGCCTCCCAGAGATAGTCGGCGTGCGTTCTTACTGCCATTTAAGTAAGTCCTGCTCTTCCTGTGACACTGCAGGCTTTGGAATAGCCACAGGCCCAGAGGAGCAGCTGCGGCGTTCCTTGGTTGAGGCAGTTCGCTTGATGCAGAACACCCTACTTCGAGAAGTTGATTCAGGGGAAGAAACACAGGGGAACCTGTGTGCTTTAGACTTGTTAGAAACCACAGGGGTGTATGCTGAGTGTGCCCATGGAAACGGGGGCCTGCGGGAACTAGCCTTGCTTTCCCATTTTGAAGGCTGCATTCATGCTGCCTTGAAGCTACCTGACATTCCCTGCTCTTGACAGGCCTGTCAACCCTGTAAGAATGCTTCGCGGAAAAGTATGAGTCTGTTCTGTCTGAACCGGGTGCTTCCGTGGCCGCGGTTGGGGTCCGCCTGACAAGCTCTAGAGCTAAAGGGAATCTCAACGTGAAAACTTGCCTTCAGGTTAGGCCCCTAGTAGCCGTGCAGAAAGGGAGGCAGGCAGCTGTTTCCATCAGTTCTTAGTCGCTTATATGCTTTATGTGAAAGGAAGTACACTTTTGAGGACTCGTAGGCCTCTCGGGTATGCATCACTTTCCCTCCAAGGTCACTGACTACCTCCAGACCCCCGTGGGCCTGCTGAGCCACTTCGAGACCCGTTGGTTGATCCCTCGGAGGCCCTCTGTGCCTGCCGAGTGATGGGCAACACCCTGTACGTTCCTTGAGGAGAGCTACATTTCCAGAGTCCTCGAACAGCCTCAGGACAACATTTCTGGTGAGTCCGACTTTGTCATGGCCCTTGTGTGAGCTTCCGGGAGAAAACAGTGTGCTTTGAATACTTCGAGGACCTCGTTCCCGAAGTCACTCTGCCTGAGGAGAAAGTCAGCATCTCACCATGCGGTGTCGCTAACGGCACACCCAGCCTGAACAGATGCCTGGAAGTAAGGCCCTGACCTGCCGTGCAGAAGCGGAGGCGTGCAGCAGTTTCCATGAGGCGGTGGCCTCTGCTCTGGGTAACTTCCGCGGCAGCACAGTTTTCTGGACACCTAGGAGGCTAGCGTGGGCACCCTGTTCCGGCAGGAACCCTGAGTACCCCCAGGCCCTCCTGGGTCTGCTAAGCAACATCCGGGCCCGTAGCCCTTTAGAGCCCTTCTGTGTATGCCGAGCGTAGGAAAACGCACTGCACTCTCTTTGGGAGCAGCTTAATTTCCTCAGCACTCGCACACGTTCACGAACACCGTTGTGGCACCTCCCTCATGGCGTCGAAGTCTTACGCATTGCCCTGGTCTGAGCTGAACTCCGAGTAACCCTCGGCTTCGCATTCCATCTAGGAGCTCCTGCCTGAAGTCACCGTGCCCCCCAGAGATAGTCGGCGTGCGTTCTTACTGCCATTTAAGTAAGTCCTGCTCTTCCTGTGACACTGCAGACTTTGGAATAGCCACAGGCCCAGAGGAGCAGCTGCGGCGTTCCTTGGTTGAGGCAGTTCGCTTGATGCAGAACACCCTACTTCGAGAAATTGATTCAGGGGTGGAAACACAGGGGAACCAGTGTGCCTTTAGATTTGTTAGAAACCACAGGGGTGTATGCTGAGTGTGCCCATGGAAACGGGGGCCTGCGGGAACTAGCCTTGCTTTCCCATTTGGAAGGCTGCATTCATGCTGCCTTGAAGCTACCTGACATTCCCTGCTCTTGACAGGCCTGTCTACCCTGTAAGAATGCTTCGCGGAAAAGTATGAGTCTGTTCTGTCTGAACCAGGTGCTTCCGTGGCCGCGGTTGGGGTCCGCCTGACAAGCTCTAGAGCTAAAGGGAATCTCAACGTGAAAACTTGCCTCCAGGTTAGGCCCCTAGTAGCCGTGCAGAAAGAGAGGCAGGCAGCTGTTTCCATCAGTTCTTAGTCGCTTATATGCTTTATGTGAAAGGAAGTACACTTTTGAGGACTCGTAGGCCTCTCGGGTATGCATCACTTTCCCTCCAAGGTCACTGACTACCTCCAGACCCCCGTGGGCCTGCTGAGCCACTTCAAGACCCGTTGGTTGATCCCTCGGAGGCCCTCTGTGCCTGCCGAGGGATGGGCAGCACCCTGTACGTTCCTTGAGGAGAGCTACATTTCCAGAGTCCTCGAACAGCCTCAGGACAACATTTCTGGTGAGTCCGACTGTGTCATGGCCCTTGTGTGAGCTTCCGTGAGAAAACAGTGTGCTTTGAGTACTTGGACGACCTCGTACCCGAAGTCACTCTGCCTGAGGAGAAAGTCAGCATCTCACCATGCGGTGTCGCTAACGGCACACCCAGCCTGAACAGATGCCTGGAAGTAAGGCCCTGACCTGCCGTGCAGAAGCGGAGGCGTGCAGCAGTTTCCATGAGGCGGTGGCCTCTGCTCTGGGTAACTTCCACGGCAGCACAGTTTTCTGGACACCTAGGAGGCTAGCGTGGGCACCCTGTTCCGGCAGGAACCCTGAGTACCCCCAGGCCCTCCTGGGTCTGCTAAGCAACATCCGGGCCCGTAGCCCTTTAGAGCCCCTCTGTGTATGCCGAGCGTAGGGAAACGCACTGCACTCTCTTTGGGAGCAGCTTAATTTCCTCAGCACTCGCACACGTTCACGAACACCGTTGTGGCACCTCCCTCATGGCGTTGAAGTCTTACGCATTGCCCTGGTCTGAGCTGAACTCCGAGTAACCCTCGGCTTCGCATTCCATCTAGGAGCTCCTGCCTGAAGTCACCGTGCCTCCCAGAGATAGTCGGCGTGCGTTCTTACTGCCATTTAAGTAAGTCCTGCTCTTCCTGTGACACTGCAGGCTTTGGAATAGCCACAGGCCCAGAGGAGCAGCTGCGGCGTTCCTTGGTTGAGGCAGTTCGCTTGATGCAGAACACCCTACTTCGAGAAGTTGATTCAGGGGAAGAAACACAGGGGAACCTGTGTGCTTTAGACTTGTTAGAAACCACAGGGGTGTATGCTGAGTGTGCCCATGGAAACGGGGGCCTGCGGGAACTAGCCTTGCTTTCCCATTTTGAAGGCTGCATTCATGCTGCCTTGAAGCTACCTGACATTCCCTGCTCTTGACAGGCCTGTCAACCCTGTAAGAATGCTTCGCGGAAAAGTATGAGTCTGTTCTGTCTGAACCAGGTGCTTCCGTGGCCGCGGTTGGGGTCCGCCTGACAAGCTCTAGAGCTAAAGGGAATCTCAACGTGAAAACTTGCCTTCAGGTTAGGCCCCTAGTAGCCGTGCAGAAAGGGAGGCAGGCAGCTGTTTCCATCAGTTCTTAGTCGCTTATATGCTTTATGTGAAAGGAAGTACACTTTTGAGGACTCGTAGGCCTCTCGGGTATGCATCACTTTCCCTCCAAGGTCACTGACTACCTCCAGACCCCCATGGGCCTGCTGAGCCACTTCGAGACCCGTTGGTTGATCCCTCGGAGGGCTCTGTGCCTGCCGAGGGATGGGCAGCACCCTGTACGTTCCTTGAGGAGAGCTACATTTCCAGAGTCCTCGAACAGCCTCAGGACAACATTTCTGGTGAGTCCGACTGTGTCATGGCCCTTGTGTGAGCTTCCGTGAGAAAACAGTGTGCTTTGAGTACTTGGAGGACCTCGTACCCGAAGTCACTCTGCCTGAGGAGAAAGTCAGCATCTCACCACGCGGTGTCGCTAACGGCACACCCAGCGTGAACAGATGCCTGGAAGTAAGGCCCTGATTTGCCGTGCAGAAGCGGAGGCGTGCAGCAGTTTCCAAGAGGCGGTGGCCTCTGCTCTGGGTAACTTCTGCGGCAGCACAGTTTTCTGGACACCTAGGAGGCTAGCGTGGGCACCCTGTTCCGGCAGGAACCCTGAGTACCCCCAGGCCCTCCTGGGTCTGCTAAGCAACATCCGGGCCCGTAGCCCTTTAGAGCCCTTCTGTGTATGCCGAGCGTAGGAAAACGCACTGCACTCTCTTTGGGAGCAGCTTAATTTCCTCAGCACTCGCACACGTTCACGAACACCGTTGTGGCACCTCCCTCATGGCGTCGAAGTCTTACGCATTGCCCTGGTCTGAGCTGAACTCCGAGTAACCCTCGGCTTCGCATTCCATCTAGGAGCTCCTGCCTGAAGTCACCGTGCCTCCCAGAGATAGTCGGCGTGCGTTCTTACTGCCATTTAAGTAAGTCCTGCTCTTCCTGTGACACTGCAGGCTTTGGAATAGCCACAGGCCCAGAGGAGCAGCTGCGGCGTTCCTTGGTTGAGGCAGTTCGCTTGATGCAGAACACCCTACTTCGAGAAGTTGATTCAGGGGAAGAAACACAGGGGAACCTGTGTGCTTTAGACTTGTTAGAAACCACAGGGGTGTATGCTGAGTGTGCCCATGGAAACGGGGGCCTGCGGGAACTAGCCTTGCTTTCCCATTTTGAAGGCTGCATTCATGCTGCCTTGAAGCTACCTGACATTCCCTGCTCTTGACAGGCCTGTCAACCCTGTAAGAATGCTTCGCGGAAAAGTATGAGTCTGTTCTGTCTGAACCAGGTGCTTCCGTGGCCGCGGTTGGGGTCCGCCTGACAAGCTCTAGAGCTAAAGGGAATCTCAACGTGAAAACTTGCCTCCAGGTTAGGCCCCTAGTAGCCGTGCAGAAAGGGAGGCAGGCAGCCGTTTCCATCAGTTCTTAGTCGCTTATATGCTTTATGTGAAAGGAAGTACACTTTTGAGGACTCGTAGGCCTCTCGGGTATGCATCACTTTCCCTCCAAGGTCACTGACTACCTCCAGACCCCCGTGGGCCTGCTGAGCCACTTCGAGACCCGTTGGTTGATCCCTCGGAGGCCCTCTGTGCCTGCCGAGGGATAGGCAGCACCCTGTACGTTCCTTGAGGAGAGCTACATTTGCAGAGTCCTCGAACAGCCTCAGGACAACATTTCTGGTGAGTCCGACTGTGTCATGGCCCTTGTGTGAGCTTCCGTGAGAAAACAGTGTGCTTTGAGTACTTGGAGGACCTCGTACCCGAAGTCACTCTGCCTGAGGAGAAAGTCAGCATCTCACCATGCGGTGTCGCTAACGGCACACCCAGCCTGAACAGATGCCTGGAAGTAAGGCCCTGACCTGCCGTGCAGAAGCGGAGGCGTGCAGCAGTTTCCATGAGGCGGTGGCCTCTGCTCTGGGTAACTTCCACGGCAGCACAGTTTTCTGGACACCTAGGAGGCTAGCGTGGGCACCCTGTTCCGGCAGGAACCCTGAGTACCCCCAGGCCCTCCTGGGTCTGCTAAGCAACATCCGGGCCCGTAGCCCTTTAGAGCCCTTCTGTGTATGCCGAGCGTAGGAAAACGCACTGCACTCTCTTTGGGAGCAGCTTAATTTCCTCAGCACTCGCACACGTTCACGAACACCGTTGTGGCACCTCCCTCATGGCGTCGAAGTCTTACGCATTGCCCTGGTCTGAGCTGAACTCCGAGTAACCCTCGGCTTCGCATTCCATCTAGGAGCTCCTGCCTGAAGTCACCGTGCCTCCCAGAGATAGTCGGCGTGCGTTCTTACTGCCATTTAAGTAAGTCCTGCTCTTCCTGTGACACTGCAGGCTTTGGAATAGCCACAGGCCCAGAGGAGCAGCTGCGGCGTTCCTTGGTTGAGGCAGTTCGCTTGATGCAGAACACCCTACTTCGAGAAGTTGATTCAGGGGAAGAAACACAGGGGAACCTGTGTGCTTTAGACTTGTTAGAAACCACAGGGGTGTATGCTGAGTGTGCCCATGGAAACGGGGGCCTGCGGAAACTAGCCTTGCTTTCCCATTTTGAAGGCTGCATTCATGCTGCCTTGAAGCTACCTGACATTCCCTGCTCTTGACAGGCCTGTCAACCCTGTAAGAATGCTTCGCGGAAAAGTATGAGTCTGTTCTGTCTGAACCAGGTGCTTCCGTGGCCGCGGTTGGGGTCCGCCTGACAAGCTCTAGAGCTAAAGGGAATCTCAACGTGAAAACTTGCCTCCAGGTTAGGCCCCTAGTAGCCGTGCAGAAAGGGAGGCAGGCAGCCGTTTCCATCAGTTCTTAGTCGCTTATATGCTTTATGTGAAAGGAAGTACACTTTTGAGGACTCGTAGGCCTCTCGGGTATGCATCACTTTCCCTCCAAGGTCACTGACTACCTCCAGACCCCCGTGGGCCTGCTGAGCCACTTCGAGACCCGTTGGTTGATCCCTTGGAGGCCCTCTGTGCCTGCCGAGGGATAGGCAGCACCCTGTACGTTCCTTGAGGAGAGCTACATTTCCAGAGTCCTCGAACAGCCTCAGGACAACATTTCTGGTGAGTCCGACTGTGTCATGGCCCTTGTGTGAGCTTCCGTGAGAAAACAGTGTGCTTTGAGTACTTGGAGGACCTCGTACCCGAAGTCACTCTGCCTGAGGAGAAAGTCAGCATCTCACCATGCGGTGTCGCTAACGGCACACCCAGCCTGAACAGATGCCTGGAAGTAAGGCCCTGACCTGCCGTGCAGAAGCGGAGGCGTGCAGCAGTTTCCATGAGACGGTGGCCTCTGCTCTGGGTAACTTCTGCGGCAGCACAGTTTTCTGGACACCTAGGAGGCTAGCGTGGGCACCCTGTTCCGGCAGGAACCCTGAGTACCCCCAGGCCCTCCTGGGTCTGCTAAGCAACATCCGGGCCCGTAGCCCTTTAGAGCCCTTCTGTGTATGCCGAGCGTAGGAAAACGCACTGCACTCTCTTTGGGAGCAGCTTAATTTCCTCAGCACTCGCACACGTTCACGAACACCGTTGTGGCACCTCCCTCATGGCGTCGAAGTCTTACGCATTGCCCTGGTCTGAGCTGAACTCCGAGTAACCCTCGGCTTCGCATTCCATCTAGGAGCTCCTGCCTGAAGTCACCGTGCCTCCCAGAGATAGTCGGCGTGCGTTCTTACTGCCATTTAAGTAAGTCCTGCTCTTCCTGTGACACTGCAGGCTTTGGAATAGCCACAGGCCCAGAGGAGCAGCTGCGGCGTTCCTTGGTTGAGGCAGTTCGCTTGATGCAGAACACCCTACTTCGAGAAGTTGATTCAGGGGAAGAAACACAGGGGAACCTGTGTGCTTTAGACTTGTTAGAAACCACAGGGGTGTATGCTGAGTGTGCCCATGGAAACGGGGGCCTGCGGGAACTAGCCTTGCTTTCCCATTTTGAAGGCTGCATTCATGCTGCCTTGAAGCTACCTGACATTCCCTGCTCTTGACAGGCCTGTCAACCCTGTAAGAATGCTTCGCGGAAAAGTATGAGTCTGTTCTGTCTGAACCAGGTGCTTCCGTGGCCGCGGTTGGGGTCCGCCTGACAAGCTCTAGAGCTAAAGGGAATCTCAACGTGAAAACTTGCCTCCAGGTTAGGCCCCTAGTAGCCGTGCAGAAAGGGAGGCAGGCAGCTGTTTCCATCAGTTCTTAGTCGCTTATATGCTTTATGTGAAAGGAAGTACACTTTTGAGGACTCGTAGGCCTCTCGGGTATGCATCACTTTCCCTCCAAGGTCACTGACTACCTCCAGACCCCCGTGGGCCTGCTGAGCCACTTCAAGACCCGTTGGTTGATCCCTCGGAGGGCTCTGTGCCTGCCGAGGGATGGGCAGCACCCTGTACGTTCCTTGAGGAGAGCTACATTTCCAGAGTCCTCGAACAGCCTCAGGACAACATTTCTGGTGAGTCCGACTGTGTCATGGCCCTTGTGTGAGCTTCCGTGAGAAAACAGTGTGCTTTGAGTACTTGGAGGACCTCGTACCCGAAGTCACTCTGCCTGAGGAGAAAGTCAGCATCTCACCACGCGGTGTCGCTAACGGCACACCCAGCGTGAACAGATGCCTGGAAGTAAGGCCCTGATTTGCCGTGCAGAAGCGGAGGCGTGCAGCAGTTTCCAAGAGGCGGTGGCCTCTGCTCTGGGTAACTTCTGCGGCAGCACAGTTTTCTGGACACCTAGGAGGCTAGCGTGGGCACCCTGTTCCGGCAGGAACCCTGAGTACCCCCAGGCCCTCCTGGGTCTGCTAAGCAACATCCGGGCCCGTAGCCCTTTAGAGCCCTTCTGTGTATGCCGAGCGTAGGGAAACGCACTGCACTCTCTTTGGGAGCAGCTTAATTTCCTCAGCACTCGCACACGTTCACGAACACCGTTGTGGCACCTCCCTCATGGCGTCGAAGTCTTACGCATTGCCCTGGTCTGAGCTGAACTCCGAGTAACCCTCGGCTTCGCATTCCATCTAGGAGCTCCTGCCTGAAGTCACCGTGCCTCCCAGAGATAGTCGGCGTGCGTTCTTACTGCCATTTAAGTAAGTCCTGCTCTTCCTGTGACACTGCAGGCTTTGGAATAGCCACAGGCCCAGAGGAGCAGCTGCGGCGTTCCTTGGTTGAGGCAGTTCGCTTGATGCAGAACACCCTACTTCGAGAAGTTGATTCAGGGGAAGAAACACAGGGGAACCTGTGTGCTTTAGACTTGTTAGAAACCACAGGGGTGTATGCTGAGTGTGCCCATGGAAACGGGGGCCTGCGGGAACTAGCCTTGCTTTCCCATTTTGAAGGCTGCATTCATGCTGCCTTGAAGCTACCTGACATTCCCTGCTCTTGACAGGCCTGTCAACCCTGTAAGAATGCTTCGCGGAAAAGTATGAGTCTGTTCTGTCTGAACCGGGTGCTTCCGTGGCCGCGGTTGGGGTCCGCCTGACAAGCTCTAGAGCTAAAGGGAATCTCAACGTGAAAACTTGCCTTCAGGTTAGGCCCCTAGTAGCCGTGCAGAAAGGGAGGCAGGCAGCTGTTTCCATCAGTTCTTAGTCGCTTATATGCTTTATGTGAAAGGAAGTACACTTTTGAGGACTCGTAGGCCTCTCGGGTATGCATCACTTTCCCTCCAAGGTCACTGACTACCTCCAGACCCCCGTGGGCCTGCTGAGCCACTTCGAGACCCGTTGGTTGATCCCTCGGAGGCCCTCTGTGCCTGCCGAGTGATGGGCAACACCCTGTACGTTCCTTGAGGAGAGCTACATTTCCAGAGTCCTCGAACAGCCTCAGGACAACATTTCTGGTGAGTCCGACTTTGTCATGGCCCTTGTGTGAGCTTCCGGGAGAAAACAGTGTGCTTTGAATACTTCGAGGACCTCGTTCCCGAAGTCACTCTGCCTGAGGAGAAAGTCAGCATCTCAACATGCGGTGTCGCTAACGGCACACCCAGCCTGAACAGATGCCTGGAAGTAAGGCCCTGACCTGCCGTGCAGAAGCGGAGGCGTGCAGCAGTTTCCATGAGGCGGTGGCCTCTGCTCTGGGTAACTTCCGCGGCAGCACAGTTTTCTGGACACCTAGGAGGCTAGCGTGGGCACCCTGTTCCGGCAGGAACCCTGAGTACCCCCAGGCCCTCCTGGGTCTGCTAAGCAACATCCGGGCCCGTAGCCCTTTAGAGCCCTTCTGTGTATGCCGAGCGTAGGAAAACGCACTGCACTCTCTTTGGGAGCAGCTTAATTTCCTCAGCACTCGCACACGTTCACGAACACCGTTGTGGCACCTCCCTCATGGCGTCGAAGTCTTACGCATTGCCCTGGTCTGAGCTGAACTCCGAGTAACCCTCGGCTTCGCATTCCATCTAGGAGCTCCTGCCTGAAGTCACCGTGCCCCCCAGAGATAGTCGGCGTGCGTTCTTACTGCCATTTAAGTAAGTCCTGCTCTTCCTGTGACACTGCAGACTTTGGAATAGCCACAGGCCCAGAGGAGCAGCTGCGGCGTTCCTTGGTTGAGGCAGTTCGCTTGATGCAGAACACCCTACTTCGAGAAATTGATTCAGGGGTGGAAACACAGGGGAACCAGTGTGCCTTTAGATTTGTTAGAAACCACAGGGGTGTATGCTGAGTGTGCCCATGGAAACGGGGGCCTGCGGGAACTAGCCTTGCTTTCCCATTTGGAAGGCTGCATTCATGCTGCCTTGAAGCTACCTGACATTCCCTGCTCTTGACAGGCCTGTCTACCCTGTAAGAATGCTTCGCGGAAAAGTATGAGTCTGTTCTGTCTGAACCAGGTGCTTCCGTGGCCGCGGTTGGGGTCCGCCTGACAAGCTCTAGAGCTAAAGGGAATCTCAACGTGAAAACTTGCCTCCAGGTTAGGCCCCTAGTAGCCGTGCAGAAAGAGAGGCAGGCAGCTGTTTCCATCAGTTCTTAGTCGCTTATATGCTTTATGTGAAAGGAAGTACACTTTTGAGGACTCGTAGGCCTCTCGGGTATGCATCACTTTCCCTCCAAGGTCACTGACTACCTCCAGACCCCCGTGGGCCTGCTGAGCCACTTCAAGACCCGTTGGTTGATCCCTCGGAGGCCCTCTGTGCCTGCCGAGGGATGGGCAGCACCCTGTACGTTCCTTGAGGAGAGCTACATTTCCAGAGTCCTCGAACAGCCTCAGGACAACATTTCTGGTGAGTCCGACTGTGTCATGGCCCTTGTGTGAGCTTCCGTGAGAAAACAGTGTGCTTTGAGTACTTGGACGACCTCGTACCCGAAGTCACTCTGCCTGAGGAGAAAGTCAGCATCTCACCACGCGGTGTCGCTAACGGCACACCCAGCGTGAACAGATGCCTGGAAGTAAGGCCCTGACCTGCCGTGCAGAAGCGGAGGCGTGCAGCAGTTTCCATGAGGCGGTGGCCTCTGCTCTGGGTAACTTCCACGGCAGCACAGTTTTCTGGACACCTAGGAGGCTAGCGTGGGCACCCTGTTCCGGCAGGAACCCTGAGTACCCCCAGGCCCTCCTGGGTCTGCTAAGCAACATCCGGGCCCGTAGCCCTTTAGAGCCCCTCTGTGTATGCCGAGCGTAGGGAAACGCACTGCACTCTCTTTGGGAGCAGCTTAATTTCCTCAGCACTCGCACACGTTCACGAACACCGTTGTGGCACCTCCCTCATGGCGTTGAAGTCTTACGCATTGCCCTGGTCTGAGCTGAACTCCGAGTAACCCTCGGCTTCGCATTCCATCTAGGAGCTCCTGCCTGAAGTCACCGTGCCTCCCAGAGATAGTCGGCGTGCGTTCTTACTGCCATTTAAGTAAGTCCTGCTCTTCCTGTGACACTGCAGGCTTTGGAATAGCCACAGGCCCAGAGGAGCAGCTGCGGCGTTCCTTGGTTGAGGCAGTTCGCTTGATGCAGAACACCCTACTTCGAGAAGTTGATTCAGGGGAAGAAACACAGGGGAACCTGTGTGCTTTAGACTTGTTAGAAACCACAGGGGTGTATGCTGAGTGTGCCCATGGAAACGGGGGCCTGCGGGAACTACCCTTGATTTCCCATTTTGAAGGCTGCATTCATGCTGCCTTGAAGCTACCTGACATTCCCTGCTCTTGACAGGCCTGTCAACCCTGTAAGAATGCTTCGCGGAAAAGTATGAGTCTGTTCTGTCTGAACCAGGTGCTTCCGTGGCCGTGGTTGGGGTCCGCCTGACAAGCTCTAGAGCTAAAGGGAATCTCAACGTGAAAACTTGCCTTCAGGTTAGGCCCCTAGTAGCCGTGCAGAAAGGGAGGCAGGCAGCTGTTTCCATCAGTTCTTAGTCGCTTATATGCTTTATGTGAAAGGAAGTACACTTTTGAGGACTCGTAGGCCTCTCGGGTATGCATCACTTTCCCTCCAAGGTCACTGACTACCTCCAGACCCCCATGGGCCTGCTGAGCCACTTCGAGACCCGTTGGTTGATCCCTCGGAGGGCTCTGTGCCTGCCGAGGGATGGGCAGCACCCTGTACGTTCCTTGAGGAGAGCTACATTTCCAGAGTCCTCGAACAGCCTCAGGACAACATTTCTGGTGAGTCCGACTGTGTCATGGCCCTTGTGTGAGCTTCCGTGAGAAAACAGTGTGCTTTGAGTACTTGGAGGACCTCGTACCCGAAGTCACTCTGCCTGAGGAGAAAGTCAGCATCTCACCATGCGGTGTCGCTAACGGCACACCCAGCCTGAACAGATGCCTGGAAGTAAGGCCCTGACCTGCCGTGCAGAAGCGGAGGCGTGCAGAAGTTTCCATGAGGCGGTGGCCTCTGCTCTGGGTAACTTCTGCGGCAGCACAGTTTCCTGGACACCTAGGAGGCTAGCGTGGGCACCCTGTTCCGGCAGGAACCCTGAGTACCCCCAGGCCCTCCTGGGTCTGCTAAGCAACATCCGGGCCCGTAGCCCTTTAGAGCCCTTCTGTGTATGCCGAGCGTAGGAAAACGCACTGCACTCTCTTTGGGAGCAGCTTAATTTCCTCAGCACTCGCACACGTTCACGAACACCGTTGTGGCACCTCCCTCATGGCGTCGAAGTCTTACGCATTGCCCTGGTCTGAGCTGAACTCCGAGTAACCCTCGGCTTCGCATTCCATCTAGGAGCTCCTGCCTGAAGTCACCGTGCCTCCCAGAGATAGTCGGCGTGCGTTCTTACTGCCATTTAAGTAAGTCCTGCTCTTCCTGTGACACTGCAGGCTTTGGAATAGCCACAGGCCCAGAGGAGCAGCTGCGGCGTTCCTTGGTTGAGGCAGTTCGCTTGATGCAGAACACCCTACTTCGAGAAGTTGATTCAGGGGAAGAAACACAGGGGAACCTGTGTGCTTTAGACTTGTTAGAAACCACAGGGGTGTATGCTGAGTGTGCCCATGGAAACGGGGGCCTGCGGGAACTAGCCTTGCTTTCCCATTTTGAAGGCTGCATTCATGCTGCCTTGAAGCTACCTGACATTCCCTGCTCTTGACAGGCCTGTCAACCCTGTAAGAATGCTTCGCGGAAAAGTATGAGTCTGTTCTGTCTGAACCAGGTGCTTCCGTGGCCGCGGTTGGGGTCCGCCTGACAAGCTCTAGAGCTAAAGGGAATCTCAACGTGAAAACTTGCCTCCAGGTTAGGCCCCTAGTAGCCGTGCAGAAAGGGAGGCAGGCAGCCGTTTCCATCAGTTCTTAGTCGCTTATATGCTTTATGTGAAAGGAAGTACACTTTTGAGGACTCGTAGGCCTCTCGGGTATGCATCACTTTCCCTCCAAGGTCACTGACTACCTCCAGACCCCCGTGGGCCTGCTGAGCCACTTCGAGACCCGTTGGTTGATCCCTCGGAGGCCCTCTGTGCCTGCCGAGGGATAGGCAGCACCCTGTACGTTCCTTGAGGAGAGCTACATTTCCAGAGTCCTCGAACAGCCTCAGGACAACATTTCTGGTGAGTCCGACTGTGTCATGGCCCTTGTGTGAGCTTCCGTGAGAAAACAGTGTGCTTTGAGTACTTGGAGGACCTCGTACCCGAAGTCACTCTGCCTGAGGAGAAAGTCAGCATCTCACCATGCGGTGTCGCTAACGGCACACCCAGCCTGAACAGATGCCTGGAAGTAAGGCCCAGACCTGCCGTGCAGAAGCGGAGGCGTGCAGAAGTTTCCATGAGGCGGTGGCCTCTGCTCTGGGTAACTTCTGCGGCAGCACAGTTTTCTGGACACCTAGGAGGCTAGCGTGGGCACCCTGTTCCGGCAGGAACCCTGAGTACCCCCAGGCCCTCCTGGGTCTGCTAAGCAACATCCGGGCCCGTAGCCCTTTAGAGCCCTTCTGTGTATGCCGAGCGTAGGAAAACGCACTGCACTCTCTTTGGGAGCAGCTTAATTTCCTCAGCACTCGCACACGTTCACGAACACCGTTGTGGCACCTCCCTCATGGCGTTGAAGTCTTACGCATTGCCCTGGTCTGAGCTGAACTCCGAGTAACCCTCGGCTTCGCATTCCATCTAGGAGCTCCTGCCTGAAGTCACCGTGCCTCCCAGAGATAGTCGGCGTGCGTTCTTACTGCCATTTAAGTAAGTCCTGCTCTTCCTGTGACACTGCAGGCTTTGGAATAGCCACAGGCCCAGAGGAGCAGCTGCGGCGTTCCTTGGTTGAGGCAGTTCGCTTGATGCAGAACACCCTACTTCGAGAAGTTGATTCAGGGGAAGAAACACAGGGGAACCTGTGTGCTTTAGACTTGTTAGAAACCACAGGGGTGTATGCTGAGTGTGCCCATGGAAACGGGGGCCTGCGGGAACTAGCCTTGCTTTCCCATTTTGAAGGCTGCATTCATGCTGCCTTGAAGCTACCTGACATTCCCTGCTCTTGACAGGCCTGTCAACCCTGTAAGAATGCTTCGCGGAAAAGTATGAGTCTGTTCTGTCTGAACCAGGTGCTTCCGTGGCCGCGGTTGGGGTCCGCCTGACAAGCTCTAGAGCTAAAGGGAATCTCAACGTGAAAACTTGCCTCCAGGTTAGGCCCCTAGTAGCCGTGCAGAAAGGGAGGCAGGCAGCTGTTTCCATCAGTTCTTAGTCGCTTATATGCTTTATGTGAAAGGAAGTACACTTTTGAGGACTCGTAGGCCTCTCGGGTATGCATCACTTTCCCTCCAAGGTCACTGACTACCTCCAGACCCCCGTGGGCCTGCTGAGCCACTTCGAGACCCGTTGGTTGATCCCTCGGAGGGCTCTGTGCCTGCCGAGGGATGGGCAGCACCCTGTACGTTCCTTGAGGAGAGCTACATTTCCAGAGTCCTCGAACAGCCTCAGGACAACATTTCTGGTGAGTCCGACTGTGTCATGGCCCTTGTGTGAGCTTCCGTGAGAAAACAGTGTGCTTTGAGTACTTGGAGGACCTCGTACCCGAAGTCACTCTGCCTGAGGAGAAAGTCAGCATCTCACCACGCGGTGTCGCTAACGGCACACCCAGCGTGAACAGATGCCTGGAAGTAAGGCCCTGATTTGCCGTGCAGAAGCGGAGGCGTGCAGCAGTTTCCAAGAGGCGGTGGCCTCTGCTCTGGGTAACTTCCGCGGCAGCACAGTTTTCTGGACACCTAGGAGGCTAGCGTGGGCACCCTGTTCCGGCAGGAACCCTGAGTACCCCCAGGCCCTCCTGGGTCTGCTAAGCAACATCCGGGCCCGTAGCCCTTTAGAGCCCCTCTGTGTATGCCGAGCGTAGGAAAACGCACTGCACTCTCTTTGGGAGCAGCTTAATTTCCTCAGCACTCGCACACGTTCACGAACATGTTGTGGCACCTCCCTCATGGCGTTGAAGTCTTACGCATTGCCCTGGTCTGAGCTGAACTCCGAGTAACCCTCGGCTTCGCATTCCATCTAGGAGCTCCTGCCTGAAGTCACCGTGCCTCCCAGAGATAGTCGGCGTGCGTTCTTACTGCCATTTAAGTAAGTCCTGCTCTTCCTGTGACACTGCAGGCTTTGGAATAGCCACAGGCCCAGAGGAGCAGCTGCGGCGTTCCTTGGTTGAGGCAGTTCGCTTGATGCAGAACACCCTACTTCGAGAAGTTGATTCAGGGGAAGAAACACAGGGGAACCTGTGTGCTTTAGACTTGTTAGAAACCACAGGGGTGTATGCTGAGTGTGCCCATGGAAACGGGGGCCTGCGGGAACTAGCCTTGCTTTCCCATTTTGAAGGCTGCATTCATGCTGCCTTGAAGCTACCTGACATTCCCTGCTCTTGACAGGCCTGTCAACCCTGTAAGAATGCTTCGCGGAAAAGTATGAGTCTGTTCTGTCTGAACCAGGTGCTTCCGTGGCCGCGGTTGGGGTCCGCCTGACAAGCTCTAGAGCTAAAGGGAATCTCAACGTGAAAACTTGCCTTCAGGTTAGGCCCCTAGTAGCCGTGCAGAAAGGGAGGCAGGCAGCTGTTTCCATCAGTTCTTAGTCGCTTATATGCTTTATGTGAAAGGAAGTACACTTTTGAGGACTCGTAGGCCTCTCGGGTATGCAACACTTTCCCTCCAAGGTCACTGACTACCTCCAGACCCCCGTGGGCCTGCTGAGCCACTTCGAGACCCGTTGGTTGATCCCTCGGAGGGCTCTGTGCCTGCCGAGGGATGGGCAGCACCCTGTACGTTCCTTGAGGAGAGCTACATTTCCAGAGTCCTCGAACAGCCTCAGGACAACATTTCTGGTGAGTCCGACTGTGTCATGGCCCTTGTGTGAGCTTCCGTGAGAAAACAGTGTGCTTTGAGTACTTGGAGGACCTCGTACCCGAAGTCACTCTGCCTGAGGAGAAAGTCAGCATCTCACCACGCGGTGTCGCTAACGGCACACCCAGCGTGAACAGATGCCTGGAAGTAAGGCCCTGATTTGCCGTGCAGAAGCGGAGGCGTGCAGCAGTTTCCAAGAGGCGGTGGCCTCTGCTCTGGGTAACTTCTGCGGCAGCACAGTTTTCTGGACACCTAGGAGGCTAGCGTGGGCACCCTGTTCCGGCAGGAACCCTGAGTACCCCCAGGCCCTCCTGGGTCTGCTAAGCAACATCCGGGCCCGTAGCCCTTTAGAGCCCTTCTGTGTATGCCGAGCGTAGGGAAACGCACTGCACTCTCTTTGGGAGCAGCTTAATTTCCTCAGCACTCGCACACGTTCACGAACACCGTTGTGGCACCTCCCTCATGGCGTCGAAGTCTTACGCATTGCCCTGGTCTGAGCTGAACTCCGAGTAACCCTCGGCTTCGCATTCCATCTAGGAGCTCCTGCCTGAATTCACCGTGCCCCCCAGAGATAGTCGGCGTGCGTTCTTACTGCCATTTAAGTAAGTCCTGCTCTTCCTGTGACACTGCAGACTTTGGAATAGCCACAGGCCCAGAGGAGCAGCTGCGGCGTTCCTTGGTTGAGGCAGTTCGCTTGATGCAGAACACCCTACTTCGAGAAATTGATTCAGGGGTGGAAACACAGGGTAACCAGTGTGCCTTTAGATTTGTTAGAAACCACAGGGGTGTATGCTGAGTGTGCCCATGGAAACGGGGGCCTGCGGGAACTAGCCTTGCTTTCCCATTTTGAAGGCTGCATTCATGCTGCCTTGAAGCTACCTGACATTCCCTGCTCTTGACAGGCCTGTCAACCCTGTAAGAATGCTTCGCGGAAAAGTATGAGTCTGTTCTGTCTGAACCAGGTGCTTCCGTGGCCGCGGTTGGGGTCCGCCTGACAAGCTCTAGAGCTAAAGGGAATCTCAACGTGAAAACTTGCCTCCAGGTTAGGCCCCTAGTAGCCGTGCAGAAAGAGAGGCAGGCAGCTGTTTCCATCAGTTCTTAGTCGCTTATATGCTTTATGTGAAAGGAAGTACACTTTTGAGGACTCGTAGGCCTCTCGGGTATGCATCACTTTCCCTCCAAGGTCACTGACTACCTCCAGACCCCCGTGGGCCTGCTGAGCCACTTCAAGACCCGTTGGTTGATCCCTCGGAGGCCCTCTGTGCCTGCCGAGGGATGGGCAGCACCCTGTACGTTCCTTGAGGAGAGCTACATTTCCAGAGTCCTCGAACAGCCTCAGGACAACATTTCTGGTGAGTCCGACTGTGTCATGGCCCTTGTGTGAGCTTCCGTGAGAAAACAGTGTGCTTTGAGTACTTGGAGGACCTCGTACCCGAAGTCACTCTGCCTGAGGAGAAAGTCAGCATCTCACCACGCGGTGTCGCTAACGGCACACCCAGCCTGAACAGATGCCTGGAAGTAAGGCCCAGACCTGCCGTGCAGAAGCGGAGGCGTGCAGCAGTTTCCAAGAGGCGGTGGCCTCTGCTCTGGGTAACTTCCGCGGCAGCACAGTTTTCTGGACACCTAGGAGGCTAGCGTGGGCACCCTGTTCCGGCAGGAACCCTGAGTACCCCCAGGCCCTCCTGGGTCTGCTAAGCAACATCCGGGCCCGTAGCCCTTTAGAGCCCCTCTGTGTATGCCGAGCGTAGGGAAACGCACTGCACTCTCTTTGGGAGCAGCTTAATTTCCTCAGCACTCGCACACGATCACGAACACCGTTGTGGCACCTCCCTCATGGCGTCGAAGTCTTACGCATTGCCCTGGTCTGAGCTGAACTCCGAGTAACCCTCGGCTTCGCATTCCATCTAGGAGCTCCTGCCTGAAGTCACCGTGCCTCCCAGAGATAGTCGGCGTGCGTTCTTACTGCCATTTAAGTAAGTCCTGCTCTTCCTGTGACACTGCAGGCTTTGGAATAGCCACAGGCCCAGAGGAGCAGCTGCGGCGTTCCTTGGTTGAGGCAGTTCGCTTGATGCAGAACACCCTACTTCGAGAAGTTGATTCAGGGGAAGAAACACAGGGGAACCTGTGTGCTTTAGACTTGTTAGAAACAACAGGGGTGTATGCTGAGTGTGCCCATGGAAACGGGGGCCTGCGGGAACTAGCCTTGCTTTCCCATTTTGAAGGCTGCATTCATGCTGCCTTGAAGCTACCTGACATTCCCTGCTCTTGACAGGCCTGTCAACCCTGTAAGAATGCTTCGCGGAAAAGTATGAGTCTGTTCTGTCTGAACCAGGTGCTTCCGTGGCCGCGGTTGGGGTCCGCCTGACAAGCTCTAGAGCTAAAGGGAATCTCAACGTGAAAACTTGCCTCCAGGTTAGGCCCCTAGTAGCCGTGCAGAAAGGGAGGCAGGCAGCTGTTTCCATCAGTTCTTAGTCGCTTATATGCTTTATGTGAAAGGAAGTACACTTTTGAGGACTCGTAGGCCTCTCGGGTATGCATCACTTTCCCTCCAAGGTCACTGACTACCTCCAGACCCCCGTGGGCCTGCTGAGCCACTTCGAGACCCGTTGGTTGATCCCTCGGAGGGCTCTGTGCCTGCCGAGGGATGGGCAGCACCCTGTACGTTCCTTGAGGAGAGCTACATTTCCAGAGTCCTCGAACAGCCTCAGGACAACATTTCTGGTGAGTCCGACTGTGTCATGGCCCTTGTGTGAGCTTCCGTGAGAAAACAGTGTGCTTTGAGTACTTGGAGGACCTCGTACCCGAAGTCACTCTGCCTGAGGAGAAAGTCAGCATCTCACCACGCGGTGTCGCTAACGGCACACCCAGCGTGAACAGATGCCTGGAAGTAAGGCCCTGATTTGCCGTGCAGAAGCGGAGGCGTGCAGCAGTTTCCAAGAGGCGGTGGCCTCTGCTCTGGGTAACTTCCACGGCAGCACAGTTTTCTGGACACCTAGGAGGCTAGCGTGGGCACCCTGTTCCGGCAGGAACCCTGAGTACCCCCAGGCCCTCCTGGGTCTGCTAAGCAACATCCGGGCCCGTAGCCCTTTAGAGCCCCTCTGTGTATGCCGAGCGTAGGAAAACGCACTGCACTCTCTTTGGGAGCAGCTTAATTTCCTCAGCACTCGCACACGTTCACGAACATGTTGTGGCACCTCCCTCATGGCGTTGAAGTCTTACGCATTGCCCTGGTCTGAGCTGAACTCCGAGTAACCCTCGGCTTCGCATTCCATCTAGGAGCTCCTGCCTGAAGTCACCGTGCCTCCCAGAGATAGTCGGCGTGCGTTCTTACTGCCATTTAAGTAAGTCCTGCTCTTCCTGTGACACTGCAGGCTTTGGAATAGCCACAGGCCCAGAGGAGCAGCTGCGGCGTTCCTTGGTTGAGGCAGTTCGCTTGATGCAGAACACCCTACTTCGAGAAGTTGATTCAGGGGAAGAAACACAGGGGAACCTGTGTGCTTTAGACTTGTTAGAAACCACAGGGGTGTATGCTGAGTGTGCCCATGGAAACGGGGGCCTGCGGGAACTAGCCTTGCTTTCCCATTTTGAAGGCTGCATTCATGCTGCCTTGAAGCTACCTGACATTCCCTGCTCTTGACAGGCCTGTCAACCCTGTAAGAATGCTTCGCGGAAAAGTATGAGTCTGTTCTGTCTGAACCAGGTGCTTCCGTGGCCGCGGTTGGGGTCCGCCTGACAAGCTCTAGAGCTAAAGGGAATCTCAAGGTGAAAACTTGCCTTCAGGTTAGGCCCCTAGTAGCCGTGCAGAAAGGGAGGCAGGCAGCTGTTTCCATCAGTTCTTAGTCGCTTATATGCTTTATGTGAAAGGAAGTACACTTTTGAGGACTCGTAGGCCTCTCGGGTATGCATCACTTTCCCTCCAAGGTCACTGACTACCTCCAGACCCCCGTGGGCCTGCTGAGCCACTTAGTTGGTTGATCCCTCGGAGGGCTCTGTGCCTGCCGAGGGATGGGCAGCACCCTGTACGTTCCTTGAGGAGAGCTACATTTCCAGAGTCCTCGAACAGCCTCAGGACAACATTTCTGGTGAGTCCGACTGTGTCATGGCCCTTGTGTGAGCTTCCGTGAGAAAACAGTGTGCTTTGAGTACTTGGAGGACCTCGTACCCGAAGTCACTCTGCCTGAGGAGAAAGTCAGCATCTCACCACGCGGTGTCGCTAACGGCATACCCAGCCTGAACAGATGCCTGGAAGTAAGGCCCAGACCTGCCGTGCAGAAGCGGAGGCGTGCAGCAGTTTCCAAGAGGCGGTGGCCTCTGCTCTGGGTAACTTCCGCGGCAGCACAGTTTTCTGGACACCTAGGAGGCTAGCGTGGGCACCCTGTTCCGGCAGGAACCCTGAGTACCCCCAGGCCCTCCTGGGTCTGCTAAGCAACATCCGGGCCCGTAGCCCTTTAGAGCCCTTCTGTGTATGCCAAGCGTAGGAAAACGCACTGCACTCTCTTTGGGAGCAGTTTAATTTCCTCAGCACTCGCACACGTTCACGAACACCGTTGTGGCACCTCCCTCATGGCGTCGAAGTCTTACACATTGCCCTGGTCTGAGCTGAACTCCGAGTAACCCTCGGCTTCGCATTCCATCTAGGAGCTCCTGCCTGAAGTCACCGTGCCTCCCAGAGATAGTCGGCGTGCGTTCTTACTGCCATTTAAGTAAGTCCTGCTCTTCCTGTGACACTGCAGGCTTTGGAATAGCCACAGGCCCAGAGGAGCAGCTGCGGCGTTCCTTGGTTGAGGCAGTTCGCTTGATGCAGAACACCCTACTTCGAGAAGTTGATTCAGGGGAAGAAACACAGGGGAACCAGTGTGTCTTTAGATTTGTTAGAAACCACAGGGGTGTATGCTGAGTGTGCCCATGGAAACGGGGGCCTGCGGGAACTAGCCTTGCTTTCCCATTTTGAAGGCTGCATTCATGCTGCCTTGAAGCTACCTGACATTCCCTGCTCTTGACAGGCCTGTCAACCCTGTAAGAATGCTTCGCGGAAAAGTATGAGTCTGTTCTGTCTGAACCAGGTGCTTCCGTGGCCGCGGTTGGGGTCCGCCTGACAAGCTCTAGAGCTAAAGGGAATCTCAACGTGAAAACTTGCCTTCAGGTTAGGCCCCTAGTAGCCGTGCAGAAAGGGAGGCAGGCAGCTGTTTCCATCAGTTCTTAGTCGCTTATATGCTTTATGTGAAAGGAAGTACACTTTTGAGGACTCGTAGGCCTCTCGGGTATGCATCACTTTCCCTCCAAGGTCACTGACTACCTCCAGACCCCCGTGGGCCTGCTGAGCCACTTCGAGACCCGTTGGTTGATCCCTCGGAGGGCTCTGTGCCTGCCGAGGGATGGGCAGCACCCTGTACGTTCCTTGAGGAGAGCTACATTTCCAGAGTCCTCGAACAGCCTCAGGACAACATTTCTGGTGAGTCCGACTGTGTCATGGCCCTTGTGTGAGCTTCCGTGAGAAAACAGTGTGCTTTGAGTACTTGGAGGACCTCGTACCCGAAGTCACTCTGCCTGAGGAGAAAGTCAGCATCTCACCATGCGGTGTCGCTAACGGCACACCCAGCCTGAACAGATGCCTGGAAGTAAGGCCCTGAGCTGCCGTGCAGAAGCGGAGGCGTGCAGCAGTTTCCATGAGACGGTGGCCTCTGCTCTGGGTAACTTCCACGGCAGCACAGTTTTCTGGACACCTAGGAGGCTAGCGTGGGCACCCTGTTCCGGCAGGAACCCTGAGTACCCCCAGGCCCTCCTGGGTCTGCTAAGCAACATCCGGGCCCGTAGCCCTTTAGAGCCCCTCTGTGTATGCCGAGCGTAGGGAAACGCACTGCACTCTCTTTGGGAGCAGCTTAATTTCCTCAGCACTCGCACACGTTCACGAACACCGTTGTGGCACCTCCCTCATGGCGTCGAAGTCTTACGCATTGCCCTGGTCTGAGCTGAACTCCGAGTAACCCTCGGCTTCGCATTCCATCTAGGAGCTCCTGCCTGAAGTCACCGTGCCTCCCAGAGATAGTCGGCGTGCGTTCTTACTGCCATTTAAGTAAGTCCTGCTCTTCCTGTGACACTGCAGGCTTTGGAATAGCCACAGGCCCAGAGGAGCAGCTGCGGCGTTCCTTGGTTGAGGCAGTTCGCTTGATGCAGAACACCCTACTTCGAGAAGTTGATTCAGGGGAAGAAACACAGGGGAACCAGTGTGTCTTTAGATTTGTTAGAAACCACAGGGGTGTATGCTGAGTGTGCCCATGGAAACGGGGGCCTGCGGGAACTAGCCTTGCTTTCCCATTTTGAAGGCTGCATTCATGCTGCCTTGAAGCTACCTGACATTCCCTGCTCTTGACAGGCCTGTCAACCCTGTAAGAATGCTTCGCGGAAAAGTATGAGTCTGTTCTGTCTGAACCAGGTGCTTCCGTGGCCGCGGTTGGGGTCCGCCTGACAAGCTCTAGAGCTAAAGGGAATCTCAACGTGAAAACTTGCCTTCAGGTTAGGCCCCTAGTAGCCGTGCAGAAAGGGAGGCAGGCAGCTGTTTCCATCAGTTCTTAGTCGCTTATATGCTTTATGTGAAAGGAAGTACACTTTTGAGGACTCGTAGGCCTCTCGGGTATGCATCACTTTCCCTCCAAGGTCACTGACTACCTCCAGACCCCCGTGGGCCTGCTGAGCCACTTCGAGACCCGTTGGTTGATCCCTCGGAGGGCTCTGTGCCTGCCGAGGGATGGGCAGCACCCTGTACGTTCCTTGAGGAGAGCTACATTTCCAGAGTCCTCGAACAGCCTCAGGACAACATTTCTGGTGAGTCCGACTGTGTCATGGCCCTTGTGTGAGCTTCCTTGAGAAAATAGTGTGCTTTGAGTACTTGGAGGACCTCGTACCCGAAGTCACTCTGCCTGAGGAGAAAGTCAGCATCTCACCACGCGGTGTCGCTAACGGCATACCCAGCGTGAACAGATGCCTGGAAGTAAGGCCCTGATTTGCCGTGCAGAAGCGGAGGCGTGCAGCAGTTTCCAAGAGGCGGTGGCCTCTGCTCTGGGTAACTTCTGCGGCAGCACAGTTTTCTGGACACCTAGGAGGCTAGCGTGGGCACCCTGTTCCGGCAGGAACCCTGAGTACCCCCAGGCCCTCCCGGGTCTGCTAAGCAACATCCGGGCCCGTAGCCCTTTAGAGCCCTTCTGTGTATGCCGAGCGTAGGAAAACGCACTGCACTCTCTTTGGGAGCAGCTTAATTTCCTCAGCACTCGCACACGTTCACGAACACCGTTGTGGCACCTCCCTCATGGCGTCGAAGTCTTACGCATTGCCCTGGTCTGAGCTGAACTCCGAGTAACCCTCGGCTTCGCATTCCATCTAGGAGCTCCTGCCTGAATTCACCGTGCCCCCCAGAGATAGTCGGCGTGCGTTCTTACTGCCATTTAAGTAAGTCCTGCTCTTCCTGTGACACTGCAGACTTTGGAATAGCCACAGGCCCAGAGGAGCAGCTGCGGCGTTCCTTGGTTGAGGCAGTTTGCTTGATGCAGAACACCCTACTTCGCGAAATTGATTCAGGGGTGGAAACACAGGGTCACCAGTGTGCCTTTAGATTTGTTAGAAACCACAGGGGTGTATGCTGAGTGTGCCCATGGAAACGGGGGCCTGCGGGAACTAGCCTTGCTTTCCCATTTTGAAGGCTGCATTCATGCTGCCTTGAAGCTACCTGACATTCCCTGCTCTTGACAGGCCTGTCAACCCTGTAAGAATGCTTCGCGGAAAAGTATGAGTCTGTTCTGTCTGAACCAGGTGCTTCCGTGGCCGCGGTTGGGGTCCGCCTGACAAGCTCTAGAGCTAAAGGGAATCTCAACGTGAAAACTTGCCTTCAGGTTAGGCCCCTAGTAGCCGTGCAGAAAGGGAGGCAGGCAGCTGTTTCCATCAGTTCTTAGTCGCTTATATGCTTTATGTGAAAGGAAGTACACTTTTGAGGACTCGTAGGCCTCTCGGGTATGCATCACTTTCCCTCCAAGGTCACTGACTACCTCCAGACCCCCGTGGGCCTGCTGAGCCACTTCAAGACCCGTTGGTTGATCCCTCGGAGGCCCTCTGTGCCTCCCGAGGGATGGGCAGCACCCTGTACGTTCCTTGAGGAGAGCTACATTTCCAGAGTCCTCGAACAGCCTCAGGACAACATTTCTGGTGAGTCCGACTGTGTCATGGCCCTTGTGTGAGCTTCCGTGAGAAAACAGTGTGCTTTGAGTACTTGGAGGACCTCGTACCCGAAGTCACTCTGCCTGAGGAGAAAGTCAGCATCTCACCACGTGGTGTCGCTAACGGCACACCCAGCGTGAACAGATGCCTGGAAGTAAGGCCCTGATTTGCCGGGCAGAAGCGGAGGCGTGCAGCAGTTTCCATGAGGCGGTGGCCTCTGCTCTGGGTAACTTCCACGGCAGCACAGTTTTCTGGACACCTAGGAGGCTAGCGTGGGCACCCTGTTCCGGCAGGAACCCTGAGTACCCCCAGGCCCTCCTGGGTCTGCTAAGCAACATCCGGGCCCGTAGCCCTTTAGAGCCCTTCTGTGTATGCCGAGCGTAGGAAAACGCACTGCACTCTCTTTGGGAGCAGCTTAATTTCCTCAGCACTCGCACACGTTCACGAACACCGTTGTGGCACCTCCCTCATGGCGTCGAAGTCTTACGCATTGCCCTGGTCTGAGCTGAACTCCGAGTAACCCTCGGCTTCGCATTCCATCTAGGAGCTCCTGCCTGAAGTCACCGTGCCTCCCAGAGATAGTCGGCGTGCGTTCTTACTGCCATTTAAGTAAGTCCTGCTCTTCCTGTGACACTGCAGGCTTTGGAATAGCCACAGGCCCAGAGGAGCAGCTGCGGCGTTCCTTGGTTGAGGCAGTTCGCTTGATGCAGAACACCCTACTTCGAGAAGTTGATTCAGGGGAAGAAACACAGGGGAACCTGTGTGCTTTAGACTTGTTAGAAACCACAGGGGTGTATGCTGAGTGTGCCCATGGAAACGGGGGCCTGCGGGAACTAGCCTTGCTTTCCCATTTTGAAGGCTGCATTCATGCTGCCTTGAAGCTACCTGACATTCCCTGCTCTTGACAGGCCTGTCAACCCTGTAAGAATGCTTCGCGGAAAAGTATGAGTCTGTTCTGTCTGAACCAGGTGCTTCCGTGGCCGCGGTTGGGGTCCGCCTGACAAGCTCTAGAGCTAAAGGGAATCTCAACGTGAAAACTTGCCTTCAGGTTAGGCCCCTAGTAGCCGTGCAGAAAGGGAGGCAGGCAGCTGTTTCCATCAGTTCTTAGTCGCTTATATGCTTTATGTGAAAGGAAGTACACTTTTGAGGACTCGTAGGCCTCTCGGGTATGCATCACTTTCCCTCCAAGGTCACTGACTACCTCCAGACCCCCGTGGGCCTGCTGAGCCACTTCGAGACCCGTTGGTTGATCCCTCGGAGGGCTCTGTGCCTGCCGAGGGATGGGCAGCACCCTGTACGTTCCTTGAGGAGAGCTACATTTCCAGAGTCCTCGAACAGCCTCAGGACAACATTTCTGGTGAGTCCGACTGTGTCATGGCCCTTGTGTGAGCTTCCGTGAGAAAACAGTGTGCTTTGAGTACTTGGAGGACCTCGTACCCGAAGTCACTCTGCCTGAGGAGAAAGTCAGCATCTCACCATGCGGTGTCGCTAACGGCACACCCAGCCTGAACAGATGCCTGGAAGTAAGGCCCTGAGCTGCCGTGCAGAAGCGGAGGCGTGCAGCAGTTTCCATGAGACGGTGGCCTCTGCTCTGGGTAACTTCCACGGCAGCACAGTTTTCTGGACACCTAGGAGGCTAGCGTGGGCACCCTGTTCCGGCAGGAACCCTGAGTACCCCCAGGCCCTCCTGGGTCTGCTAAGCAACATCCGGGCCCGTAGCCCTTTAGAGCCCCTCTGTGTATGCCGAGCGTAGGGAAACGCACTGCACTCTCTTTGGGAGCAGCTTAATTTCCTCAGCACTCGCACACGTTCACGAACACCGTTGTGGCACCTCCCTCATGGCGTCGAAGTCTTACGCATTGCCCTGGTCTGAGCTGAACTCCGAGTAACCCTCGGCTTCGCATTCCATCTAGGAGCTCCTGCCTGAAGTCACCGTGCCTCCCAGAGATAGTCGGCGTGCGTTCTTACTGCCATTTAAGTAAGTCCTGCTCTTCCTGTGACACTGCAGGCTTTGGAATAGCCACAGGCCCAGAGGAGCAGCTGCGGCGTTCCTTGGTTGAGGCAGTTCGCTTGATGCAGAACACCCTACTTCGAGAAGTTGATTCAGGGGAAGAAACACAGGGGAACCAGTGTGTCTTTAGATTTGTTAGAAACCACAGGGGTGTATGCTGAGTGTGCCCATGGAAACGGGGGCCTGCGGGAACTAGCCTTGCTTTCCCATTTTGAAGGCTGCATTCATGCTGCCTTGAAGCTACCTGACATTCCCTGCTCTTGACAGGCCTGTCAACCCTGTAAGAATGCTTCGCGGAAAAGTATGAGTCTGTTCTGTCTGAACCAGGTGCTTCCGTGGCCGCGGTTGGGGTCCGCCTGACAAGCTCTAGAGCTAAAGGGAATCTCAACGTGAAAACTTGCCTTCAGGTTAGGCCCCTAGTAGCCGTGCAGAAAGGGAGGCAGGCAGCTGTTTCCATCAGTTCTTAGTCGCTTATATGCTTTATGTGAAAGGAAGTACACTTTTGAGGACTCGTAGGCCTCTCGGGTATGCATCACTTTCCCTCCAAGGTCACTGACTACCTCCAGACCCCCGTGGGCCTGCTGAGCCACTTCGAGACCCGTTGGTTGATCCCTCGGAGGGCTCTGTGCCTGCCGAGGGATGGGCAGCACCCTGTACGTTCCTTGAGGAGAGCTACATTTCCAGAGTCCTCGAACAGCCTCAGGACAACATTTCTGGTGAGTCCGACTGTGTCATGGCCCTTGTGTGAGCTTCCTTGAGAAAATAGTGTGCTTTGAGTACTTGGAGGACCTCGTACCCGAAGTCACTCTGCCTGAGGAGAAAGTCAGCATCTCACCACGCGGTGTCGCTAACGGCATACCCAGCGTGAACAGATGCCTGGAAGTAAGGCCCTGATTTGCCGTGCAGAAGCGGAGGCGTGCAGCAGTTTCCAAGAGGCGGTGGCCTCTGCTCTGGGTAACTTCTGCGGCAGCACAGTTTTCTGGACACCTAGGAGGCTAGCGTGGGCACCCTGTTCCGGCAGGAACCCTGAGTACCCCCAGGCCCTCCCGGGTCTGCTAAGCAACATCCGGGCCCGTAGCCCTTTAGAGCCCTTCTGTGTATGCCGAGCGTAGGAAAACGCACTGCACTCTCTTTGGGAGCAGCTTAATTTCCTCAGCACTCGCACACGTTCACGAACACCGTTGTGGCACCTCCCTCATGGCGTCGAAGTCTTACGCATTGCCCTGGTCTGAGCTGAACTCCGAGTAACCCTCGGCTTCGCATTCCATCTAGGAGCTCCTGCCTGAATTCACCGTGCCCCCCAGAGATAGTCGGCGTGCGTTCTTACTGCCATTTAAGTAAGTCCTGCTCTTCCTGTGACACTGCAGACTTTGGAATAGCCACAGGCCCAGAGGAGCAGCTGCGGCGTTCCTTGGTTGAGGCAGTTCGCTTGATGCAGAACACCCTACTTCGCGAAATTGATTCAGGGGTGGAAACACAGGGTCACCAGTGTGCCTTTAGATTTGTTAGAAACCACAGGGGTGTATGCTGAGTGTGCCCATGGAAACGGGGGCCTGCGGGAACTAGCCTTGCTTTCCCATTTTGAAGGCTGCATTCATGCTGCCTTGAAGCTACCTGACATTCCCTGCTCTTGACAGGCCTGTCAACCCTGTAAGAATGCTTCGCGGAAAAGTATGAGTCTGTTCTGTCTGAACCAGGTGCTTCCGTGGCCGCGGTTGGGGTCCGCCTGACAAGCTCTAGAGCTAAAGGGAATCTCAACGTGAAAACTTGCCTTCAGGTTAGGCCCCTAGTAGCCGTGCAGAAAGGGAGGCAGGCAGCTGTTTCCATCAGTTCTTAGTCGCTTATATGCTTTATGTGAAAGGAAGTACACTTTTGAGGACTCGTAGGCCTCTCGGGTATGCATCACTTTCCCTCCAAGGTCACTGACTACCTCCAGACCCCCGTGGGCCTGCTGAGCCACTTCAAGACCCGTTGGTTGATCCCTCGGAGGCCCTCTGTGCCTCCCGAGGGATGGGCAGCACCCTGTACGTTCCTTGAGGAGAGCTACATTTCCAGAGTCCTCGAACAGCCTCAGGACAACATTTCTGGTGAGTCCGACTGTGTCATGGCCCTTGTGTGAGCTTCCGTGAGAAAACAGTGTGCTTTGAGTACTTGGAGGACCTCGTACCCGAAGTCACTCTGCCTGAGGAGAAAGTCAGCATCTCACCACGTGGTGTCGCTAACGGCACACCCAGCGTGAACAGATGCCTGGAAGTAAGGCCCTGATTTGCCGGGCAGAAGCGGAGGCGTGCAGCAGTTTCCATGAGGCGGTGGCCTCTGCTCTGGGTAACTTCCACGGCAGCACAGTTTTCTGGACACCTAGGAGGCTAGCGTGGGCACCCTGTTCCGGCAGGAACCCTGAGTACCCCCAGGCCCTCCTGGGTCTGCTAAGCAACATCCGGGCCCGTAGCCCTTTAGAGCCCTTCTGTGTATGCCGAGCGTAGGAAAACGCACTGCACTCTCTTTGGGAGCAGCTTAATTTCCTCAGCACTCGCACACGTTCACGAACACCGTTGTGGCACCTCCCTCATGGCGTCGAAGTCTTACGCATTGCCCTGGTCTGAGCTGAACTCCGAGTAACCCTCGGCTTCGCATTCCATCTAGGAGCTCCTGCCTGAAGTCACCGTGCCTCCCAGAGATAGTCGGCGTGCGTTCTTACTGCCATTTAAGTAAGTCCTGCTCTTCCTGTGACACTGCAGGCTTTGGAATAGCCACAGGCCCAGAGGAGCAGCTGCGGCGTTCCTTGGTTGAGGCAGTTCGCTTGATGCAGAACACCCTACTTCGAGAAGTTGATTCAGGGGAAGAAACACAGGGGAACCTGTGTGCTTTAGACTTGTTAGAAACCACAGGGGTGTATGCTGAGTGTGCCCATGGAAACGGGGGCCTGCGGGAACTAGCCTTGCTTTCCCATTTTGAAGGCTGCATTCATGCTGCCTTGAAGCTACCTGACATTCCCTGCTCTTGACAGGCCTGTCAACCCTGTAAGAATGCTTCGCGGAAAAGTATGAGTCTGTTCTGTCTGAACCAGGTGCTTCCGTGGCCGCGGTTGGGGTCCGCCTGACAAGCTCTAGAGCTAAAGGGAATCTCAACGTGAAAACTTGCCTCCAGGTTAGGCCCCTAGTAGCCGTGCAGAAAGGGAGGCAGGCAGCTGTTTCCATCAGTTCTTAGTCGCTTATATGCTTTATGTGAAAGGAAGTACACTTTTGAGGACTCGTAGGCCTCTCGGGTATGCATCACTTTCCCTCCAAGGTCACTGACTACCTCCAGACCCCCGTGGGCCTGCTGAGCCACTTCGAGACCCGTTGGTTGATCCCTCGGAGGGCTCTGTGCCTGCCGAGGGATGGGCAGCACCCTGTACGTTCCTTGAGGAGAGCTACATTTCCAGAGTCCTCGAACAGCCTCAGGACAACATTTCTGGTGAGTCCGACTGTGTCATGGCCCTTGTGTGAGCTTCTGTGAGAAAACAGTGTGCTTTGAGTACTTGGAGGACCTCGTACCCGAAGTCACTCTGCCTGAGGAGAAAGTCAGCATCTCACCACGCGGTGTCGCTAACGGCACACCCAGCGTGAACAGATGCCTGGAAGTAAGGCCCTGATTTGCCGTGCAGAAGCGGAGGCGTGCAGCAGTTTCCAAGAGGCGGTGGCCTCTGCTCTGGGTAACTTCCGCGGCAGCACAGTTTTCTGGACACCTAGGAGGCTAGCGTGGGCACCCTGTTCCGGCAGGAACCCTGAGTACCCCCAGGCCCTCCTGGGTCTGCTAAGCAACATCCGGGCCCGTAGCCCTTTAGAGCCCTTCTGTGTATGCCGAGCGTAGGAAAACGCACTGCACTCTCTTTGGGAGCAGCTTAATTTCCTCAGCACTCGCACACGTTCACGAACACCGTTGTGGCACCTCCCTCATGGCGTCGAAGTCTTACGCATTGCCCTGGTCTGAGCTGAACTCCGAGTAACCCTCGGCTTCGCATTCCATCTAGGAGCTCCTGCCTGAATTCACCGTGCCCCCCAGAGATAGTCGGCGTGCGTTCTTACTGCCATTTAAGTAAGTCCTGCTCTTCCTGTGACACTGCAGACTTTGGAATAGCCACAGGCCCAGAGGAGCAGCTGCGGCGTTCCTTGGTTGAGGCAGTTCGCTTGATGCAGAACACCCTACTTCGCGAAATTGATTCAGGGGTGGAAACACAGGGTAACCAGTGTGCCTTTAGATTTGTTAGAAACCACAGGGGTGTATGCTGAGTGTGCCCATGGAAACGGGGGCCTGCGGGAACTAGCCTTGCTTTCCCATTTTGAAGGCTGCATTCATGCTGCCTTGAAGCTACCTGACATTCCCTGCTCTTGACAGGCCTGTCAACCCTGTAAGAATGCTTCACGGAAAAGTATGAGTCTGTTCTGTCTGAACCAGGTGCTTCCGTGGCCGCGGTTGGGGTCCGCCTGACAAGCTCTAGAGCTAAAGGGAATCTCAACGTGAAAACTTGCCTCCAGGTTAGGCCCCTAGTAGCCGTGCAGAAAGGGAGGCAGGCAGCTGTTTCCATCAGTTCTTAGTCGCTTATATGCTTTATGTGAAAGGAAGTACACTTTTGAGGACTCGTAGGCCTCTCGGGTATGCATCACTTTCCCTCCAAGGTCACTGACTACCTCCAGACCCCCGTGGGCCTGCTGAGCCACTTCGAGACCCGTTGGTTGATCCCTCGGAGGGCTCTGTGCCTGCCGAGGGATGGGCAGCACCCTGTACGTTCCTTGAGGAGAGCTACATTTCCAGAGTCCTCGAACAGCCTCAGGACAACATTTCTGGTGAGTCCGACTGTGTCATGGCCCTTGTGTGAGCTTCCGTGAGAAAACAGTGTGCTTTGAGTACTTGGAGGACCTCGTACCCGAAGTCACTCTGCCTGAGGAGAAAGTCAGCATCTCACCACGCGGTGTCGCTAACGGCACACCCAGCGTGAACAGATGCCTGGAAGTAAGGCCCAGACCTGCCGTGCAGAAGCGGAGGCGTGCAGCAGTTTCCATGAGGCGGTGGCCTCTGCTCTGGGTAACTTCCACGGCAGCACAGTTTTCTGGACACCTAGGAGGCTAGCGTGGGCACCCTGTTCCGGCAGGAACCCTGAGTACCCCCAGGCCCTCCTGGGTCTGCTAAGCAACATCCGGGCCCGTAGCCCTTTAGAGCCCCTCTGTGTATGCCGAGCGTAGGGAAACGCACTGCACTCTCTTTGGGAGCAGCTTAATTTCCTCAGCACTCGCACACGATCACGAACACCGTTGTGGCACCTCCCTCATGGCGTCGAAGTCTTACGCATTGCCCTGGTCTGAGCTGAACTCCGAGTAACCCTCGGCTTCGCATTCCATCTAGGAGCTCCTGCCTGAAGTCACCGTGCCTCCCAGAGATAGTCGGCGTGCGTTCTTACTGCCATTTAAGTAAGTCCTGCTCTTCCTGTGACACTGCAGGCTTTGGAATAGCCACAGGCCCAGAGGAGCAGCTGCGGCGTTCCTTGGTTGAGGCAGTTCGCTTGATGCAGAACACCCTACTTCGAGAAGTTGATTCAGGGGAAGAAACACAGGGGAACCTGTGTGCTTTAGACTTGTTAGAAACCACAGGGGTGTATGCTGAGTGTGCCCATGGAAACGGGGGCCTGCGGGAACTAGCCTTGCTTTCCCATTTTGAAGGCTGCATTCATGCTGCCTTGAAGCTACCTGACATTCCCTGCTCTTGACAGGCCTGTCAACCCTGTAAGAATGCTTCGCGGAAAAGTATGAGTCTGTTCTGTCTGAACCAGGTGCTTCCGTGGTCACGGTTGGGGTCCGCCTGACAAGCTCTAGAGCTAAAGGGAATCTCAACGTGAAAACTTGCCTCCAGGTTAGGCCCCTAGTAGCCGTGCAGAAAGGGAGGCAGGCAGCTGTTTCCATCAGTTCTTAGTCGCTTATATGCTTTATGTGAAAGGAAGTACACTTTTGAGGACTCGTAGGCCTCTCGGGTATGCATCACTTTCCCTCCAAGGTCACTGACTACCTCCAGACCCCCGTGGGCCTGCTGAGCCACTTCGAGACGCGTTGGTTGATCCCTCGGAGGCCCTCTGTGCCTGCCGAGGGATAGGCAGCACCCTGTACGTTCCTTGAGGAGAGCTACATTTCCAGAGTCCTCGAACAGCCTCAGGACAACATTTCTGGTGAGTCCGACTGTGTCATGGCCCTTGTGTGAGCTTCCGGGAGAAAACAGTGTGCTTTGAGTACTTGGAGGACCTCGTACCCGAAGTCACTCTGCCTGAGGAGAAAGTCAGCATCTCACCACGCGGTGTCGCTAACGGCACACCCAGCCTGAACAGATGCCTGGAAGTAAGGCTCTGACCTGCAGTGCAGAAGCGGAGGCGTGCAGCAGTTTCCATGAGGCGGTGGCCTCTGCTCTGGGTAACTTCCACGGCAGCACAGTTTTCTGGACACCTAGGAGGCTAGCGTGGGCACCCTGTTCCGGCAGGAACCCTGAGTACCCCCAGGCCCTCCTGGGTCTGCTAAGCAACATCCGGGCCCGTAGCCCTTTAGAGCCCTTCTGTGTATGCCGAGCGTAGGGAAACGCACTGCACTCTCTTTGGGAGCAGCTTAATTTCCTCAGCACTCGCACACGATCACGAACACCGTTGTGGCACCTCCCTCATGGCGTCGAAGTCTTACGCATTGCCCTGGTCTGAGCTGAACTCCGAGTAACCCTCGGCTTCGCATTCCATCTAGGAGCTCCTGCCTGAATTCACCGTGCCCCCCAGAGATAGTCGGCGTGCGTTCTTACTGCCATTTAAGTAAGTCCTGCTCTTCCTGTGACACTGCAGACTTTGGAATAGCCACAGGCCCAGAGGAGCAGCTGCGGCGTTCCTTGGTTGAGGCAGTTCGCTTGATGCAGAACACCCTACTTCACGAAATTGATTCAGGGGTGGAAACACAGGGTAACCAGTGTGCCTTTAGATTTGTTAGAAACCACAGGGGTGTATGCTGAGTGTGCCCATGGAAACGGGGGCCTGCGGGAACTAGCCTTGCTTTCCCATTTTGAAGGCTGCATTCATGCTGCCTTGAAGCTACCTGACATTCCCTGCTCTTGACAGGCCTGTCAACCCTGTAAGAATGCTTCACGGAAAAGTATGAGTCTGTTCTGTCTGAACCAGGTGCTTCCGTGGCCGCGGTTGGGGTCCGCCTGACAAGCTCTAGAGCTAAAGGGAATCTCAACGTGAAAACTTGCCTCCAGGTTAGGCCCCTAGTAGCCGTGCAGAAAGGGAGGCAGGCAGCTGTTTCCATCAGTTATTAGTCGCTTATATGCTTTATGTGAAAGGAAGTACACTTTTGAGGACTCGTAGGCCTCTCGGGTATGCATCACTTTCCCTCCAAGGTCACTGACTACCTCCAGACCCCCGTGGGCCTGCTGAGCCACTTCGAGACCCGTTGGTTGATCCCTCGGAGGGCTCTGTGCCTGCCGAGGGATGGGCAGCACCCTGTACGTTCCTTGAGGAGAGCTACATTTCCAGAGTCCTCGAACAGCCTCAGGACAACATTTCTGGTGAGTCCGACTGTGTCATGGCCCTTGTGTGAGCTTCCGTGAGAAAACAGTGTGCTTTGAGTACTTGGAGGACCTCGTACCCGAAGTCACTCTGCCTGAGGAGAAAGTCAGCATCTCACCACGCGGTGTCGCTAACGGCACACCCAGCGTGAACAGATGCCTGGAAGTAAGGCCCAGACCTGCCGTGCAGAAGCGGAGGCGTGCAGCAGTTTCCATGAGGCGGTGGCCTCTGCTCTGGGTAACTTCCACGGCAGCACAGTTTTCTGGACACCTAGGAGGCTAGCGTGGGCACCCTGTTCCGGCAGGAACCCTGAGTACCCCCAGGCCCTCCTGGGTCTGCTAAGCAACATCCGGGCCCGTAGCCCTTTAGAGCCCCTCTGTGTATGCCGAGCATAGGGAAACGCACTGCACTCTCTTTGGGAGCAGCTTAATTTCCTCAGCACTCGCACACGATCACGAACACCGTTGTGGCACCTCCCTCATGGCGTCGAAGTCTTACGCATTGCCCTGGTCTGAGCTGAACTCCGAGTAACCCTCGGCTTCGCATTCCATCTAGGAGCTCCTGCCTGAAGTCACCGTGCCTCCCAGAGATAGTCGGCGTGCGTTCTTACTGCCATTTAAGTAAGTCCTGCTCTTCCTGTGACACTGCAGGCTTTGGAATAGCCACAGGCCCAGAGGAGCAGCTGCGGCGTTCCTTGGTTGAGGCAGTTCGCTTGATGCAGAACACCCTACTTCGAGAAGTTGATTCAGGGGAAGAAACACAGGGGAACCTGTGTGCTTTAGACTTGTTAGAAACCACAGGGGTGTATGCTGAGTGTGCCCATGGAAACGGGGGCCTGCGGGAACTAGCCTTGCTTTCCCATTTTGAAGGCTGCATTCATGCTGCCTTGAAGCTACCTGACATTCCCTGCTCTTGACAGGCCTGTCAACCCTGTAAGAATGCTTCGCGGAAAAGTATGAGTCTGTTCTGTCTGAACCAGGTGCTTCCGTGGTCACGGTTGGGGTCCGCCTGACAAGCTCTAGAGCTAAAGGGAATCTCAACGTGAAAACTTGCCTCCAGGTTAGGCCCCTAGTAGCCGTGCAGAAAGGGAGGCAGGCAGCTGTTTCCATCAGTTCTTAGTCGCTTATATGCTTTATGTGAAAGGAAGTACACTTTTGAGGACTCGTAGGCCTCTCGGGTATGCATCACTTTCCCTCCAAGGTCACTGACTACCTCCAGACCCCCGTGGGCCTGCTGAGCCACTTCGAGACGCGTTGGTTGATCCCTCGGAGGCCCTCTGTGCCTGCCGAGGGATAGGCAGCACCCTGTACGTTCCTTGAGGAGAGCTACATTTCCAGAGTCCTCGAACAGCCTCAGGACAACATTTCTGGTGAGTCCGACTGTGTCATGGCCCTTGTGTGAGCTTCCGTGAGAAAACAGTGTGCTTTGAGTACTTGGAGGACCTCGTACCCGAAGTCACTCTGCCTGAGGAGAAAGTCAGCATCTCACCACGCGGTGTCGCTAACGGCACACCCAGCCTGAACAGATGCCTGGAAGTAAGGCTCTGACCTGCAGTGCAGAAGCGGAGGCGTGCAGCAGTTTCCATGAGGCGGTGGCCTCTGCTCTGGGTAACTTCCACGGCAGCACAGTTTTCTGGACACCTAGGAGGCTAGCGTGGGCACCCTGTTCCGGCAGGAACCCTGAGTACCCCCAGGCCCTCCTGGGTCTGCTAAGCAACATCCGGGCCCGTAGCCCTTTAGAGCCCTTCTGTGTATGCCGAGCGTAGGAAAACGCACTGCACTCTCTTTGGGAGCAGTTTAATTTCCTCAGCACTCGCACACGTTCACGAACACCGTTGTGGCACCTCCCTCATGGCGTCGAAGTCTTACGCATTGCCCTGGTCTGAGCTGAACTCCGAGTAACCCTCGGATTCGCATTCCATCTAGGAGCTCCTGCCTGAAGTCACCGTGCCTCCCAGAGATAGTCGGCGTGCGTTCTTACTGCCATTTAAGTAAGTCCTGCTCTTCCTGTGACACTGCAGGCTTTGGAATAGCCACAGGCCCAGAGGAGCAGCTGCGGCGTTCCTTGGTTGAGGCAGTTCGCTTGATGCAGAACACCCTACTTCGAGAAGTTGATTCAGGGGAAGAAACACAGGGGAACCTGTGTGCTTTAGACTTGTTAGAAACCACAGGGGTGTATGCTGAGTGTGCCCATGGAAACGGGGGCCTGCGGGAACTAGCCTTGCTTTCCCATTTTGAAGGCTGCATTCATGCTGCCTTGAAGCTACCTGACATTCCCTGCTCTTGACAGGCCTGTCAACCCTGTAAGAATGCTTCGCGGAAAAGTATGAGTCTGTTCTGTCTGAACCAGGTGCTTCCGTGGCCGCGGTTGGGGTCCGCCTGACAAGCTCTAGAGCTAAAGGGAATCTCAACGTGAAAACTTGCCTTCAGGTTAGGCCCCTAGTAGCCGTGCAGAAAGGGAGGCAGGCAGCTGTTTCCATCAGTTCTTAGTCGCTTATATGCTTTATGTGAAAGGAAGTACACTTTTGAAGACTCGTAGGCCTCTCGGGTATGCATCACTTTCCCTCCAAGGTCACTGACTACCTCCAGACCCCCGTGGGCCTGCTGAGCCACTTCGAGACCCGTTGGTTGATCCCTCGGAGGGCTCTGTGCCTGCCGAGGGATGGGCAGCACCCTGTACGTTCCTTGAGGAGAGCTACATTTCCAGAGTCCTCGAACAGCCTCAGGACAACATTTCTGGTGAGTCCGACTGTGTCATGGCCCTTGTGTGAGCTTCCGTGAGAAAACAGTGTGCTTTGAGTACTTGGAGGACCTCGTACCCGAAGTCACTCTGCCTGAGGAGAAAGTCAGCATCTCACCACGCGGTGTCGCTAACGGCACACCCAGCGTGAACAGATGCCTGGAAGTAAGGCCCTGATTTGCCGTGCAGAAGCGGAGGCGTGCAGCAGTTTCCAAGAGGCGGTGGCCTCTGCTCTGGGTAACTTCCGTGGCAGCACAGTTTCCTGGACACCTAGGAGGCTAGCGTGGGCACCCTGTTCCGGCAGGAACCCTGAGTACCCCCAGGCCCTCCTGGGTCTGCTAAGCAACATCCGGGCCCGTAGCCCTTTAGAGCCCCTCTGTGTATGCCGAGCGTAGGAAAACGCACTGCACTCTCTTTGGGAGCAGCTTAATTTCCTCAGCACTCGCACACGTTCACGAACATGTTGTGGCACCTCCCTCATGGCGTTGAAGTCTTACGCATTGCCCTGGTCTGAGCTGAACTCCGAGTAACCCTCGGCTTCGCATTCCATCTAGGAGCTCCTGCCTGAAGTCACCGTGCCTCCCAGAGATAGTCGGCGTGCGTTCTTACTGCCATTTAAGTAAGTCCTGCTCTTCCTGTGACACTGCAGGCTTTGGAATAGCCACAGGCCCAGAGGAGCAGCTGCGGCGTTCCTTGGTTGAGGCAGTTCGCTTGATGCAGAACACCCTACTTCGAGAAGTTGATTCAGGGGAAGAAACACAGGGGAACCAGTGTGTCTTTAGATTTGTTAGAAACCACAGGGGTGTATGCTGAGTGTGCCCATGGAAACGGGGGCCTGCGGGAACTAGCCTTGCTTTCCCATTTTGAAGGCTGCATTCATGCTGCCTTGAAGCTACCTGACATTCCCTGCTCTTGACAGGCCTGTCAACCCTGTAAGAATGCTTCGCGGAAAAGTATGAGTCTGTTCTCTCTGAACCAGGTGCTTCCGTGGCCGCGGTTGGGGTCCGCCTGACAAGCTCTAGAGCTAAAGGGAATCTCAACGTGAAAACTTGCCTCCAGGTTAGGCCCCTAGTAGCCGTGCAGAAAGGGAGGCAGGCAGCTGTTTCCATCAGTTCTTAGTCGCTTATATGCTTTATGTGAAAGGAAGTACACTTTTGAGGACTCGTAGGCCTCTCGGGTATGCATCACTTTCCCTCCAAGGTCACTGACTACCTCCAGACCCCCGTGGGCCTGCTGAGCCACTTCGAGACCCGTTGGTTGATCCCTCGGAGGCCCTCTGTGCCTGCCGAGGGATGGGCAGCACCCTGTACATTCCTTGAGGAGAGCTACATTACCAGAGTCCTCGAACAGCCTCAGGACAACATTTCTGGTGAGTCCGACTGTGTCATGGCCCTTGTGTGAGCTTCCGTGAGAAAACAGTGTGCTTTGAGTACTTGGAGGACCTCGTACCCGAAGTCACTCTGCCTGAGGAGAAAGTCAGCATCTCACCACGCGGTGTCGCTAACGGCATACCCAGCCTGAACAGATGCCTGGAAGTAAGGCCCAGACCTGCCGTGCAGAAGCGGAGGCGTGCAGCAGTTTCCAAGAGGCGGTGGCCTCTGCTCTGGGTAACTTCCGCGGCAGCACAGTTTTCTGGACACCTAGGAGGCTAGCGTGGGCACCCTGTTCCGGCAGGAACCCTGAGTACCCCCAGGCCCTCCTGGGTCTGCTAAGCAACATCCGGGCCCGTAGCCCTTTAGAGCCCTTCTGTGTATGCCGAGCGTAGGAAAACGCACTGCACTCTCTTTGGGAGCAGCTTAATTTCCTCAGCACTCGCACACGATCACGAACACCGTTGTGGCACCTCCCTCATGGCGTCGAAGTCTTACGCATTGCCCTGGTCTGAGCTGAACTCCGAGTAACCCTCGGCTTCGCATTCCATCTAGGAGCTCCTGCCTGAAGTCACCGTGCCTCCCAGAGATAGTCGGCGTGCGTTCTTACTGCCATTTAAGTAAGTCCTGCTCTTCCTGTGACACTGCAGGCTTTGGAATAGCCACAGGCCCAGAGGAGCAGCTGTGGCGTTCCTTGGTTGAGGCAGTTCGCTTGATGCAGAACACCCTACTTCGAGAAGTTGATTCAGGGGAAGAAACACAGGGGAACCTGTGTGCTTTAGACTTGTTAGAAACCACAGGGGTGTATGCTGAGTGTGCCCATGGAAACGGGGGCCTGCGGGAACTACCCTTGATTTCCCATTTTGAAGGCTGCATTCATGCTGCCTTGAAGCTACCTGACATTCCCTGCTCTTGACAGGCCTGTCAACCCTGTAAGAATGCTTCGCGGAAAAGTATGAGTCTGTTCTGTCTGAACCAGGTGCTTCCGTGGCCGCGGTTGGGGTCCGCCTGACAAGCTCTAGAGCTAAAGGGAATCTCAACGTGAAAACTTGCCTCCAGGTTAGGCCCCTAGTAGCCATGCAGAAAGGGAGGCAGGCAGCTGTTTCCATCAGTTCTTAGTCGCTTATATGCTTTATGTGAAAGGAAGTACACTTTTGAGGACTCGTAGGCCTCTCGGGTATGCATCACTTTCCCTCCAAGGTCACTGACTACCTCCAGACCCCCGTGGGCCTGCTGAGCCACTTCGAGACCCGTTGGTTGATCCCTCGGAGGCCCTCTGTGCCTGCCGAGGGATGGGCAGCACCCTGTACGTTCCTTGAGGAGAGCTACATTTCCAGAGTCCTCGAACAGCCTCAGGACAACATTTCTGGTGAGTCTGACTGTGTCATGGCTCTTGTGTGAGCTTCCGTGAGAAAACAGTGTGCTTTGAGTACTTGGAGGACCTCGTACCCGAAGTCACTCTGCCTGAGGAGAAAGTCAGCATCTCACCACGCGGTGTCGCTAACGGCACACCCAGCCTGAACAGATGCCTGGAAGTAAGGCCCAGACCTGCCGTGCAGAAGCGGAGGCGTGCAGCAGTTTCCAAGAGGCGGTGGCCTCTGCTCTGGGTAACTTCCGCGGCAGCACAGTTTTCTGGACACCTAGGAGGCTAGCGTGGGCACCCTGTTCCGGCAGGAACCCTGAGTACCCCCAGGCCCTCCTGGGTCTGCTAAGCAACATCCGGGCCCGTAGCCCTTTAGAGCCCTTCTGTGTATGCCGAGCGTAGGAAAACGCACTGCACTCTCTTTGGGAGCAGCTTAATTTCCTCAGCACTCGCACACGATCACGAACACCGTTGTGGCACCTCCCTCATGGCGTCGAAGTCTTACGCATTGCCCTGGTCTGAGCTGAACTCCGAGTAACCCTCGGCTTCGCATTCCATCTAGGAGCTCCTGCCTGAAGTCACCGTGCCTCCCAGAGATAGTCGGCGTGCGTTCTTACTGCCATTTAAGTAAGTCCTGCTCTTCCTGTGACACTGCAGGCTTTGGAATAGCCACAGGCCCAGAGGAGCAGCTGTGGCGTTCCTTGGTTGAGGCAGTTCGCTTGATGCAGAACACCCTACTTCGAGAAGTTGATTCAGGGGAAGAAACACAGGGGAACCTGTGTGCTTTAGACTTGTTAGAAACCACAGGGGTGTATGCTGAGTGTGCCCATGGAAACGGGGGCCTGCGGGAACTACCCTTGATTTCCCATTTTGAAGGCTGCATTCATGCTGCCTTGAAGCTACCTGACATTCCCTGCTCTTGACAGGCCTGTCAACCCTGTAAGAATGCTTCGCGGAAAAGTATGAGTCTGTTCTGTCTGAACCAGGTGCTTCCGTGGCCGCGGTTGGGGTCCGCCTGACAAGCTCTAGAGCTAAAGGGAATCTCAACGTGAAAACTTGCCTCCAGGTTAGGCCCCTAGTAGCCGTGCAGAAAGGGAGGCAGGCAGCTGTTTCCATCAGTTCTTAGTCGCTTATATGCTTTATGTGAAAGGAAGTACACTTTTGAGGACTCGTAGGCCTCTCGGGTATGCATCACTTTCCCTCCAAGGTCACTGACTACCTCCAGACCCCCGTGGGCCTGCTGAGCCACTTCGAGACCCGTTGGTTGATCCCTCGGAGGCCCTCTGTGCCTGCCGAGGGATGGGCAGCACCCTGTACGTTCCTTGAGGAGAGCTACATTTCCAGAGTCCTCGAACAGCCTCAGGACAACATTTCTGGTGAGTCTGACTGTGTCATGGCTCTTGTGTGAGCTTCCGTGAGAAAACAGTGTGCTTTGAGTACTTGGAGGACCTCGTACCCGAAGTCACTCTGCCTGAGGAGAAAGTCAGCATCTCACCACGCGGTGTCGCTAACGGCACACCCAGCCTGAACAGATGCCTGGAAGTAAGGCCCAGACCTGCCGTGCAGAAGCGGAGGCGTGCAGCAGTTTCCATGAGGCGGTGGCCTCTGCTCTGGGTAACTTCCACGGCAGCACAGTTTTCTGGACACCTAGGAGGCTAGCGTGGGCACCCTGTTCCGGCAGGAACCCTGAGTACCCCCAGGCCCTCCTGGGTCTGCTAAGCAACATCCGGGCCCGTAGCCCTTTAGAGCCCTTCTGTGTATGCCGAGCGTAGGAAAACGCACTGCACTCTCTTTGGGAGCAGCTTAATTTCCTCAGCACTCGCACACGTTCACGAACACCGTTGTGGCACCTCCCTCATGGCGTCGAAGTCTTACGCATTGCCCTGGTCTGAGCTGAACTCCGAGTAACCCTCGGCTTCGCATTCCATCTAGGAGCTCCTGCCTGAAGTCACCGTGCCTCCCAGAGATAGTCGGCGTGCGTTCTTACTGCCATTTAAGTAAGTCCTGCTCTTCCTGTGACACTGCAGGCTTTGGAATAGCCACAGGCCCAGAGGAGCAGCTGCGGCGTTCCTTGGTTGAGGCAGTTCGCTTGATGCAGAACACCCTACTTCGAGAAGTTGATTCAGGGGAAGAAACACAGGGGAACCTGTGTGCTTTAGACTTGTTAGAAACCACAGGGGTGTATGCTGAGTGTGCCCATGGAAACGGGGGCCTGCGGGAACTAGCCTTGCTTTCCCATTTTGAAGGCTGCATTCATGCTGCCTGGAAGCTACCTGACATTCCCTGCTCTTGACAGGCCTGTCAACCCTGTAAGAATGCTTCGCGGAAAAGTATGAGTCTGTTCTGTCTGAACCAGGTGCTTCCGTGGCCGCGGTTGGGGTCCGCCTGACAAGCTCTAGAGCTAAAGGGAATCTCAACGTGAAAACTTGCCTCCAGGTTAGGCCCCTAGTAGCCGTGCAGAAAGGGAGGCAGGCAGCTGTTTCCATCAGTTCTTAGTCGCTTATATGCTTTATGTGAAAGGAAGTACACTTTTGAGGACTCGTAGGCCTCTCGGGTATGCATCACTTTCCCTCCAAGGTCACTGACTACCTCCAGACCCCCGTGGGCCTGCTGAGCCACTTCGAGACCCGTTGGTTGATCCCTCGGAGGGCTCTGTGCTTGCCGAGGGATGGGCAACACCCTGTACGTTCCTTGAGGAGAGCTACATTTCCAGAGTCCTCGAACAGCCTCAGGACAACATTTCTGGTGAGTCCGACTGTGTCATGGCCCTTGTGTGAGCTTCCGTGAGAAAACAGTGTGCTTTGAGTACTTGGAGGACCTCGTACCCGAAGTCACTCTGCCTGAGGAGAAAGTCAGCATCTCACCACGCGGTGTCGCTAACGGCATACCCAGCCTGAACAGATGCCTGGAAGTAAGGCCCAGAACTGCCGTGCAGAAGCGGAGGCGTGCAGCAGTTTCCAAGAGGCGGTGGCCTCTGCTCTGGGTAACTTCCGCGGCAGCACAGATTTCTGGACACCTAGGAGGCTAGCGTGGGCACCCTGTTCCGGCAGGAACCCTGAGTACCCCCAGGCCCTCCTGGGTCTGCTAAGCAACATCCGGGCCCGTAGCCCTTTAGAGCCCTTCTGTGTATGCCGAGCGTAGGAAAACGCACTGCACTCTCTTTGGGAGCAGTTTAATTTCCTCAGCACTCGCACACGTTTACGAACACCGTTGTGGCACCTCTCTCATGACGTCGAAGTCTTACGCATTGCCCTGGTCTGAGCTGAACTCCGAGTAACCCTCGGCTTCGCATTCCATCTAGGAGCTCCTGCCTGAAGTCACCGTGCCTCCCAGAGATAGTCGGCGTGCGTTCTTACTGCCATTTAAGTAAGTCCTGCTCTTCCTGTGACACTGCAGGCTTTGGAATAGCCACAGGCCCAGAGGAGCAGCTGCGGCGTTCCTTGGTTGAGGCAGTTCGCTTGATGCAGAACACCCTACTTCGAGAAGTTGATTCAGGGGAAGAAACACAGGGGAACCAGTGTGTCTTTAGATTTGTTAGAAACCACAGGGGTGTATGCTGAGTGTGCCCATGGAAACGGGGGCCTGCGGGAACTAGCCTTGCTTTCCCATTTTGAAGGCTGCATTCATGCTGCCTTGAAGCTACCTGACATTCCCTGCTCTTGACAGGCCTGTCAACCCTGTAAGAATGCTTCGCGGAAAAGTATGAGTCTGTTCTGTCTGAACCAGGTGCTTCCGTGGCCGCGGTTGGGGTCCGCCTGACAAGCTCTAGAGCTAAAGGGAATCTCAACGTGAAAACTTGCCTCCAGGTTAGGCCCCTAGTAGCCGTGCAGAAAGGGAGGCAGGCAGCTGTTTCCATCAGTTCTTAGTCGCTTATATGCTTTATGTGAAAGGAAGTACACTTTTGAGGACTCGTAGGCCTCTCGGGTATGCATCACTTTCCCTCCAAGGTCACTGACTACCTCCAGACCCCCGTGGGCCTGCTGAGCCACTTCGAGACCCGTTGGTTGATCCCTCGGAGGGCTCTGTGCCTGCCGAGGGATGGGCAGCACCCTGTACGTTCCTTGAGGAGAGCTACATTTCCAGAGTCCTCGAACAGCCTCAGGACAACATTTCTGGTGAGTCCGACTGTGTCATGGCCCTTGTGTGAGCTTCCGTGAGAAAACAGTGTGCTTTGAGTACTTGGAGGACCTCGTACCCGAAGTCACTCTGCCTGAGGAGAAAGTCAGCATCTCACCACGCGGTGTCGCTAACGGCACACCCAGCCTGAACAGATGCCTGGAAGTAAGGCCCTGATTTGCCGTGCAGAAGCGGAGGCGTGCAGCAGTTTCCAAGAGGCGGTGGCCTCTGCTCTGGGTAACTTCTGCGGCAGCACAGTTTTCTGGACACCTAGGAGGCTAGCGTGGGCACCCTGTTCCGGCAGGAACCCTGAGTACCCCCAGGCTCTCCTGGGTCTGCTAAGCAACATCCGGGCCCGTAGCCCTTTAGAGCCCTTCTGTGTATGCCGAGCGTAGGAAAACGCACTGCACTCTCTTTGGGAGCAGCTTAATTTCCTCAGCACTCGCACACGTTCACGAACACCGTTGTGGCACCTCCCTCATGGCGTCGAAGTCTTACGCATTGCCCTGGTCTGAGCTGAACTCCGAGTAACCCTCGGCTTCGCATTCCATCTAGGAGCTCCTGCCTGAAGTCACCGTGCCTCCCAGAGATAGTCGGCGTGCGTTCTTACTGCCATTTAAGTAAGCCCTGCTCTTCCTGTGACACTGCAGGCTTTGGAATAGCCACAGGCCCAGAGGAGCAGCTGCGGCGTTCCTTGGTTGAGGCAGTTCGCTTGATGCAGAACACCCTACTTCGAGAAGTTGATTCAGGGGAAGAAACACAGGGGAACCTGTGTGCTTTAGACTTGTTAGAAACCACAGGGGTGTATGCTGAGTGTGCCCATGGAAACGGGGGCCTGCGGGAACTAGCCTTGCTTTCCCATTTTGAAGGCTGCATTCATGCTGCCTTGAAGCTACCTGACATTCCCTGCTCTTGACAGGCCTGTCAACCCTGTAAGAATGCTTCGCGGAAAAGTATGAGTCTGTTCTGTCTGAACCGGGTGCTTCCGTGGCCGCGGTTGGGGTCCGCCTGACAAGCTCTAGAGCTAAAGGGAATCTCAACGTGAAAACTTGCCTTCAGGTTAGGCCCCTAGTAGCCGTGCAGAAAGGGAGGCAGGCAGCTGTTTCCATCAGTTCTTAGTCGCTTATATGCTTTATGTGAAAGGAAGTACACTTTTGAGGACTCGTAGGCCTCTCGGGTATGCATCACTTTCCCTCCAAGGTCACTGACTACCTCCAGACCCCCGTGGGCCTGCTGAGCCACTTCGAGACCCGTTGGTTGATCCCTCGGAGGCCCTCTGTGCCTGCCGAGTGATGGGCAACACCCTGTACGTTCCTTGAGGAGAGCTACATTTCCAGAGTCCTCGAACAGCCTCAGGACAACATTTCTGGTGAGTCCGACTTTGTCATGGCCCTTGTGTGAGCTTCCGGGAGAAAACAGTGTGCTTTGAATACTTCGAGGACCTCGTTCCCGAAGTCACTCTGCCTGAGGAGAAAGTCAGCATCTCACCATGCGGTGTCGCTAACGGCACACCCAGCCTGAACAGATGCCTGGAAGTAAGGCCCTGATTTGCCGTGCAGAAGCGGAGGCGTGCAGCAGTTTCCAAGAGGCGGTGGCCTCTGCTCTGGGTAACTTCTGCGGCAGCACAGTTTTCTGGACACCTAGGAGGCTAGCGTGGGCACCCTGTTCCGGCAGGAACCCTGAGTACCCCCAGGCCCTCCTGGGTCTGCTAAGCAACATCCGGGCCCGTAGCCCTTTAGAGCCCTTCTGTGTATGCCGAGCGTAGGAAAACGCACTGCACTCTCTTTGGGAGCAGCTTAATTTCCTCAGCACTCGCACACGTTCACGAACACCGTTGTGGCACCTCCCTCATGGCGTCGAAGTCTTACGCATTGCCCTGGTCTGAGCTGAACTCCGAGTAACCCTCGGCTTCGCATTCCATCTAGGAGCTCCTGCCTGAATTCACCGTGCCCCCCAGAGATAGTCGGCGTGCGTTCTTACTGCCATTTAAGTAAGTCCTGCTCTTCCTGTGACACTGCAGACTTTGGAATAGCCACAGGCCCAGAGGAGCAGCTGCGGCGTTCCTTGGTTGAGGCAGTTCGCTTGATGCAGAACACCCTACTTCGAGAAATTGATTCAGGGGTGGAAACACAGGGGAACCAGTGTGCCTTTAGATTTGTTAGAAACCACAGGGGTGTATGCTGAGTGTGCCCATGGAAACGGGGGCCTGCGGGAACTAGCCTTGCTTTCCCATTTGGAAGGCTGCATTCATGCTGCCTTGAAGCTACCTGACATTCCCTGCTCTTGACAGGCCTGTCTACCCTGTAAGAATGCTTCACGGAAAAGTATGAGTCTGTTCTGTCTGAACCAGGTGCTTCCGTGGCCGCGGTTGGGGTCCGCCTGACAAGCTCTAGAGCTAAAGGGAATCTCAACGTGAAAACTTGCCTCCAGGTTAGGCCCCTAGTAGCCGTGCAGAAAGAGAGGCAGGCAGCTGTTTCCATCAGTTCTTAGTCGCTTATATGCTTTATGTGAAAGGAAGTACACTTTTGAGGACTCGTAGGCCTCTCGGGTATGCATCACTTTCCCTCCAAGGTCACTGACTACCTCCAGACCCCCGTGGGCCTGCTGAGCCACTTCAAGACCCGTTGGTTGATCCCTCGGAGGCCCTCTGTGCCTGCCGAGGGATGGGCAGCACCCTGTACGTTCCTTGAGGAGAGCTACATTTCCAGAGTCCTCGAACAGCCTCAGGACAACATTTCTGGTGAGTCCGACTGTGTCATGGCCCTTGTGTGAGCTTCCGTGAGAAAACAGTGTGCTTTGAGTACTTGGACGACCTCGTACCCGAAGTCACTCTGCCTGAGGAGAAAGTCAGCATCTCACCATGCGGTGTCGCTAACGGCACACCCAGCGTGAACAGATGCCTGGAAGTAAGGCCCTGACCTGCCGTGCAGAAGCGGAGGCGTGCAGCAGTTTCCATGAGGCGGTGGCCTCTGCTCTGGGTAACTTCCACGGCAGCACAGTTTTCTGGACACCTAGGAGGCTAGCGTGGGCACCCTGTTCCGGCAGGAACCCTGAGTACCCCCAGGCCCTCCTGGGTCTGCTAAGCAACATCCGGGCCCGTAGCCCTTTAGAGCCCCTCTGTGTATGCCGAGCGTAGGGAAACGCACTGCACTCTCTTTGGGAGCAGCTTAATTTCCTCAGCACTCGCACACGTTCACGAACACCGTTGTGGCACCTCCCTCATGGCGTTGAAGTCTTACGCATTGCCCTGGTCTGAGCTGAACTCCGAGTAACCCTCGGCTTCGCATTCCATCTAGGAGCTCCTGCCTGAAGTCACCGTGCCTCCCAGAGATAGTCGGCGTGCGTTCTTACTGCCATTTAAGTAAGTCCTGCTCTTCCTGTGACACTGCAGGCTTTGGAATAGCCACAGGCCCAGAGGAGCAGCTGCGGCGTTCCTTGGTTGAGGCAGTTCGCTTGATGCAGAACACCCTACTTCGAGAAGTTGATTCAGGGGAAGAAACACAGGGGAACCTGTGTGCTTTAGACTTGTTAGAAACCACAGGGGTGTATGCTGAGTGTGCCCATGGAAACGGGGGCCTGCAGGAACTAGCCTTGCTTTCCCATTTTGAAGGCTGCATTCATGCTGCCTGGAAGCTACCTGACATTCCCTGCTCTTGACAGGCCTGTCAACCCTGTAAGAATGCTTCGCGGAAAAGTATGAGTCTGTTCTGTCTGAACCAGGTGCTTCCGTGGCCGCGGTTGGGGTCCGCCTGACAAGCTCTAGAGCTAAAGGGAATCTCAACGTGAAAACTTGCCTCCAGGTTAGGCCCCTAGTAGCCGTGCAGAAAGGGAGGCAGGCAGCTGTTTCCATCAGTTCTTAGTCGCTTATATGCTTTATGTGAAAGGAAGTACACTTTTGAGGACTCGTAGGCCTCTCGGGTATGCATCACTTTCCCTCCAAGGTCACTGACTACCTCCAGACCCCCGTGGGCCTGCTGAGCCACTTCGAGACCCGTTGGTTGATCCCTCGGAGGGCTCTGTGCTTGCCGAGGGATGGGCAACACCCTGTACGTTCCTTGAGGAGAGCTACATTTCCAGAGTCCTCGAACAGCCTCAGGACAACATTTCTGGTGAGTCCGACTGTGTCATGGCCCTTGTGTGAGCTTCCGTGAGAAAACAGTGTGCTTTGAGTACTTGGAGGACCTCGTACCCGAAGTCACTCTGCCTGAGGAGAAAGTCAGCATCTCACCACGCGGTGTCGCTAACGGCATACCCAGCCTGAACAGATGCCTGGAAGTAAGGCCCAGAACTGCCGTGCAGAAGCGGAGGCGTGCAGCAGTTTCCAAGAGGCGGTGGCCTCTGCTCTGGGTAACTTCCGCGGCAGCACAGATTTCTGGACACCTAGGAGGCTAGCGTGGGCACCCTGTTCCGGCAGGAACCCTGAGTACCCCCAGGCCCTCCTGGGTCTGCTAAGCAACATCCGGGCCCGTAGCCCTTTAGAGCCCTTCTGTGTATGCCGAGCGTAGGAAAACGCACTGCACTCTCTTTGGGAGCAGTTTAATTTCCTCAGCACTCGCACACGTTTACGAACACCGTTGTGGCACCTCTCTCATGACGTCGAAGTCTTACGCATTGCCCTGGTCTGAGCTGAACTCCGAGTAACCCTCGGCTTCGCATTCCATCTAGGAGCTCCTGCCTGAAGTCACCGTGCCTCCCAGAGATAGTCGGCGTGCGTTCTTACTGCCATTTAAGTAAGTCCTGCTCTTCCTGTGACACTGCAGGCTTTGGAATAGCCACAGGCCCAGAGGAGCAGCTGCGGCGTTCCTTGGTTGAGGCAGTTCGCTTGATGCAGAACACCCTACTTCGAGAAGTTGATTCAGGGGAAGAAACACAGGGGAACCTGTGTGCTTTAGACTTGTTAGAAACCACAGGGGTGTATGCTGAGTGTGCCCATGGAAACGGGGGCCTGCGGGAACTAGCCTTGCTTTCCCATTTTGAAGGCTGCATTCATGCTGCCTGGAAGCTACCTGACATTCCCTGCTCTTGACAGGCCTGTCAACCCTGTAAGAATGCTTCGCGGAAAAGTATGAGTCTGTTCTGTCTGAACCAGGTGCTTCCGTGGCCGCGGTTGGGGTCCGCCTGACAAGCTCTAGAGCTAAAGGGAATCTCAACGTGAAAACTTGCCTCCAGGTTAGGCCCCTAGTAGCCGTGCAGAAAGAGAGGCAGGCAGCTGTTTCCATCAGTTCTTAGTCGCTTATATGCTTTATGTGAAAGGAAGTACACTTTTGAGGACTCGTAGGCCTCTCGGGTATGCATCACTTTCCCTCCAAGGTCACTGACTACCTCCAGACCCCCGTGGGCCTGCTGAGCCACTTCAAGACCCGTTGGTTGATCCCTCGGAGGCCCTCTGTGCCTGCCGAGGGATGGGCAGCACCCTGTACGTTCCTTGAGGAGAGCTACATTTCCAGAGTCCTCGAACAGCCTCAGGACAACATTTCTGGTGAGTCCGACTGTGTCATGGCCCTTGTGTGAGCTTCCGTGAGAAAACAGTGTGCTTTGAGTACTTGGACGACCTCGTACCCGAAGTCACTCTGCCTGAGGAGAAAGTCAGCATCTCACCATGCGGTGTCGCTAACGGCACACCCAGCGTGAACAGATGCCTGGAAGTAAGGCCCTGACCTGCCGTGCAGAAGCGGAGGCGTGCAGCAGTTTCCATGAGGCGGTGGCCTCTGCTCTGGGTAACTTCCACGGCAGCACAGTTTTCTGGACACCTAGGAGGCTAGCGTGGGCACCCTGTTCCGGCAGGAACCCTGAGTACCCCCAGGCCCTCCTGGGTCTGCTAAGCAACATCCGGGCCCGTAGCCCTTTAGAGCCCCTCTGTGTATGCCGAGCGTAGGGAAACGCACTGCACTCTCTTTGGGAGCAGCTTAATTTCCTCAGCACTCGCACACGTTCACGAACACCGTTGTGGCACCTCCCTCATGGCGTTGAAGTCTTACGCATTGCCCTGGTCTGAGCTGAACTCCGAGTAACCCTCGGCTTCGCATTCCATCTAGGAGCTCCTGCCTGAAGTCACCGTGCCTCCCAGAGATAGTCGGCGTGCGTTCTTACTGCCATTTAAGTAAGTCCTGCTCTTCCTGTGACACTGCAGGCTTTGGAATAGCCACAGGCCCAGAGGAGCAGCTGCGGCGTTCCTTGGTTGAGGCAGTTCGCTTGATGCAGAACACCCTACTTCGAGAAGTTGATTCAGGGGAAGAAACACAGGGGAACCTGTGTGCTTTAGACTTGTTAGAAACCACAGGGGTGTATGCTGAGTGTGCCCATGGAAACGGGGGCCTGCGGGAACTAGCCTTGCTTTCCCATTTTGAAGGCTGCATTCATGCTGCCTGGAAGCTACCTGACATTCCCTGCTCTTGACAGGCCTGTCAACCCTGTAAGAATGCTTCGCGGAAAAGTATGAGTCTGTTCTGTCTGAACCAGGTGCTTCCGTGGCCGCGGTTGGGGTCCGCCTGACAAGCTCTAGAGCTAAAGGGAATCTCAACGTGAAAACTTGCCTCCAGGTTAGGCCCCTAGTAGCCGTGCAGAAAGGGAGGCAGGCAGCTGTTTCCATCAGTTCTTAGTCGCTTATATGCTTTATGTGAAAGGAAGTACACTTTTGAGGACTCGTAGGCCTCTCGGGTATGCATCACTTTCCCTCCAAGGTCACTGACTACCTCCAGACCCCCGTGGGCCTGCTGAGCCACTTCGAGACCCGTTGGTTGATCCCTCGGAGGGCTCTGTGCTTGCCGAGGGATGGGCAACACCCTGTACGTTCCTTGAGGAGAGCTACATTTCCAGAGTCCTCGAACAGCCTCAGGACAACATTTCTGGTGAGTCCGACTGTGTCATGGCCCTTGTGTGAGCTTCCGTGAGAAAACAGTGTGCTTTGAGTACTTGGAGGACCTCGTACCCGAAGTCACTCTGCCTGAGGAGAAAGTCAGCATCTCACCACGCGGTGTCGCTAACGGCATACCCAGCCTGAACAGATGCCTGGAAGTAAGGCCCAGAACTGCCGTGCAGAAGCGGAGGCGTGCAGCAGTTTCCAAGAGGCGGTGGCCTCTGCTCTGGGTAACTTCCGCGGCAGCACAGATTTCTGGACACCTAGGAGGCTAGCGTGGGCACCCTGTTCCGGCAGGAACCCTGAGTACCCCCAGGCCCTCCTGGGTCTGCTAAGCAACATCCGGGCCCGTAGCCCTTTAGAGCCCTTCTGTGTATGCCGAGCGTAGGAAAACGCACTGCACTCTCTTTGGGAGCAGTTTAATTTCCTCAGCACTCGCACACGTTTACGAACACCGTTGTGGCACCTCTCTCATGACGTCGAAGTCTTACGCATTGCCCTGGTCTGAGCTGAACTCCGAGTAACCCTCGGCTTCGCATTCCATCTAGGAGCTCCTGCCTGAAGTCACCGTGCCTCCCAGAGATAGTCGGCGTGCGTTCTTACTGCCATTTAAGTAAGTCCTGCTCTTCCTGTGACACTGCAGGCTTTGGAATAGCCACAGGCCCAGAGGAGCAGCTGCGGCGTTCCTTGGTTGAGGCAGTTCGCTTGATGCAGAACACCCTACTTCGAGAAGTTGATTCAGGGGAAGAAACACAGGGGAACCTGTGTGCTTTAGACTTGTTAGAAACCACAGGGGTGTATGCTGAGTGTGCCCATGGAAACGGGGGCCTGCGGGAACTAGCCTTGCTTTCCCATTTTGAAGGCTGCATTCATGCTGCCTGGAAGCTACCTGACATTCCCTGCTCTTGACAGGCCTGTCAACCCTGTAAGAATGCTTCGCGGAAAAGTATGAGTCTGTTCTGTCTGAACCAGGTGCTTCCGTGGCCGCGGTTGGGGTCCGCCTGACAAGCTCTAGAGCTAAAGGGAATCTCAACGTGAAAACTTGCCTCCAGGTTAGGCCCCTAGTAGCCGTGCAGAAAGGGAGGCAGGCAGCTGTTTCCATCAGTTCTTAGTCGCTTATATGCTTTATGTGAAAGGAAGTACACTTTTGAGGACTCGTAGGCCTCTCGGGTATGCATCACTTTCCCTCCAAGGTCACTGACTACCTCCAGACCCCCGTGGGCCTGCTGAGCCACTTCGAGACCCGTTGGTTGATCCCTCGGAGGGCTCTGTGCTTGCCGAGGGATGGGCAACACCCTGTACGTTCCTTGAGGAGAGCTACATTTCCAGAGTCCTCGAACAGCCTCAGGACAACATTTCTGGTGAGTCCGACTGTGTCATGGCCCTTGTGTGAGCTTCCGTGAGAAAACAGTGTGCTTTGAGTACTTGGAGGACCTCGTACCCGAAGTCACTCTGCCTGAGGAGAAAGTCAGCATCTCACCACGCGGTGTCGCTAACGGCATACCCAGCCTGAACAGATGCCTGGAAGTAAGGCCCAGAACTGCCGTGCAGAAGCGGAGGCGTGCAGCAGTTTCCAAGAGGCGGTGGCCTCTGCTCTGGGTAACTTCCGCGGCAGCACAGATTTCTGGACACCTAGGAGGCTAGCGTGGGCACCCTGTTCCGGCAGGAACCCTGAGTACCCCCAGGCCCTCCTGGGTCTGCTAAGCAACATCCGGGCCCGTAGCCCTTTAGAGCCCTTCTGTGTATGCCGAGCGTAGGAAAACGCACTGCACTCTCTTTGGGAGCAGTTTAATTTCCTCAGCACTCGCACACGTTTACGAACACCGTTGTGGCACCTCTCTCATGACGTCGAAGTCTTACGCATTGCCCTGGTCTGAGCTGAACTCCGAGTAACCCTCGGCTTCGCATTCCATCTAGGAGCTCCTGCCTGAAGTCACCGTGCCTCCCAGAGATAGTCGGCGTGCGTTCTTACTGCCATTTAAGTAAGTCCTGCTCTTCCTGTGACACTGCAGGCTTTGGAATAGCCACAGGCCCAGAGGAGCAGCTGCGGCGTTCCTTGGTTGAGGCAGTTCGCTTGATGCAGAACACCCTACTTCGAGAAGTTGATTCAGGGGAAGAAACACAGGGGAACCAGTGTGTCTTTAGATTTGTTAGAAACCACAGGGGTGTATGCTGAGTGTGCCCATGGAAACGGGGGCCTGCGGGAACTAGCCTTGCTTTCCCATTTTGAAGGCTGCATTCATGCTGCCTTGAAGCTACCTGACATTCCCTGCTCTTGACAGGCCTGTCAACCCTGTAAGAATGCTTCGCGGAAAAGTATGAGTCTGTTCTGTCTGAACCAGGTGCTTCCGTGGCCGCGGTTGGGGTCCGCCTGACAAGCTCTAGAGCTAAAGGGAATCTCAACGTGAAAACTTGCCTCCAGGTTAGGCCCCTAGTAGCCGTGCAGAAAGGGAGGCAGGCAGCTGTTTCCATCAGTTCTTAGTCGCTTATATGCTTTATGTGAAAGGAAGTACACTTTTGAGGACTCGTAGGCCTCTCGGGTATGCATCACTTTCCCTCCAAGGTCACTGACTACCTCCAGACCCCCGTGGGCCTGCTGAGCCACTTCGAGACCCGTTGGTTGATCCCTCGGAGGGCTCTGTGCCTGCCGAGGGATGGGCAGCACCCTGTACGTTCCTTGAGGAGAGCTACATTTCCAGAGTCCTCGAACAGCCTCAGGACAACATTTCTGGTGAGTCCGACTGTGTCATGGCCCTTGTGTGAGCTTCCGTGAGAAAACAGTGTGCTTTGAGTACTTGGAGGACCTCGTACCCGAAGTCACTCTGCCTGAGGAGAAAGTCAGCATCTCACCACGCGGTGTCGCTAACGGCACACCCAGCCTGAACAGATGCCTGGAAGTAAGGCCCTGATTTGCCGTGCAGAAGCGGAGGCGTGCAGCAGTTTCCAAGAGGCGGTGGCCTCTGCTCTGGGTAACTTCTGCGGCAGCACAGTTTTCTGGACACCTAGGAGGCTAGCGTGGGCACCCTGTTCCGGCAGGAACCCTGAGTACCCCCAGGCTCTCCTGGGTCTGCTAAGCAACATCCGGGCCCGTAGCCCTTTAGAGCCCTTCTGTGTATGCCGAGCGTAGGAAAACGCACTGCACTCTCTTTGGGAGCAGCTTAATTTCCTCAGCACTCGCACACGTTCACGAACACCGTTGTGGCACCTCCCTCATGGCGTCGAAGTCTTACGCATTGCCCTGGTCTGAGCTGAACTCCGAGTAACCCTCGGCTTCGCATTCCATCTAGGAGCTCCTGCCTGAAGTCACCGTGCCTCCCAGAGATAGTCGGCGTGCGTTCTTACTGCCATTTAAGTAAGCCCTGCTCTTCCTGTGACACTGCAGGCTTTGGAATAGCCACAGGCCCAGAGGAGCAGCTGCGGCGTTCCTTGGTTGAGGCAGTTCGCTTGATGCAGAACACCCTACTTCGAGAAGTTGATTCAGGGGAAGAAACACAGGGGAACCTGTGTGCTTTAGACTTGTTAGAAACCACAGGGGTGTATGCTGAGTGTGCCCATGGAAACGGGGGCCTGCGGGAACTAGCCTTGCTTTCCCATTTTGAAGGCTGCATTCATGCTGCCTTGAAGCTACCTGACATTCCCTGCTCTTGACAGGCCTGTCAACCCTGTAAGAATGCTTCGCGGAAAAGTATGAGTCTGTTCTGTCTGAACCGGGTGCTTCCGTGGCCGCGGTTGGGGTCCGCCTGACAAGCTCTAGAGCTAAAGGGAATCTCAACGTGAAAACTTGCCTTCAGGTTAGGCCCCTAGTAGCCGTGCAGAAAGGGAGGCAGGCAGCTGTTTCCATCAGTTCTTAGTCGCTTATATGCTTTATGTGAAAGGAAGTACACTTTTGAGGACTCGTAGGCCTCTCGGGTATGCATCACTTTCCCTCCAAGGTCACTGACTACCTCCAGACCCCCGTGGGCCTGCTGAGCCACTTCGAGACCCGTTGGTTGATCCCTCGGAGGCCCTCTGTGCCTGCCGAGTGATGGGCAACACCCTGTACGTTCCTTGAGGAGAGCTACATTTCCAGAGTCCTCGAACAGCCTCAGGACAACATTTCTGGTGAGTCCGACTTTGTCATGGCCCTTGTGTGAGCTTCCGGGAGAAAACAGTGTGCTTTGAATACTTCGAGGACCTCGTTCCCGAAGTCACTCTGCCTGAGGAGAAAGTCAGCATCTCACCATGCGGTGTCGCTAACGGCACACCCAGCCTGAACAGATGCCTGGAAGTAAGGCCCTGATTTGCCGTGCAGAAGCGGAGGCGTGCAGCAGTTTCCAAGAGGCGGTGGCCTCTGCTCTGGGTAACTTCTGCGGCAGCACAGTTTTCTGGACACCTAGGAGGCTAGCGTGGGCACCCTGTTCCGGCAGGAACCCTGAGTACCCCCAGGCCCTCCTGGGTCTGCTAAGCAACATCCGGGCCCGTAGCCCTTTAGAGCCCTTCTGTGTATGCCGAGCGTAGGAAAACGCACTGCACTCTCTTTGGGAGCAGCTTAATTTCCTCAGCACTCGCACACGTTCACGAACACCGTTGTGGCACCTCCCTCATGGCGTCGAAGTCTTACGCATTGCCCTGGTCTGAGCTGAACTCCGAGTAACCCTCGGCTTCGCATTCCATCTAGGAGCTCCTGCCTGAATTCACCGTGCCCCCCAGAGATAGTCGGCGTGCGTTCTTACTGCCATTTAAGTAAGTCCTGCTCTTCCTGTGACACTGCAGACTTTGGAATAGCCACAGGCCCAGAGGAGCAGCTGCGGCGTTCCTTGGTTGAGGCAGTTCGCTTGATGCAGAACACCCTACTTCGAGAAATTGATTCAGGGGTGGAAACACAGGGTAACCAGTGTGCCTTTAGATTTGTTAGAAACCACAGGGGTGTATGCTGAGTGTGCCCATGGAAACGGGGGCCTGCGGGAACTAGCCTTGCTTTCCCATTTTGAAGGCTGCATTCATGCTGCCTTGAAGCTACCTGACATTCCCTGCTCTTGACAGGCCTGTCTACCCTGTAAGAATGCTTCACGGAAAAGTATGAGTCTGTTCTGTCTGAACCAGGTGCTTCCGTGGCCGCGGTTGGGGTCCGCCTGACAAGCTCTAGAGCTAAAGGGAATCTCAACGTGAAAACTTGCCTCCAGGTTAGGCCCCTAGTAGCCGTGCAGAAAGAGAGGCAGGCAGCTGTTTCCATCAGTTCTTAGTCGCTTATATGCTTTATGTGAAAGGAAGTACACTTTTGAGGACTCGTAGGCCTCTCGGGTATGCATCACTTTCCCTCCAAGGTCACTGACTACCTCCAGACCCCCGTGGGCCTGCTGAGCCACTTCAAGACCCGTTGGTTGATCCCTCGGAGGCCCTCTGTGCCTGCCGAGGGATGGGCAGCACCCTGTACGTTCCTTGAGGAGAGCTACATTTCCAGAGTCCTCGAACAGCCTCAGGACAACATTTCTGGTGAGTCCGACTGTGTCATGGCCCTTGTGTGAGCTTCCGTGAGAAAACAGTGTGCTTTGAGTACTTGGACGACCTCGTACCCGAAGTCACTCTGCCTGAGGAGAAAGTCAGCATCTCACCATGCGGTGTCGCTAACGGCACACCCAGCGTGAACAGATGCCTGGAAGTAAGGCCCTGACCTGCCGTGCAGAAGCGGAGGCGTGCAGCAGTTTCCATGAGGCGGTGGCCTCTGCTCTGGGTAACTTCCACGGCAGCACAGTTTTCTGGACACCTAGGAGGCTAGCGTGGGCACCCTGTTCCGGCAGGAACCCTGAGTACCCCCAGGCCCTCCTGGGTCTGCTAAGCAACATCCGGGCCCGTAGCCCTTTAGAGCCCCTCTGTGTATGCCGAGCGTAGGGAAACGCACTGCACTCTCTTTGGGAGCAGCTTAATTTCCTCAGCACTCGCACACGTTCACGAACACCGTTGTGGCACCTCCCTCATGGCGTTGAAGTCTTACGCATTGCCCTGGTCTGAGCTGAACTCCGAGTAACCCTCGGCTTCGCATTCCATCTAGGAGCTCCTGCCTGAAGTCACCGTGCCTCCCAGAGATAGTCGGCGTGCGTTCTTACTGCCATTTAAGTAAGTCCTGCTCTTCCTGTGACACTGCAGGCTTTGGAATAGCCACAGGCCCAGAGGAGCAGCTGCGGCGTTCCTTGGTTGAGGCAGTTCGCTTGATGCAGAACACCCTACTTCGAGAAGTTGATTCAGGGGAAGAAACACAGGGGAACCTGTGTGCTTTAGACTTGTTAGAAACCACAGGGGTGTATGCTGAGTGTGCCCATGGAAACGGGGGCCTGCGGGAACTAGCCTTGCTTTCCCATTTTGAAGGCTGCATTCATGCTGCCTTGAAGCTACCTGACATTCCCTGCTCTTGACAGGCCTGTCAACCCTGTAAGAATGCTTCGCGGAAAAGTATGAGTCTGTTCTGTCTGAACCAGGTGCTTCCGTGGCCGCGGTTGGGGTCCGCCTGACAAGCTCTAGAGCTAAAGGGAATCTCAACGTGAAAACTTGCCTCCAGGTTAGGCCCCTAGTAGCCGTGCAGAAAGGGAGGCAGGCAGCTGTTTCCATCAGTTCTTAGTCGCTTATATGCTTTATGTGAAAGGAAGTACACTTTTGAGGACTCGTAGGCCTCTCGGGTATGCATCACTTTCCCTCCAAGGTCAATGACTACCTCCAGACCCCCGTGGGCCTGCTGAGCCACTTCGAGACCCGTTGGTTGATCCCTCGGAGGGCTCTGTGCTTGCCGAGGGATGGGCAACACCCTGTACGTTCCTTGAGGAGAGCTACATTTCCAGAGTCCTCGAACAGCCTCAGGACAACATTTCTGGTGAGTCCGACTGTGTCATGGCCCTTGTGTGAGCTTCCGTGAGAAAACAGTGTGCTTTGAGTACTTGGAGGACCTCGTACCCGAAGTCACTCTGCCTGAGGAGAAAGTCAGCATCTCACCACGCGGTGTCGCTAACGGCATACCCAGCCTGAACAGATGCCTGGAAGTAAGGCCCAGAACTGCCGTGCAGAAGCGGAGGCGTGCAGCAGTTTCCAAGAGGCGGTGGCATCTGCTCTGGGTAACTTCCGCGGCAGCACAGATTTCTGGACACCTAGGAGGCTAGCGTGGGCACCCTGTTCCGGCAGGAACCCTGAGTACCCCCAGGCCCTCCTGGGTCTGCTAAGCAACATCCGGGCCCGTAGCCCTTTAGAGCCCTTCTGTGTATGCCGAGCGTAGGAAAACGCACTGCACTCTCTTTGGGAGCAGTTTAATTTCCTCAGCACTCGCACACGTTTACGAACACCGTTGTGGCACCTCCCTCATGACGTCGAAGTCTTACGCATTGCCCTGGTCTGAGCTGAACTCCGAGTAACCCTCGGCTTCGCATTCCATCTAGGAGCTCCTGCCTGAAGTCACCGTGCCTCCCAGAGATAGTCGGCGTGCGTTCTTACTGCCATTTAAGTAAGTCCTGCTCTTCCTGTGACACTGCAGGCTTTGGAATAGCCACAGGCCCAGAGGAGCAGCTGTGGCGTTCCTTGGTTGAGGCAGTTCGCTTGATGCAGAACACCCTACTTCGAGAAGTTGATTCAGGGGAAGAAACACAGGGGAACCTGTGTGCTTTAGACTTGTTAGAAACCACAGGGGTGTATGCTGAGTGTGCCCATGGAAACGGGGGCCTGCGGGAACTACCCTTGATTTCCCATTTTGAAGGCTGCATTCATGCTGCCTTGAAGCTACCTGACATTCCCTGCTCTTGACAGGCCTGTCAACCCTGTAAGAATGCTTCGCGGAAAAGTATGAGTCTGTTCTGTCTGAACCAGGTGCTTCCGTGGCCGCGGTTGGGGTCCGCCTGACAAGCTCTAGAGCTAAAGGGAATCTCAACGTGAAAACTTGCCTCCAGGTTAGGCCCCTAGTAGCCGTGCAGAAAGGGAGGCAGGCAGCTGTTTCCATCAGTTCTTAGTCGCTTATATGCTTTATGTGAAAGGAAGTACACTTTTGAGGACTCGTAGGCCTCTCGGGTATGCATCACTTTCCCTCCAAGGTCACTGACTACCTCCAGACACCCGTGGGCCTGCTGAGCCACTTCGAGACCCGTTGGTTGATCCCTCGGAGGCCCTCTGTGCCTGCCGAGGGATGGGCAGCACCCTGTACGTTCCTTGAGGAGAGCTACATTTCCAGAGTCCTCGAACAGCCTCAGGACAACATTTCTGGTGAGTCTGACTGTGTCATGGCTCTTGTGTGAGCTTCCGTGAGAAAACAGTGTGCTTTGAGTACTTGGAGGACCTCGTACCCGAAGTCACTCTGCCTGAGGAGAAAGTCAGCATCTCACCACGCGGTGTCGCTAACGGCACACCCAGCCTGAACAGATGCCTGGAAGTAAGGCCCAGACCTGCCGTGCAGAAGCGGAGGCGTGCAGCAGTTTCCATGAGGCGGTGGCCTCTGCTCTGGGTAACTTCCACGGCAGCACAGTTTTCTGGACACCTAGGAGGCTAGCGTGGGCACCCTGTTCCGGCAGGAACCCTGAGTACCCCCAGGCCCTCCTGGGTCTGCTAAGCAACATCCGGGCCCGTAGCCCTTTAGAGCCCCTCTGTGTATGCCGAGCGTAGGGAAACAACTGCACTCTCTTTGGGAGCAGCTTAATTTCCTCAGCACTCGCACACGATCACGAACACCGTTGTGGCACCTCCCTCATGGCGTCGAAGTCTTACGCATTGCCCTGGTCTGAGCTGAACTCCGAGTAACCCTCGGCTTCGCATTCCATCTAGGAGCTCCTGCCTGAAGTCACCGTGCCTCCCAGAGATAGTCGGCGTGCGTTCTTACTGCCATTTAAGTAAGTCCTGCTCTTCCTGTGACACTGCAGGCTTTGGAATAGCCACAGGCCCAGAGGAGCAGCTGCGGCGTTCCTTGGTTGAGGCAGTTCGCTTGATGCAGAACACCCTACTTCGAGAAGTTGATTCAGGGGAAGAAACACAGGGGAACCTGTGTGCTTTAGACTTGTTAGAAACCACAGGGGTGTATGCTGAGTGTGCCCATGGAAACGGGGGCCTGCGGGAACTAGCCTTGCTTTCCCATTTTGAAGGCTGCATTCATGCTGCCTGGAAGCTACCTGACATTCCCTGCTCTTGACAGGCCTGTCAACCCTGTAAGAATGCTTCGCGGAAAAGTATGAGTCTGTTCTGTCTGAACCAGGTGCTTCCGTGGCCGCGGTTGGGGTCCGCCTGACAAGCTCTAGAGCTAAAGGGAATCTCAACGTGAAAACTTGCCTCCAGGTTAGGCCCCTAGTAGCCGTGCAGAAAGGGAGGCAGGCAGCTGTTTCCATCAGTTCTTAGTCGCTTATATGCTTTATGTGAAAGGAAGTACACTTTTGAGGACTCGTAGGCCTCTCGGGTATGCATCACTTTCCCTCCAAGGTCACTGACTACCTCCAGACCCCCGTGGGCCTGCTGAGCCACTTCGAGACCCGTTGGTTGATCCCTCGGAGGGCTCTGTGCTTGCCGAGGGATGGGCAACACCCTGTACGTTCCTTGAGGAGAGCTACATTTCCAGAGTCCTCGAACAGCCTCAGGACAACATTTCTGGTGAGTCCGACTGTGTCATGGCCCTTGTGTGAGCTTCCGTGAGAAAACAGTGTGCTTTGAGTACTTGGAGGACCTCGTACCCGAAGTCACTCTGCCTGAGGAGAAAGTCAGCATCTCACCACGCGGTGTCGCTAACGGCATACCCAGCCTGAACAGATGCCTGGAAGTAAGGCCCAGAACTGCCGTGCAGAAGCGGAGGCGTGCAGCAGTTTCCAAGAGGCGGTGGCCTCTGCTCTGGGTAACTTCCGCGGCAGCACAGATTTCTGGACACCTAGGAGGCTAGCGTGGGCACCCTGTTCCGGCAGGAACCCTGAGTACCCCCAGGCCCTCCTGGGTCTGCTAAGCAACATCCGGGCCCGTAGCCCTTTAGAGCCCTTCTGTGTATGCCGAGCGTAGGAAAACGCACTGCACTCTCTTTGGGAGCAGTTTAATTTCCTCAGCACTCGCACACGTTTACGAACACCGTTGTGGCACCTCTCTCATGACGTCGAAGTCTTACGCATTGCCCTGGTCTGAGCTGAACTCCGAGTAACCCTCGGCTTCGCATTCCATCTAGGAGCTCCTGCCTGAAGTCACCGTGCCTCCCAGAGATAGTCGGCGTGCGTTCTTACTGCCATTTAAGTAAGTCCTGCTCTTCCTGTGACACTGCAGGCTTTGGAATAGCCACAGGCCCAGAGGAGCAGCTGCGGCGTTCCTTGGTTGAGGCAGTTCGCTTGATGCAGAACACCCTACTTCGAGAAGTTGATTCAGGGGAAGAAACACAGGGGAACCAGTGTGTCTTTAGATTTGTTAGAAACCACAGGGGTGTATGCTGAGTGTGCCCATGGAAACGGGGGCCTGCGGGAACTAGCCTTGCTTTCCCATTTTGAAGGCTGCATTCATGCTGCCTTGAAGCTACCTGACATTCCCTGCTCTTGACAGGCCTGTCAACCCTGTAAGAATGCTTCGCGGAAAAGTATGAGTCTGTTCTGTCTGAACCAGGTGCTTCCGTGGCCGCGGTTGGGGTCCGCCTGACAAGCTCTAGAGCTAAAGGGAATCTCAACGTGAAAACTTGCCTCCAGGTTAGGCCCCTAGTAGCCGTGCAGAAAGGGAGGCAGGCAGCTGTTTCCATCAGTTCTTAGTCGCTTATATGCTTTATGTGAAAGGAAGTACACTTTTGAGGACTCGTAGGCCTCTCGGGTATGCATCACTTTCCCTCCAAGGTCACTGACTACCTCCAGACCCCCGTGGGCCTGCTGAGCCACTTCGAGACCCGTTGGTTGATCCCTCGGAGGGCTCTGTGCCTGCCGAGGGATGGGCAGCACCCTGTACGTTCCTTGAGGAGAGCTACATTTCCAGAGTCCTCGAACAGCCTCAGGACAACATTTCTGGTGAGTCCGACTGTGTCATGGCCCTTGTGTGAGCTTCCGTGAGAAAACAGTGTGCTTTGAGTACTTGGAGGACCTCGTACCCGAAGTCACTCTGCCTGAGGAGAAAGTCAGCATCTCACCACGCGGTGTCGCTAACGGCACACCCAGCCTGAACAGATGCCTGGAAGTAAGGCCCTGATTTGCCGTGCAGAAGCGGAGGCGTGCAGCAGTTTCCAAGAGGCGGTGGCCTCTGCTCTGGGTAACTTCTGCGGCAGCACAGTTTTCTGGACACCTAGGAGGCTAGCGTGGGCACCCTGTTCCGGCAGGAACCCTGAGTACCCCCAGGCTCTCCTGGGTCTGCTAAGCAACATCCGGGCCCGTAGCCCTTTAGAGCCCTTCTGTGTATGCCGAGCGTAGGAAAACGCACTGCACTCTCTTTGGGAGCAGCTTAATTTCCTCAGCACTCGCACACGTTCACGAACACCGTTGTGGCACCTCCCTCATGGCGTCGAAGTCTTACGCATTGCCCTGGTCTGAGCTGAACTCCGAGTAACCCTCGGCTTCGCATTCCATCTAGGAGCTCCTGCCTGAAGTCACCGTGCCTCCCAGAGATAGTCGGCGTGCGTTCTTACTGCCATTTAAGTAAGCCCTGCTCTTCCTGTGACACTGCAGGCTTTGGAATAGCCACAGGCCCAGAGGAGCAGCTGCGGCGTTCCTTGGTTGAGGCAGTTCGCTTGATGCAGAACACCCTACTTCGAGAAGTTGATTCAGGGGAAGAAACACAGGGGAACCTGTGTGCTTTAGACTTGTTAGAAACCACAGGGGTGTATGCTGAGTGTGCCCATGGAAACGGGGGCCTGCGGGAACTAGCCTTGCTTTCCCATTTTGAAGGCTGCATTCATGCTGCCTTGAAGCTACCTGACATTCCCTGCTCTAGACAGGCCTGTCAACCCTGTAAGAATGCTTCGCGGAAAAGTATGAGTCTGTTCTGTCTGAACCGGGTGCTTCCGTGGCCGCGGTTTGGGTCCGCCTGACAAGCTCTAGAGCTAAAGGGAATCTCAACGTGAAAACTTGCCTTCAGGTTAGGCCCCTAGTAGCCGTGCAGAAAGGGAGGCAGGCAGCTGTTTCCATCAGTTCTTAGTCGCTTATATGCTTTATGTGAAAGGAAGTACACTTTTGAGGACTCGTAGGCCTCTCGGGTATGCATCACTTTCCCTCCAAGGTCACTGACTACCTCCAGACCCCCGTGGGCCTGCTGAGCCACTTCGAGACCCGTTGGTTGATCCCTCGGAGGCCCTCTGTGCCTGCCGAGTGATGGGCAACACCCTGTACGTTCCTTGAGGAGAGCTACATTTCCAGAGTCCTCGAACAGCCTCAGGACAACATTTCTGGTGAGTCCGACTTTGTCATGGCCCTTGTGTGAGCTTCCGGGAGAAAACAGTGTGCTTTGAATACTTCGAGGACCTCGTTCCCGAAGTCACTCTGCCTGAGGAGAAAGTCAGCATCTCACCATGCGGTGTCGCTAACGGCACACCCAGCCTGAACAGATGCCTGGAAGTAAGGCCCTGATTTGCCGTGCAGAAGCGGAGGCGTGCAGCAGTTTCCATGAGGCGGTGGCCTCTGCTCTGGGTAACTTCTGCGGCAGCACAGTTTTCTGGACACCTAGGAGGCTAGCGTGGGCACCCTGTTCCGGCAGGAACCCTGAGTACCCCCAGGCCCTCCTGGGTCTGCTAAGCAACATCCGGGCCCGTAGCCCTTTAGAGCCCTTCTGTGTATGCCGAGCGTAGGAAAACGCACTGCACTCTCTTTGGGAGCAGCTTAATTTCCTCAGCACTCGCACACGTTCACGAACACCGTTGTGGCACCTCCCTCATGGCGTCGAAGTCTTACGCATTGCCCTGGTCTGAGCTGAACTCCGAGTAACCCTCGGCTTCGCATTCCATCTAGGAGCTCCTGCCTGAATTCACCGTGCCCCCCAGAGATAGTCGGCGTGCGTTCTTACTGCCATTTAAGTAAGTCCTGCTCTTCCTGTGACACTGCAGACTTTGGAATAGCCACAGGCCCAGAGGAGCAGCTGCGGCGTTCCTTGGTTGAGGCAGTTCGCTTGATGCAGAACACCCTACTTCGAGAAATTGATTCAGGGGTGGAAACACAGGGTAACCAGTGTGCCTTTAGATTTGTTAGAAACCACAGGGGTGTATGCTGAGTGTGCCCATGGAAACGGGGGCCTGCGGGAACTAGCCTTGCTTTCCCATTTTGAAGGCTGCATTCATGCTGCCTTGAAGCTACCTGACATTCCCTGCTCTTGACAGGCCTGTCTACCCTGTAAGAATGCTTCACGGAAAAGTATGAGTCTGTTCTGTCTGAACCAGGTGCTTCCGTGGCCGCGGTTGGGGTCCGCCTGACAAGCTCTAGAGCTAAAGGGAATCTCAACGTGAAAACTTGCCTCCAGGTTAGGCCCCTAGTAGCCGTGCAGAAAGAGAGGCAGGCAGCTGTTTCCATCAGTTCTTAGTCGCTTATATGCTTTATGTGAAAGGAAGTACACTTTTGAGGACTCGTAGGCCTCTCGGGTATGCATCACTTTCCCTCCAAGGTCACTGACTACCTCCAGACCCCCGTGGGCCTGCTGAGCCACTTCAAGACCCGTTGGTTGATCCCTCGGAGGCCCTCTGTGCCTGCCGAGGGATGGGCAGCACCCTGTACGTTCCTTGAGGAGAGCTACATTTCCAGAGTCCTCGAACAGCCTGAGGACAACATTTCTGGTGAGTCCGACTGTGTCATGGCCCTTGTGTGAGCTTCCGTGAGAAAACAGTGTGCTTTGAGTACTTGGACGACCTCGTACCCGAAGTCACTCTGCCTGAGGAGAAAGTCAGCATCTCACCATGCGGTGTCGCTAACGGCACACCCAGCGTGAACAGATGCCTGGAAGTAAGGCCCTGACCTGCCGTGCAGAAGCGGAGGCGTGCAGCAGTTTCCATGAGGCGGTGGCCTCTGCTCTGGGTAACTTCCACGGCAGCACAGTTTTCTGGACACCTAGGAGGCTAGCGTGGGCACCCTGTTCCGGCAGGAACCCTGAGTACCCCCAGGCCCTCCTGGGTCTGCTAAGCAACATCCGGGCCCGTAGCCCTTTAGAGCCCCTCTGTGTATGCCGAGCGTAGGGAAACGCACTGCACTCTCTTTGGGAGCAGCTTAATTTCCTCAGCACTCGCACACGTTCACGAACACCGTTGTGGCACCTCCCTCATGGCGTTGAAGTCTTACGCATTGCCCTGGTCTGAGCTGAACTCCGAGTAACCCTCGGCTTCGCATTCCATCTAGGAGCTCCTGCCTGAAGTCACCGTGCCTCCCAGAGATAGTCGGCGTGCGTTCTTACTGCCATTTAAGTAAGTCCTGCTCTTCCTGTGACACTGCAGGCTTTGGAATAGCCACAGGCCCAGAGGAGCAGCTGCGGCGTTCCTTGGTTGAGGCAGTTCGCTTGATGCAGAACACCCTACTTCGAGAAGTTGATTCAGGGGAAGAAACACAGGGGAACCTGTGTGCTTTAGACTTGTTAGAAACCACAGGGGTGTATGCTGAGTGTGCCCATGGAAACGGGGGCCTGCGGGAACTAGCCTTGCTTTCCCATTTTGAAGGCTGCATTCATGCTGCCTGGAAGCTACCTGACATTCCCTGCTCTTGACAGGCCTGTCAACCCTGTAAGAATGCTTCGCGGAAAAGTATGAGTCTGTTCTGTCTGAACCAGGTGCTTCCGTGGCCGCGGTTGGGGTCCGCCTGACAAGCTCTAGAGCTAAAGGGAATCTCAACGTGAAAACTTGCCTCCAGGTTAGGCCCCTAGTAGCCGTGCAGAAAGGGAGGCAGGCAGCTGTTTCCATCAGTTCTTAGTCGCTTATATGCTTTATGTGAAAGGAAGTACACTTTTGAGGACTCGTAGGCCTCTCGGGTATGCATCACTTTCCCTCCAAGGTCACTGACTACCTCCAGACCCCCGTGGGCCTGCTGAGCCACTTCGAGACCCGTTGGTTGATCCCTCGGAGGGCTCTGTGCTTGCCGAGGGATGGGCAACACCCTGTACGTTCCTTGAGGAGAGCTACATTTCCAGAGTCCTCGAACAGCCTCAGGACAACATTTCTGGTGAGTCCGACTGTGTCATGGCCCTTGTGTGAGCTTCCGTGAGAAAACAGTGTGCTTTGAGTACTTGGAGGACCTCGTACCCGAAGTCACTCTGCCTGAGGAGAAAGTCAGCATCTCACCACGCGGTGTCGCTAACGGCATACCCAGCCTGAACAGATGCCTGGAAGTAAGGCCCAGAACTGCCGTGCAGAAGCGGAGGCGTGCAGCAGTTTCCAAGAGGCGGTGGCCTCTGCTCTGGGTAACTTCCGCGGCAGCACAGATTTCTGGACACCTAGGAGGCTAGCGTGGGCACCCTGTTCCGGCAGGAACCCTGAGTACCCCCAGGCCCTCCTGGGTCTGCTAAGCAACATCCGGGCCCGTAGCCCTTTAGAGCCCTTCTGTGTATGCCGAGCGTAGGAAAACGCACTGCACTCTCTTTGGGAGCAGTTTAATTTCCTCAGCACTCGCACACGTTTACGAACACCGTTGTGGCACCTCTCTCATGACGTCGAAGTCTTACGCATTGCCCTGGTCTGAGCTGAACTCCGAGTAACCCTCGGCTTCGCATTCCATCTAGGAGCTCCTGCCTGAAGTCACCGTGCCTCCCAGAGATAGTCGGCGTGCGTTCTTACTGCCATTTAAGTAAGTCCTGCTCTTCCTGTGACACTGCAGGCTTTGGAATAGCCACAGGCCCAGAGGAGCAGCTGCGGCGTTCCTTGGTTGAGGCAGTTCGCTTGATGCAGAACACCCTACTTCGAGAAGTTGATTCAGGGGAAGAAACACAGGGGAACCTGTGTGCTTTAGACTTGTTAGAAACCACAGGGGTGTATGCTGAGTGTGCCCATGGAAACGGGGGCCTGCGGGAACTAGCCTTGCTTTCCCATTTTGAAGGCTGCATTCATGCTGCCTGGAAGCTACCTGACATTCCCTGCTCTTGACAGGCCTGTCAACCCTGTAAGAATGCTTCGCGGAAAAGTATGAGTCTGTTCTGTCTGAACCAGGTGCTTCCGTGGCCGCGGTTGGGGTCCGCCTGACAAGCTCTAGAGCTAAAGGGAATCTCAACGTGAAAACTTGCCTCCAGGTTAGGCCCCTAGTAGCCGTGCAGAAAGAGAGGCAGGCAGCTGTTTCCATCAGTTCTTAGTCGCTTATATGCTTTATGTGAAAGGAAGTACACTTTTGAGGACTCGTAGGCCTCTCGGGTATGCATCACTTTCCCTCCAAGGTCACTGACTACCTCCAGACCCCCGTGGGCCTGCTGAGCCACTTCAAGACCCGTTGGTTGATCCCTCGGAGGCCCTCTGTGCCTGCCGAGGGATGGGCAGCACCCTGTACGTTCCTTGAGGAGAGCTACATTTCCAGAGTCCTCGAACAGCCTCAGGACAACATTTCTGGTGAGTCCGACTGTGTCATGGCCCTTGTGTGAGCTTCCGTGAGAAAACAGTGTGCTTTGAGTACTTGGACGACCTCGTACCCGAAGTCACTCTGCCTGAGGAGAAAGTCAGCATCTCACCATGCGGTGTCGCTAACGGCACACCCAGCGTGAACAGATGCCTGGAAGTAAGGCCCTGACCTGCCGTGCAGAAGCGGAGGCGTGCAGCAGTTTCCATGAGGCGGTGGCCTCTGCTCTGGGTAACTTCCACGGCAGCACAGTTTTCTGGACACCTAGGAGGCTAGCGTGGGCACCCTGTTCCGGCAGGAACCCTGAGTACCCCCAGGCCCTCCTGGGTCTGCTAAGCAACATCCGGGCCCGTAGCCCTTTAGAGCCCCTCTGTGTATGCCGAGCGTAGGGAAACGCACTGCACTCTCTTTGGGAGCAGCTTAATTTCCTCAGCACTCGCACACGTTCACGAACACCGTTGTGGCACCTCCCTCATGGCGTTGAAGTCTTACGCATTGCCCTGGTCTGAGCTGAACTCCGAGTAACCCTCGGCTTCGCATTCCATCTAGGAGCTCCTGCCTGAAGTCACCGTGCCTCCCAGAGATAGTCGGCGTGCGTTCTTACTGCCATTTAAGTAAGTCCTGCTCTTCCTGTGACACTGCAGGCTTTGGAATAGCCACAGGCCCAGAGGAGCAGCTGCGGCGTTCCTTGGTTGAGGCAGTTCGCTTGATGCAGAACACCCTACTTCGAGAAGTTGATTCAGGGGAAGAAACACAGGGGAACCTGTGTGCTTTAGACTTGTTAGAAACCACAGGGGTGTATGCTGAGTGTGCCCATGGAAACGGGGGCCTGCGGGAACTACCGTTGATTTCCCATTTTGAAGGCTGCATTCATGCTGCCTTGAAGCTACCTGACATTCCCTGCTCTTGACAGGCCTGTCAACCCTGTAAGAATGCTTCGCGGAAAAGTATGAGTCTGTTCTGTCTGAACCAGGTGCTTCCGTGGCCGCGGTTGGGGTCCGCCTGACAAGCTCTAGAGCTAAAGGGAATCTCAACGTGAAAACTTGCCTTCAGGTTAGGCCCCTAGTAGCCGTGCAGAAAGGGAGGCAGGCAGCTGTTTCCATCAGTTCTTAGTCGCTTATATGCTTTATGTGAAAGGAAGTACACTTTTGAGGACTCGTAGGCCTCTCGGGTATGCATCACTTTCCCTCCAAGGTCAATGACTACCTCCAGACCCCCATGGGCCTGCTGAGCCACTTCGAGACCCGTTGGTTGATCCCTCGAAGGGCTCTGTGCCTGCCGAGGGATGGGCAGCACCCTGTACGTTCCTTGAGGAGAGCTACATTTCCAGAGTCCTCGAACAGCCTCAGGACAACATTTCTGGTGAGTCCGACTGTGTCATGGCCCTTGTGTGAGCTTCCGTGAGAAAACAGTGTGCTTTGAGTACTTGGAGGACCTCGTACCCGAAGTCACTCTGCCTGAGGAGAAAGTCAGCATCTCACCACGCGGTGTCGCTAACGGCACACCCAGCGTGAACAGATGCCTGGAAGTAAGGCCCTGATTTGCCGTGCAGAAGCGGAGGCGTGCAGCAGTTTCCAAGAGGCGGTGGCCTCTGCTCTGGGTAACTTCTGCGGCAGCACAGTTTTCTGGACACCTAGGAGGCTAGCGTGGGCACCCTGTTCCGGCAGGAACCCTGAGTACCCCCAGGCCCTCCTGGGTCTGCTAAGCAACATCCGGGCCCGTAGCCCTTTAGAGCCCTTCTGTGTATGCCGAGCGTAGGAAAACGCACTGCACTCTCTTTGGGAGCAGCTTAATTTCCTCAGCACTCGCACACGTTCACGAACACCGTTGTGGCACCTCCCTCATGGCGTCGAAGTCTTACGCATTGCCCTGGTCTGAGCTGAACTCCGAGTAACCCTCGGCTTCGCATTCCATCTAGGAGCTCCTGCCTGAAGTCACCGTGCCTCCCAGAGATAGTCGGCGTGCGTTCTTACTGCCATTTAAGTAAGTCCTGCTCTTCCTGTGACACTGCAGGCTTTGGAATAGCCACAGGCCCAGAGGAGCAGCTGCGGCGTTCCTTGGTTGAGGCAGTTCGCTTGATGCAGAACACCCTACTTCGAGAAGTTGATTCAGGGGAAGAAACACAGGGGAACCTGTGTGCTTTAGACTTGTTAGAAACCACAGGGGTGTATGCTGAGTGTGCCCATGGAAACGGGGGCCTGCGGGAACTAGCCTTGCTTTCCCATTTTGAAGGCTGCATTCATGCTGCCTTGAAGCTACCTGACATTCCCTGCTCTTGACAGGCCTGTCAACCCTGTAAGAATGCTTCGCGGAAAAGTATGAGTCTGTTCTGTCTGAACCAGGTGCTTCCGTGGCCGCGGTTGGGGTCCGCCTGACAAGCTCTAGAGCTAAAGGGAATCTCAACGTGAAAACTTGCCTCCAGGTTAGGCCCCTAGTAGCCGTGCAGAAAGGGAGGCAGGCAGCCGTTTCCATCAGTTCTTAGTCGCTTATATGCTTTATGTGAAAGGAAGTACACTTTTGAGGACTCGTAGGCCTCTCGGGTATGCATCACTTTCCCTCCAAGGTCACTGACTACCTCCAGACCCCCGTGGGCCTGCTGAGCCACTTCAAGACCCGTTGGTTGATCCCTCGGAGGCCCTCTGTGCCTGCCGAGGGATGGGCAGCACCCTGTACGTTCCTTGAGGAGAGCTACATTTCCAGAGTCCTCGAACAGCCTCAGGACAACATTTCTGGTGAGTCCGACTGTGTCATGGCCCTTGTGTGAGCTTCCGTGAGAAAACAGTGTGCTTTGAGTACTTGGAGGACCTCGTACCCGAAGTCACTCTGCCTGAGGAGAAAGTCAGCATCTCACCACGCGGTGTCGCTAACGGCACACCCAGCGTGAACAGATGCCTGGAAGTAAGGCCCTGATTTGCCGTGCAGAAGCGGAGGCGTGCAGCAGTTTCCAAGAGGCGGTGGCCTCTGCTCTGGGTAACTTCTGCGGCAGCACAGTTTTCTGGACACCTAGGAGGCTAGCGTGGGCACCCTGTTCCGGCAGGAACCCTGAGTACCCCCAGGCCCTCCCGGGTCTGCTAAGCAACATCCGGGCCCGTAGCCCTTTAGAGCCCTTCTGTGTATGCCGAGCGTAGGAAAACGCACTGCACTCTCTTTGGGAGCAGCTTAATTTCCTCAGCACTCGCACACGTTCACGAACACCGTTGTGGCACCTCCCTCATGGCGTCGAAGTCTTACGCATTGCCCTGGTCTGAGCTGAACTCCGAGTAACCCTCGGCTTCGCATTCCATCTAGGAGCTCCTGCCTGAATTCACCGTGCCCCCCAGAGATAGTCGGCGTGCGTTCTTACTGCCATTTAAGTAAGTCCTGCTCTTCCTGTGACACTGCAGACTTTGGAATAGCCACAGGCCCAGAGGAGCAGCTGCGGCGTTCCTTGGTTGAGGCAGTTCGCTTGATGCAGAACACCCTACTTCGCGAAATTGATTCAGGGGTGGAAACACAGGGTCACCAGTGTGCCTTTAGATTTGTTAGAAACCACAGGGGTGTATGCTGAGTGTGCCCATGGAAACGGGGGCCTGCGGGAACTAGCCTTGCTTTCCCATTTTGAAGGCTGCATTCATGCTGCCTTGAAGCTACCTGACATTCCCTGCTCTTGACAGGCCTGTCAACCCTGTAAGAATGCTTCGCGGAAAAGTATGAGTCTGTTCTGTCTGAACCAGGTGCTTCCGTGGCCGCGGTTGGGGTCCGCCTGACAAGCTCTAGAGCTAAAGGGAATCTCAACGTGAAAACTTGCCTCCAGGTTAGGCCCCTAGTAGCCGTGCAGAAAGGGAGGCAGGCAGCTGTTTCCATCAGTTCTTAGTCGCTTATATGCTTTATGTGAAAGGAAGTACACTTTTGAGGACTCGTAGGCCTCTCGGGTATGCATCACTTTCCCTCCAAGGTCACTGACTACCTCCAGACCCCCGTGGGCCTGCTGAGCCACTTCGAGACCCGTTGGTTGATCCCTCGGAGGGCTCTGTGCCTGCCGAGGGATGGGCAGCACCCTGTACGTTCCTTGAGGAGAGCTACATTTCCAGAGTCCTCGAACAGCCTCAGGACAACATTTCTGGTGAGTCCGACTGTGTCATGGCCCTTGTGTGAGCTTCCGTGAGAAAATAGTGTGCTTTGAGTACTTGGAGGACCTCGTACCCGAAGTCACTCTGCCTGAGGAGAAAGTCAGCATCTCACCACGCGGTGTCGCTAACGGCACACCCAGCGTGAACAGATGCCTGGAAGTAAGGCCCTGATTTGCCGTGCAGAAGCGGAGGCGTGCAGCAGTTTCCAAGAGGCGGTGGCCTCTGCTCTGGGTAACTTCCGCGGCAGCACAGTTTTCTGGACACCTAGGAGGCTAGCGTGGGCACCCTGTTCCGGCAGGAACCCTGAGTACCCCCAGGCCCTCCTGGGTCTGCTAAGCAACATCCGGGCCCGTAGCCCTTTAGAGCCCCTCTGTGTATGCCGAGCGTAGGGAAACGCACTGCACTCTCTTTGGGAGCAGCTTAATTTCCTCAGCACTCGCACACGATCACGAACACCGTTGTGGCACCTCCCTCATGGCGTCGAAGTCTTACACATTGCCCTGGTCTGAGCTGAACTCCGAGTAACCCTCGGCTTCGCATTCCATCTAGGAGCTCCTGCCTGAATTCACCGTGCCCCCCAGAGATAGTCGGCGTGCGTTCTTACTGCCATTTAAGTAAGTCCTGCTCTTCCTGTGACACTGCAGACTTTGGAATAGCCACAGGCCCAGAGGAGCAGCTGCGGCGTTCCTTGGTTGAGGCAGTTCGCTTGATGCAGAACACCCTACTTCGCGAAATTGATTCAGGGGTGGAAACACAGGGTAACCAGTGTGCCTTTAGATTTGTTAGAAACCACAGGGGTGTATGCTGAGTGTGCCCATGGAAACGGGGGCCTGCGGGAACTAGCCTTGCTTTCCCATTTTGAAGGCTGCATTCATGCTGCCTTGAAGCTACCTGACATTCCCTGCTCTTGACAGGCCTGTCAACCCTGTAAGAATGCTTCACGGAAAAGTATGAGTCTGTTCTGTCTGAACCAGGTGCTTCCGTGGCCGCGGTTGGGGTCCGCCTGACAAGCTCTAGAGCTAAAGGGAATCTCAACGTGAAAACTTGCCTCCAGGTTAGGCCCCTAGTAGCCGTGCAGAAAGGGAGGCAGGCAGCTGTTTCCATCAGTTCTTAGTCGCTTATATGCTTTATGTGAAAGGAAGTACACTTTTGAGGACTCGTAGGCCTCTCGGGTATGCATCACTTTCCCTCCAAGGTCACTGACTACCTCCAGACCCCCGTGGGCCTGCTGAGCCACTTCGAGACCCGTTGGTTGATCCCTCGGAGGGCTCTGTGCCTGCCGAGGGATGGGCAGCACCCTGTACGTTCCTTGAGGAGAGCTACATTTCCAGAGTCCTCGAACAGCCTCAGGACAACATTTCTGGTGAGTCCGACTGTGTCATGGCCCTTGTGTGAGCTTCCGTGAGAAAACAGTGTGCTTTGAGTACTTGGAGGACCTCGTACCCGAAGTCACTCTGCCTGAGGAGAAAGTCAGCATCTCACCACGCGGTGTCGCTAACGGCACACCCAGCGTGAACAGATGCCTGGAAGTAAGGCCCAGACCTGCCGTGCAGAAGCGGAGGCGTGCAGCAGTTTCCATGAGGCGGTGGCCTCTGCTCTGGGTAACTTCCACGGCAGCACAGTTTTCTGGACACCTAGGAGGCTAGCGTGGGCACCCTGTTCCGGCAGGAACCCTGAGTACCCCCAGGCCCTCCTGGGTCTGCTAAGCAACATCCGGGCCCGTAGCCCTTTAGAGCCCCTCTGTGTATGCCGAGCGTAGGGAAACGCACTGCACTCTCTTTGGGAGCAGCTTAATTTCCTCAGCACTCGCACACGATCACGAACACCGTTGTGGCACCTCCCTCATGGCGTCGAAGTCTTACGCATTGCCCTGGTCTGAGCTGAACTCCGAGTAACCCTCGGCTTCGCATTCCATCTAGGAGCTCCTGCCTGAAGTCACCGTGCCTCCCAGAGATAGTCGGCGTGCGTTCTTACTGCCATTTAAGTAAGTCCTGCTCTTCCTGTGACACTGCAGGCTTTGGAATAGCCACAGGCCCAGAGGAGCAGCTGCGGCGTTCCTTGGTTGAGGCAGTTCGCTTGATGCAGAACACCCTACTTCGAGAAGTTGATTCAGGGGAAGAAACACAGGGGAACCTGTGTGCTTTAGACTTGTTAGAAACCACAGGGGTGTATGCTGAGTGTGCCCATGGAAACGGGGGCCTGCGGGAACTAGCCTTGCTTTCCCATTTTGAAGGCTGCATTCATGCTGCCTTGAAGCTACCTGACATTCCCTGCTCTTGACAGGCCTGTCAACCCTGTAAGAATGCTTCGCGGAAAAGTATGAGTCTGTTCTGTCTGAACCAGGTGCTTCCGTGGTCACGGTTGGGGTCCGCCTGACAAGCTCTAGAGCTAAAGGGAATCTCAACGTGAAAACTTGCCTCCAGGTTAGGCCCCTAGTAGCCGTGCAGAAAGGGAGGCAGGCAGCTGTTTCCATCAGTTCTTAGTCGCTTATATGCTTTATGTGAAAGGAAGTACACTTTTGAGGACTCGTAGGCCTCTCGGGTATGCATCACTTTCCCTCCAAGGTCACTGACTACCTCCAGACCCCCGTGGGCCTGCTGAGCCACTTCGAGACCCGTTGGTTGATCCCTCGGAGGCCCTCTGTGCCTGCCGAGGGATAGGCAGCACCCTGTACGTTCCTTGAGGAGAGCTACATTTCCAGAGTCCTCGAAGAGCCTCAGGACAACATTTCTGGTGAGTCCGACTGTGTCATGGCCCTTGTGTGAGCTTCCGTGAGAAAACAGTGTGCTTTGAGTACTTGGAGGACCTCGTACCCGAAGTCACTCTGCCTGAGGAGAAAGTCAGCATCTCACCACGCGGTGTCGCTAACGGCACACCCAGCCTGAACAGATGCCTGGAAGTAAGGGTCTGACCTGCAGTGCAGAAGCGGAGGCGTGCAGCAGTTTCCATGAGGCGGTGGCCTCTGCTCTGGGTAACTTCCACGGCAGCACAGTTTTCTGGACACCTAGGAGGCTAGCGTGGGCACCCTGTTCCGGCAGGAACCCTGAGTACCCCCAGGCCCTCCTGGGTCTGCTAAGCAACATCCGGGCCCGTAGCCCTTTAGAGCCCTTCTGTGTATGCCGAGCGTAGGAAAACGCACTGCACTCTCTTTGGGAGCAGTTTAATTTCCTCAGCACTCGCACACGTTCACGAACACCGTTGTGGCACCTCCCTCATGGCGTCGAAGTCTTACGCATTGCCCTGGTCTGAGCTGAACTCCGAGTAACCCTCGGCTTCGCATTCCATCTAGGAGCTCCTGCCTGAAGTCACCGTGCCTCCCAGAGATAGTCGGCGTGCGTTCTTACTGCCATTTAAGTAAGTCCTGCTCTTCCTGTGACACTGCAGGCTTTGGAATAGCCACAGGCCCAGAGGAGCAGCTGCGGCGTTCCTTGGTTGAGGCAGTTCGCTTGATGCAGAACACCCTACTTCGCGAAATTGATTCAGGGGTGGAAACACAGGGTAACCAGTGTGCCTTTAGATTTGTTAGAAACCACAGGGGTGTATGCTGAGTGTGCCCATGGAAACGGGGGCCTGCGGGAACTAGCCTTGCTTTCCCATTTTGAAGGCTGCATTCATGCTGCCTTGAAGCTACCTGACATTCCCTGCTCTTGACAGGCCTGTCAACCCTGTAAGAATGCTTCGCGGAAAAGTATGAGTCTGTTCTGTCTGAACCAGGTGCTTCCGTGGCCGCGGTTGGGGTCCGCCTGACAAGCTCTAGAGCTAAAGGGAATCTCAACGTGAAAACTTGCCTCCAGGTTAGGCCCCTAGTAGCCGTGCAGAAAGGGAGGCAGGCAGCTGTTTCCATCAGTTCTTAGTCGCTTATATGCTTTATGTGAAAAGAAGTACACTTTTGAGGACTCGTAGGCCTCTCGGGTATGCATCACTTTCCCTCCAAGGTCACTGACTACCTCCAGACCCCCGTGGGCCTGCTGAGCCACTTCAAGACCCGTTGGTTGATCCCTCGGAGGCCCTCTGTGCCTGCCGAGGGATGGGCAGCACCCTGTACGTTCCTTGAGGAGAGCTACATTTCCAGAGTCCTCGAACAGCCTCAGGACAACATTTCTGGTGAGTCCGACTGTGTCATGGCCCTTGTGTGAGCTTCCGTGAGAAAACAGTGTGCTTTGAGTACTTGGAGGACCTCGTACCCGAAGTCACTCTGCCTGAGGAGAAAGTCAGCATCTCACCACGCGGTGTCGCTAACGGCACACCCAGCGTGAACAGATGCCTGGAAGTAAGGCCCAGACCTGCCGTGCAGAAGCGGAGGCGTGCAGCAGTTTCCATGAGGCGGTGGCCTCTGCTCTGGGTAACTTCCACGGCAGCACAGTTTTCTGGACACCTAGGAGGCTAGCGTGGGCACCCTGTTCCGGCAGGAACCCTGAGTACCCCCAGGCCCTCCTGGGTCTGCTAAGCAACATCCGGGCCCGTAGCCCTTTAGAGCCCCTCTGTGTATGCCGAGCGTAGGGAAACGCACTGCACTCTCTTTGGGAGCAGCTTAATTTCCTCAGCACTCGCACACGTTCACGAACACCGTTGTGGCACCTCCCTCATGGCGTCGAAGTCTTACGCATTGCCCTGGTCTGAGCTGAACTCCGAGTAACCCTCGGCTTCGCATTCCATCTAGGAGCTCCTGCCTGAAGTCACCGTGCCTCCCAGAGATAGTCGGCGTGCGTTCTTACTGCCATTTCAGTAAGTCCTGCTCTTCCTGTGACACTGCAGGCTTTGGAATAGCCACAGGCCCAGAGGAGCAGCTGCGGCGTTCCTTGGTTGAGGCAGTTCGCTTGATGCAGAACACCCTACTTCGAGAAGTTGATTCAGGGGAAGAAACACAGGGGAACCTGTGTGCTTTAGACTTGTTAGAAACCACAGGGGTGTATGCTGAGTGTGCCCATGGAAACGGGGGCCTGCGGGAACTAGCCTTGCTTTCCCATTTTGAAGGCTGCATTCATGCTGCCTTGAAGCTACCTGACATTCCCTGCTCTTGACAGGCCTGTCAACCCTGTAAGAATGCTTCGCGGAAAAGTATGAGTCTGTTCTGTCTGAACCAGGTGCTTCCGTGGCCACGGTTGGGGTCCGCCTGACAAGCTCTAGAGCTAAAGGGAATCTCAACGTGAAAACTTGCCTCCAGGTTAGGCCCCTAGTAGCCGTGCAGAAAGGGAGGCAGGCAGCTGTTTCCATCAGTTCTTAGTCGCTTATATGCTTTATGTGAAAGGAAGTACACTTTTGAGGACTCGTAGGCCTCTCGGGTATGCATCACTTTCCCTCCAAGGTCACTGACTACCTCCAGACCCCCGTGGGCCTGCTGAGCCACTTCGAGACCCGTTGGTTGATCCCTCGGAGGCCCTCTGTGCCTGCCGAGGGATAGGCAGCACCCTGTACGTTCCTTGAGGAGAGCTACATTTCCAGAGTCCTCGAACAGCCTCAGGACAACATTTCTGGTGAGTCCGACTGTGTCATGGCCCTTGTGTGAGCTTCCGTGAGAAAACAGTGTGCTTTGAGTACTTGGACGACCTCGTACCCGAAGTCACTCTGCCTGAGGAGAAAGTCAGCATCTCACCATGCGGTGTCGCTAACGGCACACCCAGCCTGAACAGATGCCTGGAAGTAAGGCCCTGACCTGCCGTGCAGAAGCGGAGGCGTGCAGCAGTTTCCATGAGGCGGTGGCCTCTGCTCTGGGTAACTTCCACGGCAGCACAGTTTTCTGGACACCTAGGAGGCTAGCGTGGGCACCCTGTTCCGGCAGGAACCCTGAGTACCCCCAGGCCCTCCTGGGTCTGCTAAGCAACATCCGGGCCCGTAGCCCTTTAGAGCCCCTCTGTGTATGCCGAGCGTAGGGAAACGCACTGCACTCTCTTTGGGAGCAGCTTAATTTCCTCAGCACTCGCACACGTTCACGAACACCGTTGTGGCACCTCCCTCATGGCGTCGAAGTCTTACGCATTGCCCTGGTCTGAGCTGAACTCCGAGTAACCCTCGGCTTCGCATTCCATCTAGGAGCTCCTGCCTGAAGTCACCGTGCCTCCCAGAGATAGTCGGCGTGCGTTCTTACTGCCATTTAAGTAAGTCCTGCTCTTCCTGTGACACTGCAGGCTTTGGAATAGCCACAGGCCCAGAGGAGCAGCTGCGGCGTTCCTTGGTTGAGGCAGTTCGCTTGATGCAGAACACCCTACTTCGAGAAGTTGATTCAGGGGAAGAAACACAGGGGAACCAGTGTGTCTTTAGATTTGTTAGAAACCACAGGGGTGTATGCTGAGTGTGCCCATGGAAACGGGGGCCTGCGGGAACTAGCCTTGCTTTCCCATTTTGAAGGCTGCATTCATGCTGCCTTGAAGCTACCTGACATTCCCTGCTCTTGACAGGCCTGTCAACCCTGTAAGAATGCTTCGCGGAAAAGTATGAGTCTGTTCTGTCTGAACCAGGTGCTTCCGTGGCCGCGGTTGGGGTCCGCCTGACAGGCTCTAGAGCTAAAGGGAATCTCAACGTGAAAACTTGCCTTCAGGTTAGGCCCCTAGTAGCCGTGCAGAAAGGGAGGCAGGCAGCTGTTTCCATCAGTTCTTAGTCGCTTATATGCTTTATGTGAAAGGAAGTACACTTTTGAGGACTCGTAGGCCTCTCGGGTATGCATCACTTTCCCTCCAAGGTCACTGACTACCTCCAGACCCCCGTGGGCCTGCTGAGCCACTTCGAGACCCGTTGGTTGATCCCTCGGAGGGCTCTGTGCCTGCCGAGGGATGGGCAGCACCCTGTACGTTCCTTGAGGAGAGCTACATTTCCAGAGTCCTCGAACAGCCTCAGGACAACATTTCTGGTGAGTCCGACTGTGTCATGGCCCTTGTGTGAGCTTCCGTGAGAAAACAGTGTGCTTTGAGTACTTGGAGGACCTCGTACCCGAAGTCACTCTGCCTGAGGAGAAAGTCAGCCTCTCACCACGCGGTGTCGCTAACGGCACACCCAGCCTGAACAGATGCCTGGAAGTAAGGCCCTGACCTGCAGTGCAGAAGCGGAGGCGTGCAGCAGTTTCCATGAGGCGGTGGCCTCTGCTCTGGGTAACTTCAACGGCAGCACAGTTTTCTGGACACCTAGGAGGCTAGCGTGGGCACCCTGTTCCGGCAGGAACCCTGAGTACCCCCAGGCCCTCCTGGGTCTGCTAAGCAACATCCGGGCCCGTAGCCCTTTAGAGCCCCTCTGTGTATGCCGAGCGTAGGGAAACGCACTGCACTCTCTTTGGGAGCAGCTTAATTTCCTCAGCACTCGCACACGATCACGAACACCGTTGTGGCACCTCCCTCATGGCGTCGAAGTCTTACGCATTGCCCTGGTCTGAGCTGAACTCCGAGTAACCCTCGGCTTCGCATTCCATCTAGGAGCTCCTGCCTGAAGTCACCGTGCCTCCCAGAGATAGTCGGCGTGCGTTCTTACTGCCATTTAAGTAAGTCCTGCTCTTCCTGTGACACTGCAGGCTTTGGAATAGCCACAGGCCCAGAGGAGCAGCTGCGGCGTTCCTTGGTTGAGGCAGTTCGCTTGATGCAGAACACCCTACTTCGAGAAGTTGATTCAGGGGAAGAAACACAGGGGAACCAGTGTGTCTTTAGATTTGTTAGAAACCACAGGGGTGTATGCTGAGTGTGCCCATGGAAACGGGGGCCTGCGGGAACTAGCCTTGCTTTCCCATTTTGAAGGCTGCATTCATGCTGCCTTGAAGCTACCTGACATTCCCTGCTCTTGACAGGCCTGTCAACCCTGTAAGAATGCTTCGCGGAAAAGTATGAGTCTGTTCTGTCTGAACCAGGTGCTTCCGTGGCCGCGGTTGGGGTCCGCCTGACAGGCTCTAGAGCTAAAGGGAATCTCAACGTGAAAACTTGCCTTCAGGTTAGGCCCCTAGTAGCCGTGCAGAAAGGGAGGCAGGCAGCTGTTTCCATCAGTTCTTAGTCGCTTATATGCTTTATGTGAAAGGAAGTACACTTTTGAGGACTCGTAGGCCTCTCGGGTATGCATCACTTTCCCTCCAAGGTCACTGACTACCTCCAGACCCCCGTGGGCCTGCTGAGCCACTTCGAGACCCGTTGGTTGATCCCTCGGAGGGCTCTGTGCCTGCCGAGGGATGGGCAGCACCCTGTACGTTCCTTGAGGAGAGCTACATTTCCAGAGTCCTCGAACAGCCTCAGGACAACATTTCTGGTGAGTCCGACTGTGTCATGGCCCTTGTGTGAGCTTCCGTGAGAAAACAGTGTGCTTTGAGTACTTGGAGGACCTCGTACCCGAAGTCACTCTGCCTGAGGAGAAAGTCAGCATCTCACCACGCGGT